>NC_138380.1:75100144-75142376 GCF_054177405.1 Leptonychotes weddellii | reverse complement strand
CACCCCATCCCTCCAACCCCCCACCCCCACCACTCCAGCTATTATTCTAATTGTGTTCTTTCCTATATTCTTCTCTTTTTATTGTAGTCATCTTATTGCTAAATTGAACCACTGGCTTTAAATAATTTATATTTCAAATTTAGACTTTTCCCTTCATTATCCATTATCCATCAATAAGCATGCATACAATTGTCCATGGGTTATGAAAGAATATAGTTTAATTTTCTTCAATTTTTCTATGGATTTAGATAACTTCATCCTTCTTCATTCCTTATTTGCTTCTTCTTTTTCTTTTTAAATCTGAAATGTGTTGGAATTTTAATACCTTTTTCAGAAAACAACCCACACCAATAATCGTATTAGTCCAATATTTTTGTTTTAAAATATTTGATTTATAAATTTTGAACTTTGGGTGGGAGGGATGGGGTGGCTGGGTGATGGACATTGGAGAGGGTAAGTACTATGGTGAGCACTGTGAATTGTGTAAGACTGATGAATCACAGACCTATACCCCTGAAACAAATAACACATTATATGTTAATTTAAAAAAAAGACACATTAGTAAACAATACAGAAAAATCACTGTCATTGAGAAGAATACGGTGTGAGCATACTTACCATCTAATTTAATTTAAAATATTAAATGGAAAAAAATGAACTTTTTATATGAATCACTTATGATAAGACATCATTTAATCTTAAGGTTATAAAACTCATATTGTAGATAATAACTAATGATAACAACATTTCACCAAACACAAATAATAATACTTCCATTCACTTGGTGATGATATATATGTATAAAGAAACAATTTGAAATTAGAATTTATGAAATTAGAATCCAGCCTAATTTCATTTTCTAGACTCAGACCATAATCATACTTTTTCCTTTGCTTCAGGTATAAGACCACTCATTTTTCTTAATGCAACATTCAATTTGCTAGAATATGCTGACATGCTTCCTAAATCTCTGACCCTAATTGTTGATGAATGCCTAATCTATCTATTGAGTCAAGTAAAAGATATTATAAACTAAGCTTATTCATTTTTGGCTCAAACTAGAGTAATACCTCAGTTGAGAATTATATCCATTAATAAGACAGGAAAGAGAGCTTGACATCCGTCAATACTTACAAAACTGCAAACTGAGTTCATTGTCATATAACAATGAAATCTATAAATGATGAGACTTTAATCAGGTAAGTTGTACTTAGTTCATTAGCAAGACAGAGACACTAACTTGGGCATTGAAGGGTTAACTCATTTTCATAGAAAAGAATATTAAGATTATGATAAAATAAAATATATAAATGCAATTAAGGTGATCATTTTTATTTTATAATAAGAAGAATATTTAGACAGGTCTGCCTCACCTTTTGACTTAATAATAAATCTTACAGAAAGGCAAACGGTTACATAGAATAGGAGGTCATGTAGCACACATTCTACATTCCACTTTTATGAGAAAGGCAAATAAGAAAAATCATAATCAGGCTTACTTCAGAGTCTTAACCAAAAAAGTAATTTCTAGTATATGTCTTGAAATCAATATTCAACCTTATGAACCACATACACCAAGTCATTAAAAAAAAATCATTTATATAGCCTTAGCCCAAAGCAAGGTACAGATACAAAACAATAATTTCAAAAGAGGATTGTAGCAATGGTAGCATTATTATAATATGTATATAACCTCCTAATAATTTAGTGTAATGTGAGAGAGATAAAATTTTCTTGAATATTTGAATTCTGAAATGCTTATTAGAAATTCAAGCATTACTTTAGAGTTTTGCCGTGTACACTAGAAGAGTTTTCATCAAAGAACTAATATGGGCCTTTTTATAAAAAAAAACTTAACTTTAAGATTTCCTGAGATTTTGTGGCATAATTACATTGAATAATCTATGTACCTAACGTGTTAACAAATGAAATGCGTATCTCCTATCCACATGTATATCAATCAATAAATTAAAATATTCCACATTTTTATTTTCAACACTGATATACAGGATAATTTCAAATTTGTGTTATTTCACAAACACTCTGGTCAGCATGCCGTAGAAAAAATTGGTGATAAATACCCCCAAACTGCTTGTAGAACAGCTAAATTGCAACTTTTGCTGGTAAATAAAATCAAGTTTCTGAGATAATAACTGAAAATGAAATCTACCTGAAAGAGAGAAAGCATTAACTTATCAGTGTACCACTATTAACTTGTATCATACTGCCTTTTTGGTGCTCACCTTTCCCATCTTGTCTCTATTAACTGTTTGGGAGCAAATGCAACAGCATAAAGGATGACTTAAAATAATGTATATGTAGAGAGCAATCTTCAAATTTAAAAATTACATATATCAGAAATTCTTTCTTTTCTAATCATTTGGAGAAAAAATTATACATTTCTCCCAGATTTTAAGATATTTATTTTCAGCCAACCTGGAAATAATTCACTATATTTGGCTTAAAAGTTGCAGTGGATTCTGTGAAAATGAAAATAATCCCAGTGTATATAATGGTGAGGAGAAATTGTTTCCTGTCTAAATTCCTTTATACTCTCCATGGGTCTAGGGTTAGCAGGAATAGGGTTGGGTTTCATAATTTTGGAGCTATGCCTATGGTTCCAGTAGCTTAGACACTGGAAGATAGAGTGGGAATCCCAGGAAGATGCCTACAGAAAGCTGAGATTCAAGTACTTAAAAGAGTTTATTTATTTCACAAATACGTATTAGCACTGGTTAAGTGACAGCAATTATTCCAGGAATTTAGGATATGGTCATAAACAAAACCAGCATGAGGTTCTTATGGATCTTATATTTTAATGTGATAAGTATAAATTCATGTCCAGTGTTCCAGAAACAATGAAAATAAGACTGCACAGTTTAGAACCCAGACATGTAGAGAGAAGGTAATAAGTATAAATAAATGAGGAGATTCCCATAAGGCCACAAATCACCTTGGACTGACAAAATTCCCTTTTACAAATATTGGGTAACATTACTCCTAAGTATGTCTAATTGACCAGAAGAATCAGAAACTCAAGGCATAATTCTTATATCAATGGAAGGTGCTGCGCAGAACAAAATTTTCAGGTACAATGTTCTTTTCTTCAGAGATAGGACAACTCTGCTTGACTCATTTCAAGTATGGTGTTCTCCACTTGGCCAGTTATAGAATTTTGTAAATAAAGTGGCATAAGCCATTCAATGAAAAAATGTATGTCTTGGTTGAGTGAAATAGTAAAGCAAATTAAATAGCCTGGGAGGCATACCAGCAATCCTATTTTATTCAGAAGTGAGTTATGAATTGTAGTCACAAATTATATCAAGGAAGTTTTGTTTTCTATATGAGATGATGAAGGGGTGGATATAGAAAAGTTTGTCAAGCAAAGGCAGAGTGAGGAATTTGGAAAGGAGGTGGAGAAATGGTCTTTCTGTAACTAAGGTAGGTAGCAATAGCCAAGTCATAGCACCATCTACAAAGAGTCTAATCTCAGGTCAGAGTTCAGTATAACCCCACCCCCGCCATCCCTCAAAGTGTGGGTTTCATGAACTCAAGTCACAATTCATGTCAAGGAAGTCTTGGTGAAGGGGAGTAGAATCCTGGAAAGAGCAACATTTAATCTAAGAGATATGTTTCTGGGAGAATGAGTGCTTCCAGCCTCTCTGCCTTGATAGAAAGAACTACACTATACTGTGTGTGAGGAACACTTTCTCTTCTTAGGCTCCAGCTCTTAGATGTGCAGGGACTCCTGGCCCAGGATGAACAGCCCAATTCACAGTATCCTAAATCTATCAAACCTCCTACTGAGAGGTAAGAAAGAAATTCAACATAGGAAATGTAGCTGCAGAATTTATGATATATTAATACGCTGAGCAATTTTTGCAAGTCTCCTGTTTATGCCATCAGTTTTTGTCCCACCCAGAATTTGGGAAACCACAGAACAGCACGGAGTTCAGATGTCACAATTGACTTTCTGAATGAATGAGTGAATGAAGATATCAAAATAAGGCATAAATACCTAGATAAGGAAGGGAAATGAATAAAAATAAGGCTATTTTCTACATTTATATGAAACAGGGAGAGCTGGCTTAAAGAAATAATTCATAAATTTTGCAAATATAGGTTAAGTAATTATAACAAAATGCAGTCATCATGACTTACAGAGAATTATACAAAGATTCAAAATAAACTAAAAATTAAAAAAAGACATGCAGAAAATGTATTTTGGTTTTAGACATCATTACTATGGGCAACTTAGGTTTGTTATAAAATTTTTTTTAAAGATTTTTTTATTTCATTATTAGAGAGAGAGGGAGAGTACAAGCAGGGGGAGTGGCAGGTAGAGGGAGAGGGAGAAGCAGGCTCCCCACTGAGCGGGTAGCCTGACATGGGGGTTGATCCCAAGACCCTGGAATCATGACCTGGGCCAAAGGCAGCCGCTTAACCAACTGAGCCACCCAGGCGCCCCTGCTATAAGATTTTTGAAAAAGAAACAGTTTAAATAAATTAGGAAAAATACCATCCAAAAACAATTATATTTACTCAATTCTCATTAAGTTCTATTTTTTAAAAACTTTTACCAAAGTCTGATTCCAACTTTCTAAATTCAGGAAGTATCCTTTTTCACCCATAATAAACACTTTCACCCATAATAAGTATAGAAATGAGGTTACGCTGAGTAGTTCTCCCAAGACGAGTTGAGAGACCAACATCAATAAAAACCATGGGTGATAGAGAAAAAAAATGAATTTAACACACACATATTTTACTACAATATTTTACTAGGATTTGATGATCATTGTCTTCCCTCCAGTCTCACAAATCACAACACAGAGACATAATATAAACTGAGGAAGGGTAGAGATTTGCATTCATCAAAAACCAATACTCTAGCTTTTTTTTTCCCTCCACTATTATCTATTTGCACCGTCTGCTTGGCTGGAAAACTTGATCATAATCTTTAAATTACTACAGTGTTTTGGAGGTTGAAACCTGTTTCATTAAATAGCAAAGGTATATTTTTCCATTTTGCCGATCTATTATAAAGAATTAAATGGTAAAATCCAGTAATAATAGGCTTTAGTAACATCTAAGAACTCTGCATCAGACAGGTTCTATAACTAAAATGGTAATTACCAAATATAGCACCAAATGCTTAAGGAAAAAATAAGATTCTTGTAAAGATTTAATTAGCTTCCTATTTTTCCCCTTTTCACGCAGTGATTCATCTGGGTATAACAAAATCAATTCCTAATTTTCAGAAAAATTAGAATTCTATAATGTTTTAATTATCCTTTGATATGGCTATACTGAGATAGTAAATCAATCCTAAAAATTATTTTTATAAGAAATTAAAATATAGCTGGAAAAAAGCCAGGAAAGAATTCTCATTCTTAGGTACCTATATTCATCATAATTATACTGACTTCAGTATATTAACATTTGTAAGTGAATTTCTTGCAACATGTGAAATTTTGCTTCCTTTTATTGGAAAACCCACAGGTATTGTTTGTTTCTCATTAATTTACCATCTAAGAAAAATTTAATGGTGCCTTGTTGTTTGAGCATCCCAACTCTCCTCCCTTAATAAGTTGAATGTCTGAAGTATTTTACATGACCATATTTTACTGTTTTGGTGACAAAAATATAGTCAGATTCTGCTTCCACAAGACACTGCAGATGTCAGAGATAACTTTTAGGCTCTGCTTCTCTTGAAGCCTAAGAAAAACAGAGCCAGGCCAGGTCATCTATGGAGCTATTATGGACTTTTATCTGTCCAGATGGAAAAGCTAATGATCATCAAGTTGGAGACTTCCTACTTACTATCTCTGCTGTTTCTTTCGAGCCTGCATGCTGGAAATGCTGCCAAGGTCATTGGTATAAGAGAATTCTTTACTAAGGGTGAGAGCTACATGCATGTCCCCCAGCCTAGAATAAAGGTGGGTGGGAGGTAGCAAGGCTTCTCATTTCGTTCCTTATAGACTTTTTCCCTGGATTTGAGACTCCTGAGCCTGATTCTGATAAGTCCAATTCAGGTGAGCTCTCCTGGACATGGGAGCTCACAATGTCAGGCCCCTGTGCTCAGATCCCTTATAGTCTATGCTAATCTTGACTCAAAAAAGAGCTTGCCCTTTTGTCCAAATGAATGGGAATTCATTTGGACTATTTGATAAATGCAGATGATATATGTAGGTAGAAATAAGTGTGAGTGAATAGGGAATAATTATCCCAATTAGTCCCCTTGACTGTGCTAATTTCTGTCTATTCCCATTTCTTGTTGCCATTTCCAGGTGGGATGTTCTTGCCCACTATAAAACTGGTAACTTGTTATTTCTGACAATTTTATATAGATGTGATATACCATGAATCAAATTCTGTTCCATGATACATAATTAGAGTACAGAGTTGTCACTGAACAATTAAATTATAAAGTAGGTATTTCAAACAGTGGACTAGCAGGTCTCATACATACAGCCTGCCCTTTGCATGGCCTCCTTACTGAAGCCCGTTGTAGAATGATCCATTTCTTCATTCAGCAAACAGTAAGTGCTGATCTTGTTGAAACAGAACTGCTTAAAATGGCAGTATTTGTTTCAATATTAGAAAGCTGTCACTATACACTCTTAAAGCAAGTCTTTCTCAGTTCCAATTGGTTTCATTATTCTAGAATGGAGGCAAACTAAATTTCTAAGGCCCCAAATAAAAGTTAAAAAATTAAGCTTCTTTCAGACTATAAGTCCTTTGAGGAACATATAGTATTAAAATCAAAAATGTGTTCTGAACAATTTATGCCTTTAGTCTTTAGCACTTCAGTTTTCTGAATAGACAGTAATGTGAGGGGCGCCTGGGTGGCTCAGTTTGTTAAGCGACTGCCTTCGGCTCAGGTCATGATCCTGGAGTCCCTGGATTGAGTCCCGCATCGGGCTCCCTGCTCGGCAGGGAGTCTGCTTCTCCCTCTGACCCTCCCCCCTCTCATGTGCTCTCTCTCTCTCTCTCTCATTCTCTCTCTCAAATAAATAAAATTTTAAAAAAAATAATAAAAAAATGACAGTAATGTGAAATTCTAAGAAAAAAATCAGTCATAGCTATAGTACTGTCAGGGGCATAGGTATTATGTGCTTCTTACGTTTGATAATATTTAGTTGAAAAAAGGCCTTTGCAATAAATTGGTCCAGGTTCTCTGAGTAGATGATAAAAATTAGCCTAAAGTTTAAAAAAAAAAAAGAGTTAAGGCCAATTACAGAAGGCCACCTTTTCTCAGAAATAAATGTAAAAGTGCAATATTTAAAGCTCTTATTATCTTGGATAAAAGTAAAAGAAAATTGCTGTTAAACAGAAACCATGTAATTATACAATGAACATAAAATAGTAATTGTGTGAAATAATATAATCAAAGGAAACTATAAAATTATGACAAAATTTGATAACGATTATGATGGTTTTCAGAAGGCATATGATTGGTATCTGACAAAAGGCAGTAATAAAACAGGAAAGTGTCATCACCCCACAATGTGACACAGAAGGACGCGATCAAGTTCTGAGGACTGTGTCCTGTAATTTGACTTCTTTCCCCAGAGAGTTTCGCACTGGGACTCTACAATGTAAAAGGACTCACGTTGCTCCTTGTGTTTGGGGTGTCATTTCCTATTCTCATCTCTAAAAATTGAAGTTCTGCAATTCCATCAAGGTTTTATTTATATTTAACTACTTTCATTAAGATCATTCTGATACGTTGTAAATATTCCATTATTTCCAACTTCTGCAGAACATACGGATACGAACCTCAATATAAAATCAGGTGTGTGATTCTATATCACTGGCTGTTAAACCCTCCTTCAGGCATGTGAGTCCGTTTTTCTCTCTCCTTTCCTCAAATGCTCTAGAGCAGCTATGCAGACCACTCATCATGAAGAGAATGCTGAATAAATTAATAAATGAATGAACAAAGGAGATCATCTAAATATAGACTAAAGCATGACTCTCTAGATAATGCTCTAAAGAAGAGCCTGTATAAAGACACACCTATGGATATTTTCCATTAGAATTATATGTATGTAGTTGTCTCTGTCCTGTGAGACTAGGGGTTTTCTAGAGTCTAGAGAGACCTGAATCACCTATCAGTGTTATCCTATCACTTAGCAGAGCAACTGATAGAATAACAGACTGTTAACTTTCACCAAAAATCCATCTCCTTTCCTTCCTGGGAGCATGACTAGATTACATTTTGCCAGCATCCCTTATAGTTAGGTCCAGCCATATGACTCCTCCTCGGTAATAAAATGTTGTCACTTAAATAGGCTAAGCTCTTAGGAAGTGTCTGCCCATTCCCTGCTCTCCTTTTCCTTCTACCTGATGGATACAGAGGACAACAAGGACCTGATGGTGGCAGAGCCATAGAACAGAAGATCATTTCCTGAATCATCTGGAGGAGAACTGCCTATTGACCAAGAAAATCTGCCTGGTTAGGGAGAGGCAAGGAGTGTGCTTAGGATAACAAATTTAAGGAGGCGCTTGCTCTCATGTCCTTGAGTTCATTCTTTAGATGACATTCTTAATATAATTCAGTCATTGAAAAAGTTTCCTGCTGAGGAACAAGAGACACTACCAATGGTCATATACAGCTCCAATTTGAAATTGGAAGTTAATTTTAATTATGCCAATTAATATCTTGTGGGTTTGGAGAGCATGTACTACCCTAATTACCTGTGCATAGGAAGAAAACTAAACTCTCTAACACACAGAATTCTACATTAGTGAGCAAGCTATGGAATAAAAGAAGTAGTTACTTTAGGTCCTAAAGGAAATTACTTTTAAAAGGCTTATATTCAATGAAAATATTCACATTATTCATATACATTATTCTTCTTAAAATTGACAGCATGGCCCTGAAGATACATCACATTCCACATACACTAAATGCAACAGCTTGAAGGTTGGTGTTTTTAAAGGCACTTAAAAAATAAAAATTACAAGTGTGAGAACTTTAAAAAAAGATAGAAATTGGATGTGAATTAAAATGATTTCTTTATATCCTTATTAACAATGTACATAAAATTGTTTCTTATTTTTCTAGTAATATTTTCCTTTACCTTTTTGATTACAATAGTAATATGTGTGTATGTTTTATTAAATTTGAAAATTAAAGAGGAAATTGATCCATAAGATTCACTTTTTTGGATTTACCCATTATTTATATTTCCTGCATATTTTATTTTAGTATCTATCTATATGTAATTGCATAGATTATATGTACATGTATTTGCATATGTTAAAAATAAAATAGCTTCAGATAACATAGATTTTATTGTTTTCATATTTAATTGCAATAGGAACATTTTTCATATCACTAAATTTTCTTTAAAATTACAATTTTTAATAGTTGCTTAAAATTTCCTGTTTGAATGCACCACTATTTAACTCCTTCCCTACTCTTGAAATTTATATTGATATTGTTTTTTTAACCACATGCTTTTGTATCAATATTTATAAATGTGAATACCTCTAAACTGGTTTTCACAAATTTCCTCAAATTGGTGCATATGCGCATTGGTCTCACCACACTCTAACCAGCAGTTAGAAATAATATCTTGATCTTCATTAATCTGATAGATAACAATGATCTCACACACTTGTTTTTTATTAGCAATTCTTTGTTTAATAATTTGAAAAACATATTTTTATTTCTATTTTTAGGAGTTGTTTCTTCATGCCTTTTGCTCATCCTTCCCCTGCCCACCCTTCTGGGATATATGCCTTTTTGTGATTTAAAAGTATGCATTACTTATTAAGTTTATTGGACTCCCAGCTATCATATATATTGCAAATATCTCATTTCAGGATGTTATTTATAGTATTTTATCATACAAAGCAGTTTAAAATTTGTAGATAATCAAATTTATTTGAACTTTCCCCCTTATATCTTCTTTTATTTTTATGCTTAGAATGTCATACATTGCACAATTATCCATGTGATTTTTACCTTTGTTCACTTTCTTCTTACTTCTTTAATTCATGTATCTTGGTGTAATAAATGGTTACTTACGGTCACTACTCTATGCAAGACTCTAGTCACATGCATTTTCCAAACATATCTGCTTTCTGATAGTGACATGGTGACCAGCACAACTAATCAAACAGAGCAGTGAAATAAGATCAACAGGGTCTATCTAAATTCAAATATTTTCCTTCAAAAAATATCTAATTAGAATTCTGACTTTGGAACTTTCAAAAAAAACAAGTTTAATTTAAAAACAATTTATCACTGGAAATAGACCTACAAATTTCAATGTACTATTCTGTTATTATTATTATTATCTATTATTATAAAAATTATTTCAAGCAGACTACATAGTGAGAGTTTAGTGTTTACACCAAGTTCTTCTTTTTTAGAAGCTTAGTACAGAGCATTATGCAGTGCATATTTGGTCTGTGTCTCACTCCTTTTTTGTCCCTTCATCCTCTGTCTTAAGGCCCAAATTTTCCTCTTGCATTTTACTGGCTGAAAGGAAGTCTGTAATCGTGTAGTACTCAGTGGGCTCCTGACGTTTATGAGAGGCATGTCTTGAGACAAATCCCCAAATCTGTCAGTGTCACTATAGCCTTTAATTTCCCTGATAAAAAGCAGTCAAGTATAATTGAACAATGTAAGCTTTGGATGAGTATCCTGTAGAACTGGTTTTCATCAGTGATTAATTTATCTGGACAGGAAGTTTTGTCCTTAAACCTAAACCAATTACTTCCATACCAGTAAAATGCTTTCTAGCACCAGTGAAATCTCCTCATCCATGAAAACTTCAAGTGTATTTTCTTCTTTCAAATGATTGTGCAGTTTAAACACAGGGTTTCTATTAACTCATTTAAGCTGTTAATCTAAAGGACTGAAGCTATCCAACTTTTTTCCTGAACTAATGTTTCTGAGTCAAAGGGTATTATCAAGGAAATTACAAGTAAAAACAGAACTGATCTATAGCAAAGTACAGAAATAAAGTAGGTAAAACTCATTATGAATATAGTTTATTATTGCCTTGGAGCTCAGATCAAATTTCTCTATCTAAGAACCCTAAATTGGTCCAAATATTCTAGGTTCAAAATAATTCTTTTCTCTTAATGGAGCTCAGCAAAATACTTCCATTTCTCAAATGTTACTTTATCCAAAATCACTGAATTTGGGGTCCCCTTCCATTTACCTGGTTGTATTATTCTAACTCATGCCAGAAACACCAGGTCTGGGGCTTATTTCTTAATGGATAGTAGGTTCAGATATATGACTGTCAAGGGTTGTAAGAGCAGCTTTGTGGTTAGGTAAAGATTAGGTACAGTTATTACATTTGTGGAAATACATACTCAAGACCCACAATGGAAAAGCTACAAAGGCAAATGGAATCCTTTCAGAAGAAAACCTATCTGCAGATAGTCTCTCCATGTATCTTTTGGGTAATTGGTAGATTATGCTCTAGTTTAAGAACCTTTAATTCTTGGCAAGATCTTAATCTTTGGCTACTGAGGCTACATTTCCCATATATTCTAATAAGTTACATTTTCAACATGTATACATCAAATGCAGTCTGAAAGGGGACACGGCAGCAAATATTAAGCACTTGCTTGAAAAAGATCCTGTTAAATTTTTTTTTAATTTTTAAATCAAATTGTTTTCCAAATATTATCTATATGTCCAAAGACTGCTATATCTCTGTTAATACTTCTAAATAATATAGTACAGTGCCCATTTAGCTTCAAGGTAACTGTGCCGTGTACAATCAAAACCTTTAGAAAAATATTCTAGTCTGATTTTATTGGATCCAATGTGCAACACAGGAAAATATACTTGAGTTTAGCAAAGGTTGTCAGGGAGAGTAGGGATTATGATTTTGAATTCATGAATCCTACTGTTCTATGTCAACATAAGCCCATTTTTCTCTCCTCTTCTTTATTTTTCTATTTTCTCTTCAATAAATAGACATGCCTATAGGAAACAGGAAGAAGGGCTCTGATGAGAATGATACATATTGCAGGAACTATAGAACAGCAATGTTACCAAAGTGGATGGTATTAGTGAATTAGTGAAATCATGTTTCAACACACTATCGTGAGTATATGAATCCTTAATAAGGTAAACAAGCACATTAAAATACATGTGTAATAAGAATAGTCTGGAAAAAGAAATCATTCCTTAAAAACAAAAAACAAAAACAAAGGCCATAGTGCTGACTTAGCTTTTCATCCTTAGAGTTACAAAAGCTATCTGCAAAGGCAAGATATTTATAGCTCTCAGTTAACATATACTCAAAGGAATAAATGTATAGAAAGGAGCAAAATAAAATCCTTATCCTGTGACTTCACTACAGAAGTCTCTAAAATAAACTGAAATAATTGAAATAGTGTTCTTTAGCTAATTTTCAGCAATTGTTTATTTCTTTGTCATGACATACATTATAATTCCTAGTACATTTAAGTAGATTTGTTCTGTGGACTCATGTAATTGCACCTCCCCAATAAAAGTAATTTTCCTAAATGACACACCTACTTGATTTAGCACACCACCAATTTTTCCTCTAACTATGACATACATATGCATATTCTGCCTGCGTAGCTTTCCAAAAGATGAGCAGTTCTTTAGAAGTGCCCATGCCCATTATGGTGGCTACATTCAGTGTTAGGTGAAGTGTTGTCATTTGACACCCCTGACTGTGATTTTAGTTATGGGGATACATAGGACGAGTTATTGGTATATTTAATGTATTTCATGTATTTGTTTAAGTCACATAATCCTAGGCTGAATACCTAGTATCATCAAAGTATATTTTTACTGGAACCCTCTTACACTATTGGTGGGAATGTAAATTGGTGTGGCCACTGTAGAAAACATTATGGAGGTTCCTCAAAAAATTAAAAATAGAAATACCATATGGTCCAGTAAATCCACTACTGGGTATTTACCCAGAGAAAATGAAAACACTAATTTGAAAAGATATCTGCACTCTTATGTTTACTGCAGCACTATTTACAAGAGCTGAGATATGGAAGCCACCCAGTGCCAATCAACAGATAGATGGATAAAGATGTGGTATATATGATGGAATATTACTCAGTCATACAAAAGGATGAAATCTTGCCATCTGCAACAACATGGACGGATCTAGAGAATATTATGCTAAGTTAAATAAATCAGAAAGAGAAAGACAAATACCATATGATTTCACTTACATGTGGTATGCAAAAAAACAAAACAAAGAAACAGAAAGCAGAAACATACACACGTACAGAACTGACAGTCACCAGAGATGAAAGGGAGAGGAAGATACAGACTTCCAGTTACAAAATGAATAAAATGTACAACATAAGGAATACAGGCAATGGTACGGTAACAGATGGTAGTTACACTTGTGGTGAGCATAGCATAACAAATAAACTTGTGGAATCACTATGTTGTATAGCTGAAACTAATTAGCATTGTGTATACTTCAATGTAAAAAAATGAAGTATATTTTTATTATATATTAGTAGGAATTTTCAGATTTTTATATTCATTTTTGATGAATAAGCAAAAAAAAGTGTTATGCCCTATTATATACAGATTACATTTATAACTGAAAACATCCCAACAAACACTATTGATCTGTGCACAGACACATATGTCATGTTAAATTTTTCCCGTCTGAGCATAGACCATGGTTAATATATTCACAAACAGTTCTTGGTATATTGTTTTTTTTTTTTTTTAAGATTTTATTTATTTTTTGACAGAGAGAGAGACAGCGAGAGAGGGAATACAAGCAGTGGGAGTGGGAGAGGGAGAAGCAGGCTCCCCGCCTAGCAGGGAGCCCAATGCAGGACTCGATCCCAGGACCTGGAATCATGACCTGAGCCGAAGGCAGATGCTTAACGACTGAGCCACCCAGGCGCCCCGGTATATTGTTTTAATAGCACTTGCTATCACCTATATAGCATCATATCAAAACTTATTGAATGAATAATTTTAAGAATATGCTTCTTCTCTCTTTTAGGCAACATCACTTTTCAGGCAGAATAAAGGATATTCTCACTTGAAAAGTAACAAAAAAATGGCAGTTTGTTCTCAGCTGTCACTTTCTAATAAATTATAACTATGCCATATTGCTTGTTTGTTATCTGTTGACTTTTAATTAAATTGGGAAAAAAAGGACACATGCCCTCAATCTTTTGCAGTTGTTTAGATGCCAGATTAGCTTGAGGGATAAAGGTCCAAACTTAGACACAGAGCACAAATAAGGACAAAGAACTCCAAAATGATAAAAGTAATGAATAAATACATGAGTTCTTACTATATTGATATTCTAATATAAGCATGCTGAGATTTTTAAAAAATGAGATAGATGTAGAAACAGGAAGATATACTTATTACCTGATATTTACTGATCAGTTTGGGCCTGCACTTACGATAAATAGAACGTCTCTGAAACTTATAGGAATGACAAAGGAATAGAAAATAACTGTTTTACAAACATGAAAACATAGCAAAGTGACTCAGCTCAGTTGGGTATGCCCCTGCTTCACTAAATAACTCTCAAGTAAAGAAGAGACTTAAATTTTGTAAGGAAGATTTAGATAAAGAATAGAAAAACAGTAACGTTTCCAAATATTGTGAACATTACAACCAGCTATGTGAAAATCTCTAAAACAAAACAAACAAAAAAATCTCTAAAACAGGATTCAATAAAACCTGGATACGCTTCTAGCTGTCCTGGAATTTTGAATTTTCAGCCTTTCACACTCTTTCTAAGCTTTACGGTTCTGTGAAAATAACTATAAAAATACAGTCTTCAAAACCCAAGATTAAGTTTTAATGAAATAACTGACGATTAAGTTAGTTGCAATGAAATAATGGATTTTAAAAAGGAGCTGCAATGTTTATAGGAACCACAGGGTTCACTAGAAAACTGATGTCATCTGGCTCAACCCTCCCATTTTTCATTGAAACCTAAGGCTCACAGATGGAGGCAGGAAAAAGGAGGGCAGGATGCTTTTCTATCTGCCTAACTATGTTTTCAAAATTATTATGAAGAAAATAGGTTACACAATGCCTAATTAAATCCTCATACCAACTCAGTGAAACAATATCACTCTATATATTTTATATATGAGAAAATTGAAGCTCAGAGAGGGTAAGGTGAGCTGTTTAGCACCACACAGCCAGAGAGTGGCAAATTAGGACCAGAACTGAAACTCCCTCTTCTAAGTCTGGTGCTTTTCATATACCCAAAGTTACGCAGGAAAATGAATTACTACTATTCTTTCCACTATTTCTTCACTTAAAAATGTTTTCAGTGTCTACTGGGTTACCATGCTTTATTAATTTCGTAACTTTCCAAGGCCAATTATTGAAGAAAATCACAATGATTGGTTCAAATTTCATATCTACCACATACTATTGTGTGACCTTGGCCAAATCCCTCAGTTTCCTCATTTGTAATGTAGAGACAAAAACAGCACCTATTTCAGTGGGTTTAAATGTGACAAAGCATATAAAGTGCTTAGAACAGTTCCTAACACACACACAAACACATGTTTGCATAATATGGTATGCACTTGAAATTTTTACTATTGTTTTTGTTGCTATTTCTGAGTCAATGTATAATATAAATTGGGGGAAATCTTACAGTTTCTCTACTAAAACAATATTTCAAATAATAGGTTTCCCCCCATGTATTTGTGACTTGTACTTTTATTGAAGATTTCTCTATGTCACGCTTTTTAACAGTATATATTTATAGCATGTTCTCTTAATATTTAATAAATATATCAACTATTAGTTTTCTGATTGCATGAATATTTTCATAAATAACATGGGAAATACAATAAAAATGCTAACACCTTAAAAAAAAGCCTTTCTTGCCTTCTTTAAAAAGAAAGCTCAGTATGGTGAGCGCTGTGAATTGTGTAAGACTGATGAATCACAGACCTGTGCCTCTGAAACAAATAATACATTATATGTTAAAAAAAGAGAGAAGATAGTAGGAAGGGAAAAATGAAGGGGGGGAGATCAGAGGGGGAGATGAACCATGAGAGACTATGGACTCTGAGAAACAAACTGAGGGTTTTAGAGAGAAGGAGGGTGGGGGGATAGGTTAGCCCGGTGATGGGTATTAAAGAGGGCACATATTGAATGGAGCACTGGGTGTTATATGCAAACAATGAATCATGGAACACTACATCAAAAACTAATGATGTAATGTATGGTGACTAACATAACATAATAAAATTAAATTAAAAAAAGAAAAGAAAGCTCAGTAGTAATCTCTTTAAAATTATTAAAAAATAATTTCTAGACAAAGTGTAAGAATACATATTTTAGGTGGAAAAACAACCAGTCAAAAATTTTATGAACCCGCTCCAGAAAGCACAGTATTCAATTCCAGTTAAATTTTTGTTTCAAATAAACATTTGAAACTAGGCCACATCCTGTTCTATGCTTGCCAAAAATGAAAATTTCAAAATCTAAACTCATGTTCTACTTCCCAAGCACACACAGAAGTCATCTCAAATTGAATCTAGCCAATTTAAAAATGACTATTAAAACTTTTAAGAAAAGATATTTTCAAAATATAGAGTGAACATAATGTAAATCTAAGTCAACATTAAATCTGACAGAGATGGTTATACTATGTAAAGCATGAGCAAGTGCAATAACATAGATCACTATAGGATATGAATGTCTACAGATGAAAACTGCAGTATTAAATGTGGAAACCTGCAGCACTCTGGCACCTGCTGGGATTTAATGACAAAAAGCCAAAGGCATTTTCAAGGACCAATAAGGGAACTGAAAAAAGCTCTCTTTAACTCTCCCATATACAGGGATGACAACATTAATGTTTACCTGAAGAACTAATTATAGCCACCTGCTTCTCAAACTAACTGACAGCCTAGTTCTATGACCCCAACAGCTGGAAAATGACATCCAACAAGGACACAACTATGAATTTCGTTCTCAGTTTTTCTACCAATGATAAGCAGGTTCTTTTTTTTTTTTTTTAAGATTTTATTTATTTGACAGAGAGAGAAAGCACAAGACGGCAGAGTGGCAAGCAGAGAGAGAGGGAGAAGCAGGCTCCCGGCTGAGCTGGGAGCCCGATGCAGGGCTCGATCCCAGGACCCTGGGATCATGACCTGAACCGAAGGCAACTGCTTAACCGACCGAGCCACCCAGGCGCCCCAAGCAGGTTCTTTTTTTTTAAGATTTTATTTATTTGTCAGAGAGAGAGAGAGAGCATAAGCAGGGAGAGCGGCAGGCAGAAGGAGAAGCAAGTTCCCCGCTGAGCCAGGAGCCCCATGTGGGACTTGATACCAGGACCCTGGGATCATGACCTGAGCCGAAGGCAGATGTTTAACCAACTGAGCCAACCAGCTGAGGCATCCCGATAAGCAGGTTCTTGCACAGTCTTATTAATACCTCTACTCATGAAAGGGAAACTTGGATTGAGGTAAATGGTAAAGAAAATCAAGACCAAATAGGCTTAGTCCTTGTCACAGGCTTTTGCATTAATTTCTGTCTCTGATACTTCCTTTTGAAATATATTAATACCTTTCTTTTCAGAAACCACAATGCCAACTCTTTTCATCACACACATTTGTATATTTCTCAAGAACAATTTCTGGGAGAAAGTTTTTAAAAAGCCAGATAATCATTAGACCCAGGCAAGAAGAGCACCTGTCCTAGATCCATTGACACTGGTCTTTGTCCAGTCACAACCCTCTGGAGGCCTTGGGGTCTTGCACACCCAAAGTCCACCCAAATTTTTTATATAAATCATTCTCAGGGTGTCCAGAATTCCCAAATTCCTTATCTAAATGGCCTTGATCTTCCTCATGTCCATTCTGATCCTAAGGGGAACCTCATCCATGTGTGTATCCACATGCATACTATGGCCCAAGGAAGACCAAATGGGGGTATTTGGTCAAGGATTAGGAGTGCAGCCAGAGATTGGCCATACAGGCTAAGTGCCCAAATGAGTACCTATGAGTTCCCTTGTAGTGTTGGATATCAGGATAGAAAGAGAAACGGAGCAAGCTATGGACCAATAATGGGGAATTTGATTCTTCCATGAAACTACAAGGTGACAGAAAATTCTTAATTTGAACATGGCCTTCCTAGTCATTGCAAAGCTGTATTGGTTAAGATGGGAGACAGATCATACATAATTTAACAGACTTTTTAGCTTTCTTTATAATTTTAAATATTTAGACTTGACCCATGTGGGCCTCCATCTGAATTTTTGCCTCAGGCCCTGCAAATGTTAAGGGTTAGCTTGAAGAAAGCAATGGAGTTTATCTACTCAAGTGTTATCATTCATAAATACATCGGGGAACCTGTTCTTCCTCTGTGTGTGTCAAAATTTAACTTTTTCTGTCAAAATTCTAAATGAATAACAAAGGATTAACAGTGTGTTCAGACAGCATTGGCCAAATTCTATAGTTTATAAATTCAGAAAAAGATAGCAATCTTCATTAACACTTATTATTAGATGCTTCACCTTTGGAAACAAAAATTCAAATACTATCCTAACTCCACTATGGTTTCTCTATGGTTCCCTGCACATTTCCCTCCATGCCTCAAGAGCTGTAGTATGTTCTTTGTTATATCTGTATAGAGATCATCATGGCACCTAGGCCTTTAAGTCCATGGAAGCTCTGAACTTAAAATGAGTTCCATGGGACCTAAAACAAATTAAAAAAAAAAAAAAAAACAGTTTCAGTATCAGGAGTAATTTTAGACACTAAACTTTTAAGTTCCATATAAATCACTTAAGTAAACTGGGTCAGAGAAAATATCCTTGATGACTGACTGATCTAGTATTTTTGAGAGCCTAAAATATCCTTTGTGCTGATAAGAGACACATCACATTACCCTCTAGGGGGCTCCACTCTGGAGCAAGAATGACCTTGTAATCACAACGCAAAGAAATGGAGTCCTTTGTAGTTTATAATAAAATAAGAATTTAAGCTACCAAATAATATTATATGAAGATAAGTGATTTTTCCCCAATCCTGTGTATTTGACTATATGGAATCATCTAAATGAATAGGTAAAATTTCTAAGAGTTTAGAAACTTTGAAATTTCCTGTGTAAATTCCATCAAAGAATATACTTAAAGAAAAATTTCTGTATTGATGAGGGTATTTCTTTTACAATTGGAATTCATAAATCCTTATTTAATACAAAGAAAAGAGTACATACAGACAGTAACATATTAGAGTAAAATAAGTTATTACAGGCAGGATGATAATGGATTTGAAAAACATTTCAAATTACTTCAAATAGTTAGAGGTTTATAATGTGGTGCTAGTTTTAATATTATTTCAATCAAAATATGCAACTATAGCTAGAGGGTGGCAAGTTATTAGAATGCAGCTCTTCCTTAACTACATTTTAACAACTAGAAATACTAGAAATGGGACTAGAGGTTTCTGGGCAGTAGTTATCTATCAGTGGAAGAATGGAGATCTGGCTGCATTGCAAACTGTAAGCTATATTTAGAGGAGAATTTCTTCATAGGATGGGAGGCTAAATAGGGAGACTGAAAGTTTATGTCAATAAACAGGTTCCGTAATTCATAGCTAATGCGTTTCCCAAAAAAGACAATATAATCAACTCTAGATCTTTCATGGTCTGAATTTTCTGCTTTTGGGTTATATAAGGACCTCTCATATTTGTCGTTAGCTCATCTGTCCACATTTAGCAAACATTTATAAGTCTATTATATGTAAAGCCCCATGTGAAGGGCTGTGGGGAAAATAGAAATGAACATCATTCAGCCTATTACATGAAAGATGCTCCAAAAGAGAGTTGAAAAGGGAGTTAAATTTTTGATCAGTTATTACTGCAATTTGCTAGGAGTACCTCTTAAAAGATAAGACTTTGTGGGGAGTCATAGGATACAAAAAAAGTAGAAAGCAAATGCTAATACCAGCTTTGTGAAATACCTATGGTCTTCTAACTGTCCAGGAACCCCTTCCTTGTGGCACAATCCTACCAATGATTTTGAGATGGTTTTGCTTCTTGGCTTAGAAATACTGATTATTAAAGAAAAAGACAAAAGAAGTATCCACACAAGTTTTACAGACAGAGGTAAAATCATTATGTTATTTGTAAAATGTAATCACAGTACAAAATGAAATTGCTTTGGAATCACAATGATGAATTTTGCATTTCTAAACCTGGACCCAATATTCACATCCATGTATCTATTCAGAACTGATGAAAGGCTAAGAAAGATAAATCTTGAAGTGGAACTGATGTATGAATTGCTACCATAAAGAAAACCTCCAAATGGTCATTTTTCCAGGGCACTAAGTAGCTCTTACATACTCTGAAAGCTGTATTACCTTGGCTCCTAGCCTTAACTAGTCCCTATACCTCAGTATGGATTTTTCCATCTCTAGCATCAACTGTTTACTTCCAAGAAGAGGTTTGATGTAAATGCAAAAGTTCCTTCTGAACCATAAGTTAACTAGGATCACATGAATTTGTTTGTTCTAATTTGTGCACTGATTCTAGCTGCTATGTGAAATGGGCAAGTCACATCATATTTCCAGGTTTGGCTTTCTCATCTATGTAAGAGGCTGGTTTGAAGAACACTGCTATGGGTTTCCATTTTGTGAAAATTTTGGTCAGTTGTAAGGGTCAAGCCTTCTCTAATCAAAAGTCAGTTTTGGGAGGAAAAGAAACTTTTGCCAAAAGTACAAATATGACCATCCATATGTTCTAAGATATAAATTTTAAATTAGTCCTAAGATCCAAACACATTTATCACAAGAACAATATAATACATTCATTTTTAAAAGCAATTAAATGCAAATAACTTTGGATTTCCACTTATATGTGGTATATAAAGGTACATAAAGTCTATGTTTTATATTTGCATATTTCTACATTATGAACCTTTAAATTCATACGTGCCACTCTAAGAGAGACAGTAAATTTTAAAAAGGTACTTTTATAACACTTACACTTAAATAATATTTTTACACTCATGCCTTTTAATAAAGCTTTTCCATTTATTCACCTTGGCATGGCTTTTGTGAGATAGCTAATATTATGCTCCATTTCAAAAGCTATAAATAGCAATAGCCTAGCCTGGAAACCTGGATTTTACTACAGCTAAAGTTTACTACCACTAAATGATTTGCATACTGTTAGAATTGGAACAACAGAAGCTATTCATGTGCTCTATTCTTTTCCCAGTATATCTCCTAAAGAAAATGAAACTATTATGATAATGATTATAAATGAGAAACAATGTATAATTGAATCCATTTTACAAACTGCCTAATAAAATATATATGCATATATATATTTTAAAGATTTATTTATTTGAGAGAGCGAGAGAAAGAGAGAGCATGAGCAAGAGGGGTAATGGAAGAGGGAGGGAGAATCTCAAGCAGACTCCACACTGAGCATGGAGCCCAACATGGGGCTCGATCTTACAACCCTGAGATCACCACCTGAGCCAAAAAAAAGAGTCCAACGCTTAACCCACTGCACCACCCAGGCTCCCCTAAAATATATTTTAAATAAGAAATATATCAACATACATCATTAAGACATGGAGAACAAAATACTGAACAGAAATCGCTGCAATCAAGGTTAGAAAAGAATGTCTAAACTTCCAAAGGAAACAGATAATACCATGGGGTAGAGATGCTACAGAGACAAAAGAGAGAAAGAAGAACTAGGATAAAACAAGTAACTAAACAAAAATGTGTATATCAAAAAAAAAAAGGTTAAGGAGTAGTGGAAGAGAAATGTACATGTCAAAAGTATGAGATGAGTTGGAAAATTTAGTAGGAAAAAAATGATGACCTGTTGTTACCATGAGGGAGGGAGAAAATAGCTGACTAAAGAGAAACGTATGTATCAAAAAGAACTGATGATAAGTGAAGGAGAAATATCAAAAGCATGAGATAAATTCAAAATTTAGTACCAAAAAAAATGGATACAGAAAGAAGTAAAATGGGAACTTATGGGGGACTTCACGTGGTGTGATTCCACAGTAGAAAACAAACTGAAGAATCTACATTTCCTTCAAATCCCAAATTTCAAGTCTGTAGGTTATTAATCTAAGGACTTAAAATGATATAGCTGGTTAAAACAACTAAGGTAAAACAGTGGATTCTAAGACGAATTCAATGCAGTGCCTTGAGCATTATCCAGAAAAAAATAAAAGGACTAATAAATATAGCACCAAGGTTTAACTTGCCCAGAAAATGCATGTCGTTCTAAACAGCTGTCACCACATAATAAAAGCTGAGTTATTTCAGATAAAAATCCAAAGAAAACCCTTTACGGAAATATAGGCTGAATAGTGTCAGAAACAAGCTTCAGTGAATTTATACAATATTTCTGCACATCTACCTGTAGGAAAAAATGACATTCATCAAGTACAGTCACAATAAAAAGAGTAAAATAACTCTTCCTTTCTACCAGTGCAACTGTAAATTTAATAGAGGTGCCAAAGATTAAAAAAATATATATTCTCAGAGAATGTCAGTAATCAAAATATCTTTTGTAGATGTAACCTTAGTGTTCTTTTCTTTTCACATTACATTAAAGTGACTGTCATCACAAATACTCTATTTTGAGACCTGAAATGTTATTAAACTAAAGGTTGCTATACATACATGAGCTTGGGGACATGAATAAAGTGGATTATTTCAGTATAAATTTAACAAAGATTTAGGAGAAGCTCTTCCACAATGGGTAACATCCTAAGGCAAGAAGAAAAAGGGGTTATATGTCACAACACATTTTTCCCATTACATCTAATACAGCACGGAATAACCAGAGTATCAAATTATTTAGTCTTTACAACAGAGATAGCAAAGAGTTATGAAGCTCACAGGCCTTATCATTTCTCTATATGCCCTAAGTCAATTTAATCATTAATACTTAGCATTTTTTCTCATAAAAACAAAGGACAACAATTCTAATTAATGGCTGCCAGAAGTTAATCAATTTAAATGTTTAGTATAAATTAGACATAGCTAGATTTTTTTTGCTTTAATTAATTAATTAATTAATTAATTAATTATTTTTAAATGAGGTATAGTTGACATATAGTATTAGTTTCAGGTGTACAACATAGAGATTTGACCATTACATCCATAGGAAATGCTTAGCATAAGAAACGTAGTTACTACGTGTCACCAAAGTTATTACAGTATAATTGACTATATTCCTGACACAGCTAGATTTTAGAAACATACTTTCATTTTTATTTTTTGATGACCAGAATACAATATTTGATGAGCAGAATCACAATGCTGAAAGGAGAATAAATAGAGAAATAATTAAAAATGCATATAGGAATTTGGGTGGTGCTTTTATATTGTTATCAAAATAAAATTAAGGTGTCAAGTCACAACTACCACCACTACTACTACTATTATTACTAATACCAGCTCTATATAATGTTTATTATGTACAGTAAGTATTCTAAGTGCTTTTCCCTAGTTTTTCCAAAGTTTAATCAAATTTAGTGGTCATTTTAAATTAGGATGTAATATATTTAATATTATATGTAATATTTCATGTATAATATATTTCATATGTTATGAAAGCTGAAAATCCGATAATGCTAAATTTAAAGGAGTTGTGATCTTCAAAATTTGAACCCGAATTATTTTTGAATCCAATGTTTGAAAGGTCAGGGATAATTAGGAAGTGAAGAACATGAAAATGGAAAAGGTGAAACAGGCGTTTATTTTATTCCACCCAACAGCGCCTTGCTCATTATGTGTACATTGTGGATGCTTAATACACACAAATATTGTGATGTCACATGGCCTTTCACTACCAAAGCATTTTCTCTCTTGAGTGAAGAAAGATGTGGGTGAAGTTTACAAGCAACAGAGATGCCAAGAAGAACCACCTGCTCAACAGTTGGCACTGACTGATCTCAATATGATATGATAACCTGTGTAGAAGAAACAATGAATTGACTAGTCTTCCATAAAAACAAAAGGACATAAATAGTATTACTTCATATACCACAAAATACCCTAGTCATCTTTATCAATTTCATGGGATTTGTATCACCATATTCCATTAGGGGAAAAAAATAATTTCCAACTTAAACAATATACTAATTGCTAACATATTTGAATGCATATCAAAGAAAAAAGTAAAATTTGGTATTTAGATATGTTTTTTGAATGTGGGTATATTTTGAATTTTGTTCAAAATAATTTTCATCTGAATGTAGTAGCTGCCTACAATTAGTGTACATTTAGGTGCACTCTTTTGGAATAAGCTCAAATAATTGGTAGTTAATGTGTAAATAATCTTCAGCACATATTTAGCTGTTGGGCATCCTTGACTATATGAGGCAAGGGGAAAGAAATGGGCCTCATTCTACACATCAGAGAAATATTGCCCTGGGTCCACTATCATGCACAGTTCCAGCATGAAGTTCTTAACAGAAATGCAGTGATATCTCTGGCTGCTTGATGTCAGGTGGTGGTAAGAGCTTTTCATTTCATCCTTTTTGAGCTCTACGGCAGGCAAAATTATGACCCCCTGAAGGTGTCTAAGCCCTAATCCCCAGAACTTGTGAATATATTAAGTTCCATGGCAAAGGGAAATTAAGGTTGCTAATCAGCTGACTTTAGAATAGAGACATTAGGAGCACCTGGGTGGCTCAGTGAGTTAAGCATCTGACTCTTGGTGGTTAAGGTCATGATCTCAAGGTCATGGGATTGAGCCCTGCAATGGGCTCCACACTCAGCATGGAGTCTGCTTGTCCCTCTCCTTCTGCTCCTCCCCCTACTTTCACACACTCTCTCTGTCTCTCAGATAAATAAATAAAATCTTTTTTTAAAAAATAGAGAGATTATACTGTACATCTAGGTGGGCCCAATGTAATCACAGAAGTTTTGTGGAAGTGAGAATCAGAAGACAGAGAGAGAAATGACAGTGTGAAAAAGACCAACCTGACATTGTGAGCTTTGTAGATGGAGGAAAGGGACCTAAGCCAAGGAAACTAGATGACTTTTAGAAGGTAGAAAAGGCAAGGAAACAAGTTTTCCCCCAGAGCTGCCAGGAAGAAACACAGCCATTGATCTACTCCTTGATTTTATCCCACATAGATCCATTTTGGACTTCTGACCTCCAGAAATGTAAGACAATAAATTTGTCATGTTTTACACCTCTAAGTTTGTGGTTGTTACAGCAGCAATAGAAAGCTAATACAACATCTTATCACACTAAGTTAGTAGTAGATAGAAAACAAACACCTTCCTCAAAATGAACGGTAGAATCTTGACTGAAATCTTTTATTACCATAACCATTCCCAACTCTTCAATCAAAAATATATGAACAATGTATAAATATTAACTAACAGAAAAGGAAAAATTGAGCACTTCGTATGCTCATATAATTTTTCATTAAATCAATATCATTTAAAATTAAAATTAAGTGTAAATATTTACTTTAGAAAAGATAAAAACTTCAATCAATTTATCATTCATTCTGGAAAATAGTTATTTATTTAATTCCTAAGATACTGATTTATATACCTGTGAAACACTACTTGAAAAATAAGAATCACTCATTCCATAAATTAGATCTGTATTTTCCTGACCACACGAGAATGTTTTCAAATTAAAGGAAATATGATATATTAACCTCCATCTTTTTTTCCTTCAACTGAATGAGAAAAGCACCCTGAGGGGATTTTGTTTAGTATATCCAAGAATCATATGGTGCTATGTCACTGCAATGTATATTTATAAGAACTTAGGAGTCAAAATTACTGATAAAAATATGAATTAAGAATACTTCACATGGGGGCGCCTGGGTGGCTCAGTCATTAAGCGTCTGCCTTCGGCTCAGGTCATGATTCCAGGGTCCTGGGATCGAGCCCCGCATCGGGCTCTCTGCTCAGCGGGAAGCCTGCTTCTCCCTCTCCCACTCCCCCTGCTTGTGTTCCCTCTCTCGCTGTGTCTCTCTCTGTCAAATAAATAAATAAAATCTTTAAAAAAAAAAAAAAGAATACTTCACATGTTGTGTCCCTAGAAAACAGAAGAATTTAAATTTCATGAAGATATATATATATATATATTTATCACTGCACAAGCCCCTGAACCATACATTATGATCACTGGATTTGAGGTCACCATTATTTTCCTTTTCATAATTTTATAGATACTCAGACTTGGTCAATTAATGAAATGTTTATTTTGGCCTTGGCTTGATATTGTCAACACAATGGTAACAACGTTCATGATAAACATATCTGTGTTGGCAGTTGGCAATCTTTGGAGGGGTATCTGGACTCATGGCAACAGTGTGCTATATTGCCAATGAAGCATTTATTCACTGGAAGCTTCTATTTAATACAAATGGTCCTTATCAGAAAAGAGCTATTCATGACAAAAAAGGAGTTTTATAATTTTATATCCCTTTTTATTTGATTCTAAATATTAAACATATTTCTTTATTCTTCCACAAATATATACACTTTATTTCTTCCACATATACAGGTATAAATGTATATAAATATATAAATTATTTACTACAAAAAAACTAAAAGTATTATCATTAAAATCAGCATATTTTGTGCTGTTGAAATTGAGGGCTATATTTTGGCCTGCCAGTACCTCTCCAGGTGGCTGGCTAAATTCCCTTGTGAGGCTGGCCCCGGGCATCCTGCCGTTGTTACAAGCTGGGTTTTGTTGCCCTTGACTGTCCTCTCTCAGATTGTTCTTCCTCCTCAGATCACTCTTCCTTCTCCTCAGAAGTACCTTCCCTTTGTCCTCTTGGCAGGGGACTGATCCCTACCACGGTGTGACACAGAGAAAAAACTGGTGTTGAGAGTCAGGAGATGTGGCGCTAGCTTTGGGTTATATAACTTTATGTGTAGCACTTTGCCACTCCAGGTCTCAATCTCCCAATTGTATACTGAAGGCAATGGGTTCAGTAATCTTTATAGTCCATTCAGAATCTGAAAAGCTATAATCCTTTGAGCTATAAAATACCCATCTGGGCTTACTTTTGGGGCTTATGGCCCTAAAGGGATAGCCAAAAATAAAGGCTTATGTCACTGCCATTTTAGACGTGTTTATATTTCATTTGATGCTTCCTGAGGAAGGAAATATCTTCAAAACTTCAAAAGAATGACTGAATCTCTAATGAAAGAATTTTAGAACACAGTGTGAGATTTTGGATTTTCCTCTTAAGTCACCATTTGAGAGATAAGAATAGTCCTGCATATTGCCAATGGCCATGACACAACTCGGAAGACAAGGCAATATCACTACTGAACAATCTGAATTCCCATTCAAAGAATGAATGTGGATAAGGATGGCTGAGTCTATATTTAAAAGCAATTTTGCAGGCAGCTAAGATGTTATATGCAGCTTTGTTCCTTCCAGACCACTAATGTACATCCCCATACAAATAACCCTAGTTTCCAAATAATTCCTTCTTTCCATTCTATCCACTGGACAAAGGAGGAGTTTTTCTATATGTCTACAGCAAGTGTGATGAAAAATCCTGCCCACCCATATAAAGGTGGTAGGATTTTTAGTAGTCAAGTTAAGAAGTGCTTTGAATATCAAAGCCCTTTGTTGATTCATCAGAGTCCTTTTTATTTTTTCCACCAAAACCATCACAGTAAACAAAGCAATTTCACTGAGCCAAGTTATGCTAGTGGGCACAAACACCTCTTTTAACAACTGAACTGGCTGCTGGGGACCGACCACTCCTTTAATTACGCCTCAGAAGTGCACATAATGAGAAAAGAGCCAGCCACACTGCCTGAGCCCCTAATGTGGATTGGCTCTTGACCAAGTCCTTTGTGTCAGTTCTCTCTTCTTTCATCCTCCCTCAGTGTGGTGCTGTTATGTGAGATTACCCTGTTTCTGCTTTCTTTCTTACCCCCTTTCATGTCCTCAGATAAATTTCTTACTCCAGTCCCCACTGTTCTCAGCCAATAATATTTTCCAAGTTGAAACACTTTCCCCTTCAATATACAGTCTGTTCAACAGTTGGAGCACTCAGGCTCCATGTCTATACCACTCATTTATCCATTATTAATTTATTCACTCATTCAATGTATCTATCTATGATGTTTTTTGTTATTGGTGATAGGGAGCCTCACAGATCATTGGGGAGAGAAATCCAATATGAGAATACATTATGATAGAATATGTAAAATTTCCCAGGACATCAGAAGAAAGAATGGCTATCATTCTTCAGAGTTGGCAAAAACTTTGTTAAAAGGCTAAACAATATACTGCCTTGAGTTATTTGATTTGTGATACAAAGGTCAAGAAAACAATGACCTTCCTTATTTTAAAGATCATTTTATCTCCTCAATAGTACCTTGTAAATAATAGACACATTGTGGGTGCTCAATAAAGGCACACATTTTAACTATGCATCATGGCACCATGGCAGAGACCCAGGCTGATTTTTCTTGCCCTTAACCTTCCTCTCAGGTTGTTCTTCTATCTCTTTTCTTTTCACATGTACTTTTCTCTTGTCTCTTGGGCAGAGTCAATCCCTACCAACATGTGGCATAGAGGGAAGAACTGGTGAGTTCCAATTACTTAGGTCAGATGAATAGACAACTTAGTCAAACTAGAGTTCATACATGTGATTCCTGTCGTGGCCTCTTATTTTGACTCTCATAGATGAGCAGAGGTCCTATTTCTGACACTGACTGGTCATTTTGTAAATGGGTCACTTGTTTTACAAAGATTCCAGATGCCTCATCTTCAAGTATGGAAAAAATCTACCTCCTCAGTCCTATAAGTGGATGGTTCCCCAATCTTTACATCTTTGGCCATTTATTTATATATAAATATATTTATTGAACAGTCACTACTTTGTTAAGAGTTTTGGGGGATACAGAGCTGAAAGATGTATCCACCTTGGTTGGTAACAACTCTTTCTTCTTCCATTTCCCTCCTTTCAAGGGTTAGCCTATCCTGTTTACTTCTGTTAACACTGCTAATCCAATTTTAGTAGATGAAGTATGTTTAGGTGTGTCTCCTTTATGACACACTGTCCATTCACTGAATACAGGCCTAACAATGGGCTTAACTCTGAATGGATTTTACACTTGATAAAATAGATCCAATGAAATTTAAACGATGTAGCTAAGATCCCAAGGATGTTAATTGTGAGTGTTCCTTCTTATAAGCTCCAGATGCAGAGAACAATAGATAACAGACCTACTCAGTATAAGTTTTAGAGAATGTAAATCCACTTTGGCTCAATACTCACCTCCAGACTGTATTTTTTTAAAAAGGTTATGAATTCATGAGGAATTGTAAAAAATTGGCAGATAATATCATTTACAGAAAGAGTTTCTGGAGTACTCTATCATTCTCTCTTTACCCTAAGTCAAGACTTTCTTCCCCAACTAGTCCAAGTCTGCATTTACTGGAGTCAAGGGTGGCTGTAATTCTAAGATATGGGGGAATGGAGTTTTGAGACCAGACTGTATTGGGAAAGACCTATACATCCAGTGTTGGAGCCAATAAGGATGTATGCATTTTCTCACTGACCTAGTGGATTCATGAAAAGAGCTTGTCTTGAGAATTGAAAGGGACTCTTCCCAAGAAGACTCTCTAAAATAAGAGAGCCCCAAGAAAAAGCACTTGCAGGAAGACAGGGTTTGAAAAGAAGCTGTAAATTGCCAGTCAGAGACCTGGAAGTCTCCAGTGGTGGAAAATATCAGAAGAATCCACAAAAGTGCTTCATGAGAAAAACAACAAACATTTAGGCATCTGAAACACAGAGCAGTTTGACACCAGATTAAACAGCACCAGATATATAAAACTATAAGTTAGATTGTATATTAGACTGCATTAGACTGTTTAACAGCGAGGGGGGAAAAGAGTCTATTTTTAATACCTAATAGTGGCTAGAAAACTAGGAATAAACCTAGGAGCTGGGAAGAATCCATAGAGCTTGTTTCAAGGCTTAACAGTGAGAAAGAATGTGGCTATCTGCTTGTTTCTCACTGAGTCTAACTGGTGACACCAGCTATTAGTAGAATCCAAATTTCCTGGCCCAAAATCCACTGTTATCTTTATTTTCTGAAAAAAAAAAATATATATATATATTAGGAATACCAATTTGCTCTATACATGGTAGAGAGTAACGACTTTAGAAACATAATATTCCAGTGCAGTTTTCAACCTTGTTTTGACCCTGATTCATGAGAAAGAAAGGAAGGAAGGAAGGAAAAAGGGAGGGAGGGAGGGAAGGAAGGAAGGAAGGAAGGAAGGAAGGAAGGAAAGCAGACAAAGAGGGAGGGAAGGGGGAAGAAGGAAAAGGGAGGGAGGAAAGGAAGAAAAGGAAGAAAAAAATCAATTTTCAAAAGACGTCTTTGAGACAATCAGGGGAATTTGAATATGGACTGGGTATTTTATATTAGGTAATTAGCAATAAGTTTGTTAGCTGTGATAATGACAAGGTGGTTATGTCTAAAATGTCCTTCTATGTGAATTAAGCTCACTGACATTTAGATGGTAAATATAAAAGATGCCTGGTGTGATATTGTGTTTTATAATAAAAAATTTTTATTTGTTCTTTATCCTATTTCTGGCACAGAGCCCTAAAACCCTTGGAATTTCCTAAATGATGAGAGCTATACAGGGGTCTTTCTTATGTTGATAGGTGGACTTTTGGAAGGTACCTAAGGATGGAGGCTGATTGCCATAGGAACCAACAATCTGATTAGAGGATTGTAATTTTCAGTTACACCCACTAACCTCCAGGGAGAGGAAAGAGCCTGGAGGTTGGGTCAATTGACAACTGGTCAATGATTTTTAATCAATCATGCCAGTGTAATGAAGTCTCCATGAAAACCCAAAAGGACACGGTTCAGAATTTCTAAGTTGGTGATGTGTGGAGACACAGGGAGAGTGACACACACGAAAAGGGCATAGAAGCTCTGTGCCCTTTCCTCATACCTTGCCCTATGCATCTCTTTCATTTGGGTGTTATTGAGTTATATTCTTTTATGATAAACTGATGATCTAGTAAGTAAACAGTCTCCTGAGTTTTATGAACTGCTCCAACTAGATAGTGTCAGAAATGAGTTGAATGTAGGACACCAGCTGGTGTCCAGAGAATTGCTTGGATATGTGTTGAAATCTGTCCCCTGTCACATACCGGAACTGGGTCCAGAACCCTAATACCCGGTATTTGCTTTAAAAAACTCCAGAGAGGGAAAATAGTAGTGGAAATAAATGAAACAAACTGAAAAAATACAGATAATTGTTGAAGGTAGGTCATGGGTACGTAGGGGTACATTGTTCTATTCTATTTGCTTTAAAAGGTGATTAAATTTTCCATAATAAGAAGCTAAAAATGAATAAGAGAAATTCACAGGTCCGTATGTTTGATTTGTTGTAACTATGCCTCCTCCACAACTCTTTACATGGGTAAAGCAGCTTCCCTCAAAGATCACTTCTGCGTAAACACACCATACACAATAAATAATTCCTTTATTTTGTAGAAAGTAGCTTGGGATCTAAAACTAACGACTTTATTCCAAAGCTGTTCTTTGCATTGAGAAAATCAGAGTTCTCCAATGAAAATAATTGAGAATTGAATATCCTAAGTATCTCGATATAATGGTTAAGACTCAATTCACCGAGGTCCTAAGTACCACATCTTTGCATCTGTATTTTAGATACCCTATCTTCAATGAGGGCATCAGAATTTTGTGACAGAGGAGGCTGTGAGGATCACAGGCCCTTGGGAAACTGCCCTCACAGGCAATTGAAGAATGGAAACTGATCATTTTTCAGACACATTTATATAGGAGATACCTATATCCTGTCAGGCAGAACTAATTCAAACTACTTATTTAAAAAATACTACCATACTTGTTATCAATTTTAATACACAGACCTTTCACATTCTAGTGCCTCCGATCCTGACGTAAGTCCTGTTTAAATTAATATCATCCATGCTGCAGTTGTGACATAGTTAAATGCGTCTATACATGCACAAAACAAAACAAAACACCTTGCAGAAGGGAATCCAGTGGCTGGGAAGAAAGTTATGGAAACAGTGAAGCCCTCTTTCTTTTTCTCTCTTTTTTAAAATAAAAGCTGCTACAAGAATTCTTTTTTTTTTTTAACAATTCTCGATGTAAAAATAAAACTATAAAAAAGACAGACATCAATGACTCTAAACAGAAAAGTACCTAGAAAAGTTAGAATCTCAATTAAAGATATTTGGAGATACCTCACCTAAGGTTTTCATTTACATTTTACTTTTTTTCGTGTATATATGTTATACTTCATAAAAATTGACTAAATAGTTCCAAAAACCTTTCTTCCAATAAGTATAAAATAAAAATTCTAAGTGATAAGAAAGAATTGTATCATAAATTAATTAGCAGCACGGTTTTTCTTCTTTCTTAGTGAGAGATAAAATAATGTCATATCTTAAAATCAATGAAATGCAATATCTGAAATGGAATAAAGCTTATGGAGATGTGACACATTTATGTAGGTTACATAATAAATAAATAATTAAGGGGAATTATAGAGGATCAAAACATGTCCTCAATGCTAAGAGCATTCTTTAGAGAAACAGTCATGATTTTATAGCATCATTCCCTAAAACCACAGATAAAATAATAATGCTTGTAGCCCATGGGGCTAGCAAATAAGGACACTTCTGGATGTTCATATATACTCACTCTAAATATCCTCCTTCCCACTCCCAAAATTGAGAAACTGGATAAATCTAGGTTATCATCAGAACCACAATCAGTTTAGACAGGGAGATAAATTTCAGACCATTATGATGAAAGACTGTAACAAATGGAACTGTCCAACATGAAAGCTGTGGTCACTGCCATCTTGGAATGAAGGACTTCGGTTATTACCTTCACTGCTTTGGGAGTGGTCTCTCCACAGGGAAGGAGGATGTACTGGAATGAAGACCTACTGAGCCTCTTTCAGTTTTATGATTTTATGTTTCTAAATAAATTCTTGTGAACCTGCTCATAAATATTGGCTGATATACTCTTTAATTAGATACTCACCCTTAAGTTCATTAGCCCCATCAATGGAAACAAAAATGCAATACCCATTTCAATACCCATGAAATAATATTTCCTCAAATAGCCATAAAAATTATGCATAAGCTCAGTTCATACATTTTATTTTGTGTTACCTTTGACATAAAATTAAGGAAAAATTAATTAACAATGCCATCCAAACACCATTTCTAACAATCCAGCTTCCCTCAGAGACTCACCATTGGTTAAATGTACTACAATCTTTCTAATTCATATATTTATTACTGTTTCTTCATTGTCCTGAAGTGTCAATGGCTCTTAAGGTAATCTTTTAATGATAATTTTTAAAATATTAAAATGAATGAAAATCTTTATATTTTCTTCACTAATCATTTCCTGTTCTTGTTCTTTCATTCATGCTTTTTGATAAATTATTATTCATACAGAAGGAAAATGGATGCTGATCTTCCTAAAATATTCATTTTTGACATGATGACTATTATAACAAGTTTGTTTAATCAATACTATTGTAAGAACAAAATTTAAGTCTTGTTACAAAATAAAAGACTACTAGAAAAATGTAAGGAAGAAGAGGAACGGGAGAGGAAAAAGAATGTATGCTTTTCCCTTATTTCTCCCGAGCCGCCTAAATAGGGACAAAATGTGAGAATGTTGTAGCTTTGAGCTATGAATCCTCCAAATTATCATATGGCTGTATTTACTTAAGGGAAACAGACAACTTTCTGTCGTGTCCAAAAATTAGCTTTGTTTTTGCATCTGAAACTGTCTTTGAAGATTCATACAGTATATAAAAAGTAAAGCATTAACAAGACAATTATAAGAGTATTTGAACTATTTATTAAATACCAACTTATCCCCTTATTCATGCTAAACATACTTCTTGTAAAATAAAATTTTCTCTAATTTTATAAATATTTATCTTATTATCATTGAAGGAGTAAATACAAAATTTTTTTATTATGTTATGTTAATCACCATACATTACATCATTAGTTTTTGATGTAGTGTTCCATGACTCAGTGTTTGCATATAACACCCAGTGCTCCATTCAGTACGTGCCCTCTTTAATACCCATCACCAGGCTAACCCATCCCCCCACCCCCCCTCCCCTCTAGAACCCTCAGTGTGTTTCTCAGAGTCCATAGTCTCTCATGGTTCGTCTCCCCGTCCGATTTCCCCCCATTCATTTCTCCCTTCCTATGATTTTTTTTTTAACATATAATGTATTATTTATTTCAGAGGTACAGGTCTGTGATTCAACAGTCTTACACAATTTACAGCACTCACCATAGCCATTACCCTCCCCAATGTCTATCACCCAGCCACCCCATCCTTCCCACCCCCCAAAACTCCAGCAACCCTCAGTTTGTTTCCTGAGATTAAGAATTCCTCATATCAGTGAGATCATATGATACATGTCTTTCTCTGATTGACTTATTTTGCTCAGCATAACACCCTCCAGTTCCATCCACGTCATTGCAAATGGCAAGATTTCATTCCTTTTGATGGCTGCATAATATGCCATTGTATATATATATATATACCACATCTTCTTTATCCATTCATCTGTTGATGGACATCTTGGCTCTTTCCATAGTTTGGCTATTGTGGACATTGCTGCTATAAACATCAGGGTGCATGTACCCCTTCAGATCACTACATTTGTATCTTTGGGGTAAATACCCAGTAGTGCAATTGCTGGGTCATAGGGCACAGGAAGAAATAGAAAACCTGAACAGACCTATAACCACTAAGGAAATTGAAGCAGTCATCAAAAATCTCCCAAAAAACAAAAGCCCAGGACCAGATGGCTTCCCAGGGGAATTCTACCAAACATTTAAAGAAGAATTAATACCTATTCTTCTGAAACTGTTCCAAAAAATAGAAATGGAAGGAAAACTTCCACACTCATTTTATGGGGCCAGCATTACCTCAATCCCAAAACCGGACAAAGACTCCATCAAAAAGGAGAGCTATAGACCAATATCCCTGATGAACATGGATGCAAAAATTCTCACCAAAATACTAGCCAATAGGATCCAACAGTACATTAAAAGGATTATTCACCATGACCAAATGGGATTTATTCCTGGGCTGCAAGGTTGGTTCAACATCCACAAATCAATCAGTGTGATACAATACATTAATAAAAGAAAGAACAAGAACCAGATGATCCTCTCAATAGATGCAGAAAAAACATTTGACAAAGTACAGCATCCTTTCTTGATCAAAACTCTTCAGAGTATAAGGATAGAGGGCACATACCTCAATATCATAAAAGCCATCTATGAAAAACACACAATGAATATCATTCTCAATGGGGAAAAACTGAGAGCTTTCCCCCTAAGGTCAGGAATGCGGCAGGGATGTCCACTATCACCACTGCTATTCAACATAGTATTAGAAGTCCTAGCCACAGCAATCAGACAACAAAAAGAAATAAAAGGCATCCAAATCGGCAAAGAAGAAGTCAAACTCTCACTCTTTGCAGATGATATGATACTTTATGTGGAAAACCCCAAACTGCTAGAACTCATACAGGAATTCAGTAAAGTGGCAGGATATAAAATCAATGCACAGAAATCAGTGGCATTCCTATATACCATCTCTGGAAAACAGTATGGAGGTTCCTCAAAAAGTTGAAAATAAATACAAAACTCTTAAAAGGCTATTTTATTATTATGCTGGAAACAGATGACATGAAAAATTTGAGCAAAAGATTCAAAATAATCCTAGTACTCTCTGGTAGCATAACAAATGAAAAAAGATATTCCCCCCTTGAATAAAATGTCCACCTACATGTACCAAAAGATCTACTGCAGGGAGGTAATTGGTGGCCCATATTGGCCCAGGAGGGCATATTATGGTTACATCAATGCACAGTAGGATGTCCCAGTAGAACTAAATATAAGGCAGCTTTGATTTCTTTGCTCAGGACCATCTAACCTAATTTTAGATAGCCTGGATCTTTATCTGAGCAACTTTGTGGAAAGCATGCTCTGACTCTATTGTCCCAGAAACCAGAGCAAAATATGCCTCAACTGACCTTTAAATAACTGCATTTTGAAATAATATAAAGGAGGAAAGGATTGCACAAACTCACACAAATACACACCTCTGTCTCCACCCTTTCTCAGAGAGTTAAGCTTAAAATGCTATAATACTGGAAAGATGTTGCTTTAAAAATATAACCAATGCCATTAAAATCAGCCTATTATGAAAACAAGCAACTACTTAAAAGTGTGGAATATTCCCAGCGATGCCCGTACTTTCCACATATCCTCAACCATTGTAAAACCCCATAGGATTTCTACTTGTTTTCCTAACAATAATGATTCTTAAATGTATTTTGTATCAAATTCACTTTTCTCGATTTCAATATTATTCATCTTTTCTGTGATCAATGTGGAAGTGAAGAAAACAAACACAGCACTGAACATTTCAGACAGGTCAGTTACACACGTGGTTTCTCTACACATATTACAGCATCAGCATTTGCCGCTCAAGAAGCCATGGATGGGTCAGGCTAAAATAAAGTCTTCAATAGAGCCGATACTTTATTTTGCACACATGCAACCAAGATTACATCATCATGGTTAAATTCATAATCTACTAATATTTTGTTAAGAACTCCAAAGTTCAAGCATTTTTATTCAAACCATAAAAATCCAGAGAATGCCAGACCATACCCTGACATCATATGCACTTAGAAGTTTCTGTTGCATTTTTTCTTTTTACTGCATTAAAATAATGTTAACATCAAATGTGGATCTGTAAGAACTCAATGTCACGGCTTCAAGTTATGAGAAAGTTTCTATACAAATGAAGGGGTGCCCTGTTTATTATCCATGATCTCAAAAGTGGTTGTATTAATATGTTGTAAAGTCAAACATTATCCATAAAAATCAATAAAATTAAAACATAGAACAAAATGTAACAATATAAGATAGAAAAACAAAACATTCCTTTAGGGTACCATGGAATGTGTTAACAATTTGAGAGATACAAAGAAAGTAAATGTCACAGTCCTATCACAATAAATCTGGTTGACATTATTACTGTAATAACAGTTGATGTACAGGCAGATGATTTTATCTATTTTGTTCACCTACAGTCCCCACTCTGGTGCTTGGCTTATAGTAAGCACTCAATAAATATTTACTGAATAAATTCAGTGTGTTGTTTGATCTTTACAAGAAGCCTATAGTATTATTGTTACCATCTTTCTTTTTATTGTCCTTATTTTACCATTTACTATTATTAGTAGTACTCTACAAGTGAGAAATCAGAGTGTGAGAGAATAGCATAAAATGTCCGACTTATAGTCTATTCTGTCTGACTCCAAACCACCAGTGCTCTTGTTGATAAAAATCAGATCTCCTATGAAACACTATGTGAAAAGGGTCAATAAATATTAGAGGAGATCACTATAAGCTGAGCTGGTAACCAAAATTTCATGAAGGACACAGATATGAGTTAAAAGTCAGAGTATAGTCCGGATTAAAACAAGCAAGGGGAGATGATATTTAAAGAAAAGAGGTGGCATGAGAAAAGGGGGGCAATAAGGCACAGTTAACATTCAGGGTCAATTAATAGGCATATCTGGCTCTCGTGCAGTGAAGGATGCGAGGATAGGCTTCCCTGGTGTAGGCATGTTCAGTACTCAAAGCAGTGTGGGGAAATGCAACAGTCAGAGGTCAGTAATAAGTGAGAGTGCCAGAAATACTAGAAGTCTGGAAGCTTTTGGAACCACAAATTAGAAATAAACCAGAGGTAAAGGGTGCCAGATAAATCATAACTTAAGGGAAATTGCAATGTTGGAAGGCTCCGTAGGGGTTCTATTATCCTGTAAGTACCAATCGTCCAGGAGATATGTGAGGCTGCAAAAATCTAGGGGCAAATTTCCTGAGGGCCAGATGAATTGAGCCCAATAATTTAGAAGGAACACATTTCAAAAAGCCCTGCAGAGACATCAAACAAAGGTAGCATAGTGGGGAGGGTGTAAAGTAAAAGAATATATTCAAGTCACATGGAAAACAAGTTAGAAGCTGTGTATGAATTGAAGCCAATAACCTTGAATGTCACTGAGAGCTGAGGAGTCTAAGACAGAGTCTTGGAGCTGCTTGTCCAAGTCCCATATGCTTCACCTCTTTTGTGGCATTCTGTGTGCTTCAAATGGCAGCATTTGCTATTGTTGGCCTCATGACAGAGGATTGTAGCACAGCAATGAACTGGATACTGTAAAACCATTTTCTAGTCTGGGTGTGCCATGACCTGCAAATTTGTATGGGTGAAAAGTGTTGCAAAAGGCAAAGGAAAATGTAATTGCAGGTAAAAGGAAACTCTGGTAACATGTGTGTTCTGATAAGTTCAGGAAGACAGGTACTGAGAGACATAACTAGAAAAGTAGGTTGAACACAGACTGTAAAAGCCTTGAATGTTTGAGGAGAGTTTGGATATTTTTCTAGGAAATGGAAGGCAATGGAGATTTTTGAATTGGGAAGTACTCTAATAAAAGTTTTATTTTTAGGAAGATGAATTTGGCAGCAGTGTAATCTACAAAGCAAAGATTAAAAACAAAGGATACCAATTAGGAAGGTATTGTAATAATTTAGAAGTGAGGTAAGTAATATTTGAATTATATCCTTGACAACAGGAATGCAGAGTTTTGGAATACTGTAATATGCGGAACAATAGTGGATTGAAGAGCCAATAAGAGAAATTCCTTATAATGAAAATTATGAACCTTTATCTCGAGAGACGTTGAAAAATAAACAGACACAAAGGCACACGTGTGCCTGTGTGCACATGTGCACACGTATACACCCACAATCACACTTTATGTACATTGGAAAGGGTATTGCTTTAACTCACAGCAAGTACATCAATGTATCACTTATGGTAGAGGTAAAGTTTCAAACCTGTGATACTGGGTGACAGGTATAAACTCCATTATTCATACCATATGCATTTTTATATATGTAGCAGATGTTTCTTTTTATTAAGTAAAAGTACAGCATTTTGACAAAGCAAAGTCTTACACAATTATGCTGAATGTGCAAAATAATATACTATTTCAGAGAACACATCAAAATAAATTTAGATTTTAAACATTCTTTTGAAAATTTATACGTCAGACAACACAATAAATACTGAAGTAACCCATGCTGACAACGCTAAGCCACCATCTATTGGACTGTTTTTCAAGGGATAGAATGGATTTATTCTTATCCACCCACACTGTGCATCAGCACAGATATGTCCAGAAAAAGGTCCCAGGAAGAGAGCAGTCTACAGTGCAAAGCTAACTGGCTCACATGGGACTCAAATCCTTCTTTCTGGCCTCACTAATGCAATCTCTACTCAACTAGGCCCTAAATAAACCAGCTTGTTTTCATAAATTTGAAGTTAAGATGTTCTTTTTTTTTTTTTCATTTTGGCAGAGTGAGAAGTATTAATTTAGTAAAGTTTAGTAAAGTTTTTAGTTTAGGAAATGTAATCACCAGAGTTGTTATTTTTCACCCCAAATACTAATTAATTAATTAGTAATAATAATTAAATACTCATTAAATAATCAGTGTCAGTGAAAATTGACTTCCAAAAGAGTCAGATAATTTATATTGCTGGAGTTGTGAGATATATCCCATTCAGATTAAAGAAAGATAACTTGTAGCTTTATTACAGATATCTAGATATCTGGACAGATAACTGTATTTGGGCTGTTCTTGACTATGGGGAACACCTTTTTAATTTTTCAAAATATGCTGGGGTTAATACAACACTTTAGCAAAAGTTTTTGAGCCCAGAACTTATAAGGCATTGTTTTATTCTTCCATCCCACCACTGTTACCTGTAAAAATTTAGAAGTGAGGTAAATCAGGCATTTACAGTATGATTCATTCAAAATGAATGCATTCAATCTGGACCCTGAAATGATATACTTTATAGTTACTTTGGAGATTTGAGGTCTAATAATACCTATCTTGATGCTTTTTGTTATTTATTGCTATCATTTTTGTTCCAATGAACCAAAAGGAACAAATATTTACAAATGTCAGATTTTTATTTATGTAAAGTTGGGGACCAGAAAGAATAATTTTTGACAGATAAAATTAATCATTGGATTAAACACCACTTGAGACTTCAAAAAACTTCAATCAGATAGCATAGTATTAGCATGACAGTTCTACCTTGTTTTTAAAATACTTTCATTAACAACGATGAAAGAAATCATGGAAGCTATCGGCTAATACATCTGACAGGAGCATTTCATCGTTATCAGCAATTGTCAGGATCTGGTCTGATCTGACAGACTAGACAAATATTTGTGGCATTTTGCTTATTTTTTGCCTATCATATTATCTACTTGTATAAGTGGTTCTATTTCATGGCAATACATGTCCCCATGCATATGGTGGGCCCTAATCAGAAGAATAGTATATAAGAACAAGTATATAAGAATAGTATATACCCAATACTATGAAAGGCATATGCTTGAAAACACAACACAGACTAAAACAGTTAGATAGTTTGAATGGCTAAATACTTGAGTGCCAAAAGCTAAAAGACACATGCTTTCATACCTAATAAGTAGGTATGTCATTTATACATTTTCAATATGATGATTTCTATAATTTATGACTTCTATACCAGAGTCCTCTTATTCTTATATTTCTTTCTATCTGAATTCACACAGCCTTCACTGAGATCCAAACAAATGGGAATGTTTCATTGTTCTAAGCCTGGCCTATTTGTTTGGCAGTACACAAGCCAGCTGGGCTCAAATGCAGTATCTGAAGAATGATGTTGAAATAGACAAAGCAGGCTCTCAGGACTAGTCATGCTAAAGGAAGTAACTTTGGGCAATTCTCAAATAGTAACATAACCACAACATTAGTTGGTTGTGATATGCTAATAAATACTACATGACCCTTGAGGCAATAGAGGAGAATTATTTAGACCTATATTCCACACTTTTCACCCAAATTAGCACTTTGTCCTTGCCTAAATCATTTCCTTTGTGCTTATCAGGGCAGCATGTTTAGCTTTGTTTGGGTGGTTTTTTTGTTTATCTGTTTTTGTTTTTGTTTTTTTGTTGTTTGGGTGTCCTAATCCAAAACCAAATCATGAGGTATGCTTTGAGGTAATCATCTATATCAGATACATATTGAGCTACAAAATACTTTATATGTTATTCCCCCCATTCAGATATTTCATGGAGTTTAATTATAATACTAAACACAATAAAAAGTGCAAACAGTATATCAGAAACAAACATACAAAATGACAGAAATACACATTTGTTTCTCTGAGGGTAAAAAAAAAAAGTAATAAACTCAAGCCATCTTAAGCATTTCACATTGACGTAACAAAATAAAATGAAGCTCAGCTGGATTCATGGCTTTGTACAATTTCAAACAGTAAATATAAATCAATAAACTTGCCTTTTTCTTTTTCTTTTTTTTTTTTGGCTTGCTTGATCTTATTTAGGAAGGTTTTTCTACTACAGATTTTGTTCAAGGGAATAAGGCCAGGTTCCCAGTGTGAAAAAATACAGCCTGACTCTGCAAAGGCTCAGTCAGAAACTAAACTTGGAACCGCCCAATGGCAATAAATACAGAATGCCAAGGTAGATAGAGAAACCTGTATAATGGCAAAACAAAACGTAGGGTGTTCTTGGCACACAGAATTATTTTCTCCCATACCAGAGCCAACTTTTTGTGTATCAGTGAAGCTTTTAAAATTTGAGCTACTGTAATAAGTTAAAAAATGCTTGAAATATATAAAATAGAGAAGAAAAAAAGACAGGTAAATAAATTCACAAAAATGCGTTATACTGATATCAAATAAATTTTTTGGTCATAACTATAATCTTTCCCAACATTATAGTACTCTCTTGGAACCAAATATAAAGACATGCATATATATATATATATTTGTACATTTTAGTAAGTGTCTTCAGAAGTGTTTTGAAATTGCTGTAAATGACCAACAAGAAACTACATTATTTTGAAACAGATTTAAAACATTCAATTTTCAACACCACTAGGAATGAGGCATTAAAATCTCTGTTTTAGAAATGAGGATACACAATAGCCAACTGTGGAAAGAGCCAAGATGTCCATCAACAGATGAATGGATAAAGAAGATGTGGTATACATATACAATGGAATATTAT
>NC_138380.1:75046385-75099644 GCF_054177405.1 Leptonychotes weddellii | reverse complement strand
CATGAGAGATGATGGACTCTGAAAAACAAACTGAGGGTTCTAGAGGGGAGGGGGGTGGGAGGATGGGTTAGCCTGGTGGTGGGTATTGAGGAGGGCACATTCTGCCTGGAGCACTGGGTGTTATACACAAACAATGAATCATGGAACACTTCATCTAAAACTAATGATGTAATGTATGGGGATTAACATAAGAATAAAAAAAAAGATTAAAAGGAAATAGTACTTCAATAAATCATTCCATCTTGAAGCCATTCCACTCTAAATACATTACAGTCCTGTAACAATGGCTTGCACTCTCTGTGGCTACTGCCAAGAATTACCATTTTGCCATAGTGATGTTTATTTGGTGGGATCAAATGATTTAGAATATCATTATTTATTAACAGCCTGGCCTATCCTTATTCTTGGTGGATTATAAATATACAAGGAGGGTAAAGAATGACCAGATTTATCGACTGTCAAATTTTAAAATTCAAAATTATTATAATCATCACCATCTTCATGTTTCTTGCTCATTGAGGAATAATCAGTAAAATCTTCAGAAGTTGAGTGTTAAGCAAAATGAACAGGTAACTGAAAATACATCTGTACTGCATCTTTTTGTTGAATTATATTTGATGACAAATCAGCTAATATCCCACTGAAAATGTGTAATTGCCATTGCTCCCATTAGCTGAAATCATGTCCTTTGAAAAGCTTACTTTTAAGAGCACAAAAACATCCAGTTTTCTGTATTTTCCAATAGTTAAATATTTAGATAGCATTTAGGGTATGTTTTATATAAAGCCTTTATAAACATGCCCTGCTTATCAATTATGAAAACAATAATAAATGTAGACTATGTGTAGCTCTATAAGAGAAATGACCTGTTTATAAGTTCTTTTTTTAAAGAAGTTCTTTACATACTCTACAAATCTATGTAAATATCCCTGACACCAAATCTACAGCTGCAATGCTTCATAAATTAAAGATATATTTTCCATTCACAAAAGTGCTTTCCCACCCTTTATGAAAAAAATGTTATTCAATAAAACAGCTTTCAATCTATTTTATTTTGTTTGAATTAAATCAAATTGTTTCAATACATAATAAATCTTGAATATAAATATTGTTCTATAAGCCTCATTGACAAGTCAATAAATTAAAAAAGGAACATTTTGATTTCTCTGTATTTCTTAGCAAAATTTACACTGCTGCTAGAAAAAAATTTCTGCTCCTTATCTTCTATAGAGTTTTGTGTTGTTTTTTGGAAGTTAGCAACAAAGGCAAAATATAAATCGAAAAAAACTTGTTGAAAAAGTTTATTAGAGAATCTTTTATTTTGCATATGTTAGAATTCTATATATTAGAATTGACTTTTCTCTAATAATAAAATAATAGAATAATCTCATTGAATACACAGTCAAAAGTCTACCAAATGAACACAATTCAGCAGTTGGCCTTAATGGCTATTTTCAAGTTTAATGATTTTGTTTGGTTTTTGTTTTTTGTGCTTTTTTTTTAAGTTTAATGATTTTTTAAAAATAGGGGTTATAACTTAAAACAAAAATGTCACCCACTTAAAATCTTAAAAGAATGCAGATGTTAGACAATAAAACAATGTTTCTATCAATGAACACTTCAGGATATTTTTATAATGTGTTTTGTTGTTAAGCTAAATGAATTCAGAATAAAAGAAAATAATTTTATAAAGAGGCAACCATGGTATTTATTGCAAAGAATGCATGTGTACTTGCCATAAATTCTTAGTTGCTAAATAGGAAATTTTAGGTTTAATTTCTTAAATATTGTATTTAAAATGTTTAAATGTACATCAATAATTCAGTCTTCTGCATTTAGTCATTCCTCTACTTCATAGTGGTAAAATAAGGCTTTGTAGAATTTTTAGTTAGCCTTGGCAATCAGTACTAAATGGAAACAAATGACAAAGAAGCAACTGCACAAAGTCAGCATCTAATTTGATGCCTTTATTGACCTTATTCTCCCCTCCTGCTGAATTCACGAATTTATAAAAGCTTCAGAGCAAATTTATTAGAATGAGTCAAATTCTTAGAGGTTTTTATTAAATCCTTTGTGTCCTTGAGAATAAAGGAAAAAGTGTGTGTGTGTGTGTGTGTGTTTGTGTTTGCCATGAAGTTACTAAAGAAACATGGAGGAAAAAAAAAACCTATTTGAACAAGTTTCTTGACTCTTACCCAACTGCCAGTTCTATAACCTCAACATACAACTTTCTGGAGCCCCATGCATGAATGACAAGAAAAGTACCCAACAGTCTCCAAAAACGCCCGAGCATGTAATCGGGCATCTAACTATAAATACTGTTTATATTGTATGCAGTGACACGTATGTGCTTATAACCTCTACTTCTTTATATATTACATGTGCAAGGAATATCACAGAACTCAACAAATACAAGTCCATCTTCACTCTAGCTTCGCTAATAGAAAAGGACAATGGCCCAATCTATCAGAGGCAAGAAAGCGGCATCTTCCATACTATGTCATAGTGCTAAACTGAGCCCAGCACATACTTGGGCTTATCTCTGCAACACCAAGGAAGACCAAAATCAATATTAAATTGCTAACTCCAAATATTTAATAAATGGATTCTGCAGTTAAATAAAGACTGATAAGCTTGAATGTTAGCTTGAGGGAATAGCCTATTCTTTTCTTTCCCTTTCTATATTTGCTTTTGCCAAACTTCACTCAGGCTGGAAATAATCATAATAATTGGAACCAGCAGAAGGAAATAGCTGATGCTGCTAGGCAAGATGAAATAAATCTGCAACTCAAGTAATGCTAAATATAAGCTCCACATGAGCATAATAGGACGAAACACCTGAGATAAGACAGTTCTTTGGAGCCAAATCCCCAAGTTTACATTTTACAAGTAGATACATTTTAGAAATGCAATATTTATAATGTATCTGGATGCTACAGAGTGTAAACAAATAGGAGATTTATGTCACTACAGCAGTAAGACTAACAATTTCCTAGGGGGAAGAAAGAAGACAAATAAGAAATGTTTGATTTCTGAGAAAAAAATATTCACATAAAGTGATAATGTAATAAACTTTCAAGTTTGCCAAACAATATTTGTTTAAAAAATTCAGAAATGCGATAAAAACCTGTTAGGGGAATTTTAAATTCTTTGTCATTTGTAGAATTTGAATCTCCTTGTCTTTTAACACAGTCCTATTGTAGTAGTTTCATGGTTGCCAATGGTATATGCTATGCAATACTGAGACAGCCAAATAAGAAATATTACCACACTTCTAAGATGCTTATGATTGCAGCATGAAAATCAGCAATTAACTCTGAAGTATTTGAATCATTCTAAGATGGGTAGAAGAAAAAGAAATGAATGCCATTTCTATCAGAAATTTTGAAGCTTTGGAAAGGGAAACAACTAGAAAAGTGACACATTTGGGTATTACAACTGTCTGCTCTGCAGTGTGGGGCACTGTCTAGGGTATTGGTTCATTAATCCTCTGCACTCTGTCCTACTCTGTTTTAGCAATATAGTAAAGTGGATAAAAGTTAGGCAGCCACTTAGGACTGAGTGACCTTGGACAAGCTGAGCCAGGAAAATAATGAAACTATGTTTCAGTTTCCTCATGTTTAACTGGGATGATAAATATCACTTTTCCTCATTGAGTTAAAGTGAGCCTTAAATGAATGTAATTAAACGTGAAGTGGGACTCTTCTTGTTTTCCTGGAATGCAGCTAAATCTTCAAAGCAAAGGATAATGAAAAATAAGTTATCACTCATATCCATGGTAAAACCAGTCCAAAGACCATCACTCCCAGTAGCCCAGATGAGAAGACTAAATATTTGAAAAGAGATCCACAAAAAAGGAATCCTTGCAGGGAATCTTAGTGAACAATGAAGTGTCTTCTCAATTCCCTCTTAAACTGTGCTTTGGGCAAGGACGTGGTCACTCACAAGGGTCACTCCCAGGCTGGTTGCTTGTTGAATTTTTTTTAAGATTTTATTTATTTATTTATTTGTCAGAGAGAGAGAGAGACAGAGAGAGAGAGAGGGAGAGCACAAGCAGGGGGAGGCAACGGTAGAGGGAGAAGCAGGCTCTGCACTGAGCAAAGAGCCTGATGTGGGACTTGATCCCAGGATTCTGGGATCATGACCTGAGCCGAAGGCAGATGCTTAGCTGACTGAGCCACCCAGGCGTCCCTGCTTGTTGAATTCCTGAAACAGTCATAGTTTCCCCCATGCTACTACCCAGAAGCAAAGTGTGAGAGAGGTCTTGGGACAACATGAAAAGTTTTCCCTGAGCCTGAGGGTATTCATAAAGATAGGGATATATGCCTACTTCTTGTCGGAGAATTCTGAAGGTAGGAGCTTCGGTGCAGCTGCCTATAATATTTGGACAAAAAGAGAAGTGGCTGCATTTCTGCAACATGATAGGTCAAGGAGGCATGAAGTTTTCCATAGCCAATTAGACACTTTAGCAGAAAGCCACTGAAAGCCCTCTAGATAGGATCCTGCTCAAGAGCGCTGCCTGTTGGGTCAAGGGGAGAGCAACAGAAAGAACTTGGAGATGTAATGCAGTGGGCAGGAGTTGACAGCAGAAGTATAAGTGATCAGGTTTAGAGCCTCTGTCAGGACATGCTGCAATCAACATAGTGGGGTATGCAAAAGGTGATGAGGAAGCGAGAGTATGTTTGAAGAACATACAAATGTTATTCATGACAGAAAGCCAGCATCTGGATGCCTGACATAACAGAGGGCACATATGGACAGATTTAAAAGCACTAAAGAAATGGGCCTTTGTTCCTTCATTCATGTTCCTCCTCCTCCCTTGCCCTGACCTCTGAGGAGACAGAGTAGGTGGGGGGCGGGGAGAGGTGGAGCAAACGAAAACAATGAAATGGACCACACTAACCTCTCTCATTACTGGTTTTCAGAGTTCCTGATCAAGACTGAGCTCAAAAGAAAGGAGAACATTCCAACTGGATGCAAGGTTTAAAATTTGTATTGCAAACAGACTACAATTGCTTTGTACCTGAAAATGAGGCTATTCTGATACATTAAAGTAAAAAAAAAAAAAACAGTCATGAGGTGGGGACAGTGAGGTCCATGGTAAGGCAAGGGTAAGTAAGAAGAAATAGTCAAGTCTTGTTTGTATCCTTTCAGCCCAACCTGTTTAATAAACTGCTCACATGACATGGTATACATGACTGGAATGTTCTAAGCTGTCAATACTATCTAGCTGCTTTTACTATTAACACTGAATGTTTTTTATTAAATTCAGCAATGTTTGTATTGCTCGGCTCAGACATGAACTCTTAGGTTTGACATTAACTTCAGGAAGTGCCACATAAATATTTAAATTTAAAAAATAAGAAAATTAGTTGATTTACCTATCAACCAAATCCATCAAAATATCAAGTGTAGCAAAGAAAAGGAAAAAAATAAATATTCTTAGCACAAAAATATGTACTGTGTTTTTTCTTGACTGAATGAGCTCTTAAACTTGATTACTCAGACAATTTAAAGATATTTTTAAAGGGATGGCATATGAATACCATTTTTTGACTAATTTACTATGAACTACTTAATCTACCACGTCTACATATTCCTTAGTTCCCAAATAGAGTAATTTTCTCTCCTAAAACGGCCTGAAACAATTCTCATCCTAGATGAAAACCTCCCTTCTGGAGCAAAACAGCCAATTTAATTCTCCCAATAAAGAAAATCTCTTATTCTAACTAAACTTCTAAGCTGCCTTTTGATACTTGAGGTCTGTGGCAATGTCACTCAGCCTCAGTCATTAGCAGCTAAACTCTCTTAGATGTTGATGGGTAATGGACTCAGCAACCTGGCTTTCTGCAGGGCTCGTACTATTTTGAATCAAGCAAGCATAGGTTACACACTGCCAAACCATTTAACATATAACTTTTAAATTAAACAAAAACAGATTCTTTCACAAAAGTTTCAGTGTAGGAATGAAATGTTACTCAATAAACCAAGAACATTTTGTAATTTAGGTTAATTATGAGCAAGAATGTATTTCAGAAAAAAATAGAGCATATTTTGGGAAAAAATAACACTTTAAGCGAAATGAATCTCATAAAGGATGAGGTAGGTAATGATCACACTGCCAAAAACCTACAACATAATACAGAACGCTGTACATATATTCAAAAAGAAATCCTTTAAAATGTTTTAAAATATTTTTCAAGGATATAGCTGTAAGCTAAAATGGCTGTCCTGACAATGTTCATTAATTATGAGTAGAGTTTACTAATGTGTATGATGGTTAAATTTACGTGTCAACTTGACGGGTCACAGGGTGCTCAGATATTCGGTCATATATTATTTTGGCTGTGTCTGTGAGGGTATTTTTGGATTAGATTAACATCCAAATCACTAGAATGAATAAAGCATATTGCCCTCCCTAATGCAGGTGTGCTTCATCCAATCAGTTGAAGGCCTGAATAGAGCAAAAAGGCTGACCCTCCCCCAGGTAAGGGAGAATCCTTCTGCCTGAGTGCCTTTTGAAATGGCACATCAGATTTTCCCTGCCTTTGGATTCAAACTGAAACATTGGTTCTTCTTGGGTCTCAGAACTGCTGGCCTCCAGACGAACTAAACCATCAGCTCTACTGGGTCATCAGTTAGCTGACTTACTCTGGATATTTTTCGAATTGTTAGTCTTCATAATAAAATAAGCCAATTCCTCATAATCAATCAAGCAAGCAATTAATCTCTCTCTCTCTCTAAAAAAAAAAATATATATATATATACATATACAGATATATACATATATATGTATATATCTTATTGATCTTATCGGTTCTATTTCTCTGGAGAACCCTAACAAAATATGTTTCAAATAAATCAAGTATTACAGGGAAAGAAGATCTTTATCATTCATTCATTCAACAAATGTTTCTTAAAACATTCTACATATTTTCAGGCATCATTCCAGGTACTTAAAGAAATAAATATGAATTAAATACTATCCCTACCTTTGATGAATTCCAGGTTAGTGCAAGTAACATATTTGACAACTTTATTGGAAAACCATTATTAAAAATGAAAATCAGTAAACATTTTGTTATGATATTAAGAATTAGAAAAATCTGGATCTGTTTTTCATATACCAACTCTGGATAAAATAAAAGAACTTTGAGATGTTGGTGTATATATACCATTCTTTTAATTAACAAAATTATATAACAATTACAGAGTTATACAATTATATACAGTTCAAAATATTTCATACTTCATTTCTGGGACCTTTAACTAAAGAGACTACCTACAAGAAAGAAGATAAAATTTTTAGTCTTCAAAAAGATACATATTCTAACCATTGCCATATGGAAACATTTGAATAATTTTACATGTCAGAGGAAGGTAATTCATTACAAACATAGTGTCAATGAAGAATTCCTAGTATAATTTAGAGAAGAGTTTGCATTTTCAGGATTTACTCCCAATATAAACTAGAATATAATAGCAATGGTCAAAGAACTTGATCTCAAAATAGCACCACAGAATAAAAAAGTGAGGCATTGTTTAGTTTCTGTGACCTTTGAATTAAGACTAAAAACATACAGCAGATAAAGGTAGCACTGTTGAAGACAGAGTTCTCACTATTATTGTTTGTATTTGGCTTGCTAATGAAATAGAAACATCATCTTTAGTGCGTAACAGTGATATATTAACATTAAAAATCTATATGATAATTGTTTCCAATATGATTCATATTATAAAGAACCCAATGTAAGAGTATATTTGTATATTATTAAAGATCTATGTCCCTCCCCACCCCCCAAGGTAGAAGTACTAAGTAAAGAAGACTATATGTGGAGGCCTTGAAATATAGGCATTCCTCAAATTCCTATTCTTGGTCCCTTCTCATTCAAGGCTCTTCTAAGGGCACCGTAGCTCCTGGAAGGGCCACTGGTACCATTGTAAAAACAATGTCACTCAGTTCTCCAATCTGCAGTTCCAACAATTCTGTGAGCTCTAGACATATGTGACCAACAACCCTAACACCACAAACATGCCATCTGCCTGCCAGGCACCTCAAACACATTATATTCCCAGACACTCAATTTTTTCCCCTCATTCTGTTCTTTACATAATATCAATTGGAGCAAAATTAAATAAAATAAACAAAATAAAATCTAAAAATAAAAAATTGGCCATTTTGTAATTTAATTCTGTTAACAATTTAGACCCTAGTCTAAATTGTTTTAAGTAAAATATCAGTGATAAATATCTCATGAATATAATCATATTACTTCTTCACTAAGAGCCAAAATATACTGAGAAGCATGCTGCTTCTTCTGCACTTGTCGAAGAGAGCAATTTTTAATTTCTAGAACTGCCTGAAGCCATTTCCCCTGCAGATTAAATTTTAATCTCTATAGTTAATGGCATCTTCATCTACTCCACACAGCTATCCCAGGTAAGAAATCTCAAAATTATCTTTGACTACTACCTCTCCTCACCACCATCTCCCATCAAGTGGATATAAATTCTCATTCTTTCTGCCTCTAAAATATGTCTCAAGTTCACATCCCTTCATCTCCACTACTGATACCAGACCTCAGGTCTTGCTGTCTGTTTCTTCTCCACTCAGTACATATCTCAACCCGGGCGCCTGGGTGGCTCAGTTGGTTAAGCGACTGCCTTCGGCTCAGGTCATGATCCTGGAGTCCCAGGAGCGAGTCCCACATCGGGCTCCCTGCTCAGCAGGGTGTCTGCTTCTCCCTCTGACCCTCCTCCCTCTCATGCTCTCTGTCTCTCATTCTCTCTCTCGCAAATTAAAAAAAAAAAAAAATACATACCTCAACCCAAATTTCCTCCCTGTCCCACCCCGGAAAAAAAAACAAAAAACAAAAAACAAAAAAACCCACCACTTTGATTATGCTTCTTCCTTGTTCAAACACCTTTAGTGGCTTTATTCACCTACAGAATAATGTCCAAACTCTTTAGGTTTAGGTTTGAGGACTTTCCTGATACAATTCCAAGTTTCCTTCCTGGAAAAATTTTCAGTTGCCACTAAGGGTACTCAGGTACCCCTTTCTCTGGCCTCAGTGATCTGTATTTTGTTCTCTGCACAGGAGGGTCATTTTCACCCTCTCTTATCTTTGGCCATGCTCTTCTCTCTGCTTTGTACACCTCCCCTCCTGAACTCCCACTCATACTTTAGAGCCAATGTCAAAGATCCCTTATGCTGTGAAGCATGCCTACCCCCACTCCCACCCATCTTCCATCTCTAAATAGTAACACTTCCAACTTAACTGAACTAAAAGTTTTATAAAATATTTCCCCATGTATTATCTTCTCTTTTTTTTTTTTTTTAGATTTTATTTATTTGAGAGAGAGAGTGAGCATGAGAGCACATGCATGAGGATGGGAGAGGGAGGAGCAGAGAAAGAGAAGCAGACTCCCTACTGAGCAGAGAGGTCTACAAGGGGCTTGATCCTACCCTGGGATCATGATCTGAGCCAACTAAGCCACCCAGGTGCCGCATTATTTTCTTTGATTCTAACAACCCTATGTAACATATGAGGAGACTGAGTTTTATGGGAACTTAACCCCCCATAAGGAAGTGATAGCAATGAACTTGGGACTGGAATCCAATTCAGTCCTCATACTCCAAGACCCACCCTCTTTATATATTATATTCGCCTGCTTCTTCTGTGCCCTAAGTACTGTAAAAGCAGTATGTTTTTTTCTGTACCGTTCCACTAAAACTCAGTGTTTTAAGGTTAGCTTTCTCCATAATTGCCTCTCCTTTTATTCCATATTCTTGGAGGGTAGGGTCTGACTCCTGTTATTTTAATGCCAGGACCTAGCTTTAGAATGACACACAAAAATAATATAATGAATAATAATTCACTCAATTAATAAGTTAAAGGATCTTAATTGCTAGAAGATTTTTATAATGATGGAATAAAAAATATTTAAAAAAATACAGAAATTCCATCATAACACACACACACATATGCCCCTACCCATCTTAACCATGCATGTCCTAGAGAGAAACCACCTATCACCCTTTACTTCTATGCAAGGTTCTTAAAGGAGCAGAATGCACATGCTATTTTGCCAAATACAATGGAACCATTACAGACATCATCTTTTAACCATTTCTGCTGTGTCTGGAAGGGCCGAGCACTCACTCAATGTTAAGGCAGCCCTGATAACAGTCCTTTCCTAGGATCCCTTGACTTCTAAAACATGGATGCCACAGCATTTCTCTTGTCTTTTCGTCTTTACATTCTTTTGTTGGATAATCTCATATTCCCTAATCTACACATTTAACCCCAAGCACTCTCCTGAGTTTAAGGCTGTAATAATCAGATGCCTATTCTTTCCAGGTACCTCATGCTAAATAGATCCCAAATGGAATTACCTTCCACCCACATCTACTCTTTGCCTCTAAATGACTGACACCACTTAACTGAAAGCAGAAAATCAAGCAAGATTCCTCACTCTTTATCCATATCCAATCAGGTATACTAACATTTTACTGTCTATACATATTTCTTTATTCAGCTCCCCTCTTTCCCATCCCTTCCTTCATTGTTATGGTTCAAGACCTTAAAACTTCTCCTCTGGATAACTCTGTAGCCTCCTAAATGGTCTTCCTGCCTGTATCTTCAACCTCCTTTAATTAGGTCTCTTCATTGCCTACATGTGGTCCATGAAATATTGCCTACATTTCTCCTCACTGGGAAAACAATGGACAAATGTGACCTTGTCAATCCTGTTCTTAAAATGTCTTAAATACTGAGAAGCAAACTAGCATAGTGGTTAACAGCACTGACTGGGTTTGAATCCCAGCTCTGCTAATTATTATGTAGCCTTGTGTGAGTTTCTTAATCACTCACTCCAGGCTCCAGTTTCCTCATCTGCAAGTGGGCTTAATGACAGTACCTACCTTGTAGAATAATCTGAGAATTAAATTAAATAACATTTATCTAAAATGTTTAGAACTCTGCCCGACCTATAGTAAGCCCTGCACAAATGTTTGGTATCAGTAATAATAATAATAATAATATTCAGTGGCTCAACATTCAGTTCTATGTGATGGTTTGGCCCACATCTAATCCCCTAAAGTCACTTATTACTATTGTCTACATTAAATTCCAGACTTTGGTGCTGAGAACCTCTTTATCACACTTTTTTTTTTTTTTTTAAGATTTTATTTATTTATTTGACAGAGAGAGAGATAGCGAGAGCAGGAACACAAGCAGGGGGAGTGGGAGAGGGAGAAGCAGGCTTCCCGCTGAGCAGGGAGCCCAATGTGGGACTCGATCCCAGGACCCTGGGACCATGACCTGAGCCGAAGGCAGACGCTCAACGACTGAGCCACCCAGGCACCCTTATCACACTCTTTGAAACTCTTAATATCATTGCCTCCTTGCTTTTTCTCTAGAAGACTTTTCCTATTTTCCTTACCTGATACACTATATATATATATTATGTATATATATGTATGTATATGTATACATATGTATGTATATATATGTATGTATATGTATGTATATGTATACATATGTATGTATATATATGTATACACTATGTATATATATACACTATATATATATATATACTATTATATATAATTTTGAGGCTATACTATACTCCAGGCCCTGGGCTATGCATATTATAGGCATTATAACATTTATTCCTCATAACATCTTTATAAAGTAGGTTCTGCAATAATACCTATTTTACAAAGGATGAAGCTGATTTATAAAAATGTAAAACAATTTGTTCAATTTACATCTAGTATGGGACAAAACTGTGACTGGAATCCACACCTGTTTGTCTCCAAAGCTCCATGCTCCTAACTATTACACTGCACTGTGAAATTCCTGAAGGGAAAACATGATTTACACACCTTTCTATGGTCATTATCTAGCACACTTCCCAGAACAAAACATTAAAAATACACACATACAGAGTTTATGTAACCCCTTGAACTGTAATCCATGATGTAGAATACTAAGAACTCCTAACCCATACCCATATTTTTTCTCCAAAATGTTTTGTTTTCCTACCTTTTATTCTCTTTACATCATAGAAAGTATATTTAAAAGATGAAAGAAACTTCTTAACTCATATCACCCAGGTATACAATAGGATGTGACTACTTGAGGGTGTGGATGATGTCTTAATGAAGGGTTATTTATCTTTTTATCACCATTTTCTAGTTCAGTGTCTGCTAGAGATTAGGTTACCAATAAATGTTTGCTGAATAATAAATAAATGAATTCTACTCCTGGAAAAATGGAGTTGGAACATTTTTGGTGAGTCAGTTTATAATTATACACACTCCTGGATCAATGGCACAGACATTTGTAAACACTCCATAATTCAAAAAATATTTCAAGTTGGTTTTGGCATGCATTGTGAGTGTATTTTTGTAGCTGATTTGCTTTCTTGATTATGCTCTATTTTGGATAATGTTAAAGTGAATTTGTGTTCTGACATATTTTACTTCAGAATGGTTAAAATTTTCTGGTATTTAAAACAGAGTCCAACCAGAGCAAAATTGAATGAGGTAATGAAGGCTTACCTAGAATTTGACTGAGGTTACCTAACAGGAAAATACATCTTGGTTTATTCTTCAAATAGATTTCTCTTTTCAAAAGATCTTCACCATTGCTCCTCAAAACAATAATATAGGAATGAAATATCTATTTTTATACCACTTTTCAGTTATATCAATCAGAAGATTTTGGTCGCAACGTAACAGAAAACCCAATCTAAATGGCTTATCTTATGTACTATTACCTCAATAACAAGAAGTCCTAAGATAGGGCTGGTCCTGGGTTCATTATTTTAGCAGTTCATCAAGGAGCCAGTAGCTTTTTATCATTCTGTTCTGCCAATCTCCACATTTTGGGTAGCTCTCCTCATGAACACAAGACAGCTATAGTGGCTCCAGGCATCACCTCCACGTGCAGAAACTTCCACAGACAAAAAAGTGAATAGCTCTGTCCTGGATCTTATTTTAAGAACTAAGAAATTTCTCAGAAAGTCCCCAAGGGGATTCACCTTACTTTTCATTACTTAGAACTGGGTTATAAGCCATTTCCTAAAACAATCACTGGCAAAGAGATGAAATTACCATGCTTGGTTTACACTAATCTAAATTCATCCCCTTGGGATGAGGCCAACCTAATATGAAACACATGGCATAGCAGCACATCAACGTGTGGATACTTGAATAAAACTGTCATTCTATTAATAAGGAGGGAGGCAGGAGGAGAAGAAATGCATTCTGGTAGAAAACCAACAATGTCTCCCTAATAACTTTCTAAAGTCTGAAAGCATATTCAACTGAATAGTTGAATGCCAAGAGTCAATGCCAAGAGTCAGTTTCCCCAAGGATAAAGGATATCATGATGCTCTTCACACTATACAATGAAGACTTTCCAATTATTTTTAAAAGGGAGAGGTGGGATGAGAATAAAAAAAATAAAAAATAAAGCATTTTCTTGATTCATAGTAGTAGTTTAGCATATTGTGTGGGCCATCAACAATAGCATTAATTTTTATATAGTTTTTCTTAGATTTTTATGGTATATGTGCACTTTATAGATTCATAAACAGTATCACTCCACAGTAGATTAATTTGACATAAAGAAAATGGCTGTAAATTTAACACATCAATGTAATTCAAAATATTATATTCTCCATTTCATAACAAAATCTCTTAGGATTCATGCTAACTAAACTTAGGTTTTCTTGACATCTTTAACTTAAAGCAGTACTGTACATGTATTTTAGCTAAACACTTATAAATTAGGCATCATTTAACTTATTTTTAAATGAGTACTTCTTTAGAATTGTAATATACCTTATATCCATAGCATGTTGGATCCAGTCCTCTCACCTTACTCTGAGACATTTAAATCAATGAAAATTAAAACCACTCTGTAAATATGTTATCATGATGATGAATAAGCATGCCCGTTGTCCCTCCCCATCTTTTGTTACCTTAACATTAGAGCGTTATCCTAGGCATTATGTAGTCCATCAGCTATTTGGCCATGCAAATAAAAATAATCAAATTTCATGGGGTGCCTGGGTGGCTCAGTCGGTTAAGCATCTGCCTATGGCTCAGGTCATGATTTCAGGGTCCTGGGATGGAGCCCCATGTCAGGCTCCCTGCTCAGCTGGGAGTCTGCTTCTCCCTCTCACTCTCCCTCTGTGCTTTCCCTTTCTCTCTCTCTCTCTCTCTAATAAATACATAAAATCTTTTTTTTATTTAAAAATAAAATAAAATAAAATAAAAAAGTAATCAAATTCCAAACTCTTAAAATCTGACTTCTCATTACCACTTCTTAAGGACTAATATATATGAAACTTAGAAATCATCTGGGTACTTGATTTCGTTATGTCTTTATGGTCTCCCACTGTCAGAGCTAATAAGGGTTAAAAATACCAGTCACAGTTGAAAATTAATAGGTGGCTATGCAAGGTTTTCAGCTAGATTTATCACACATGGAATAATTTGATGTAATTCTTTCCCTAAAATAAGACTATATCCTCACATGCATAAATATCTTTCTGGGACTATTGATTTAAAAACTGGCATTAAACCTTAGTGTTTGAAAAATGTGTGTGTGCACCCACATGCCTGTGCGTATGTGTGTAATTCCCATGTATACAAAGAAACAAAATAAATCTGCTGTTCACTAGAGTGATCTCCCACACTAAAGAAAAGCAGAGGCACTTTCAACTAAAGAGGAAAAGGAGATTCAGCTACAGATGTTTCAGAAGAAATACTAAGAAAGAAGGTTTTAATACTTTAACTGCCGACAGGTAAGAGCATCTTGATAACATTCTTGCTCTTCCAGAGGGGGATCAACTTCTTTCTATCTAGGCTCCAATCCTAACACCAACAAAATGGCCACCCCCTAAGTATCTGACTTGCTAGAAAGACAAGATTATATATAGTTATTCATGTTCAAGGTGCTTTTGGAAATAAGTCAGGACTTTTGGGTGGTTTTAGTTACCTTTTAAAAAGCCTAAATGCTGGTTACTTTTTAAAGAAATGTTGTGTAGTAAAGAGTTGCTTTAACATCTTTACAGCATAGACTGCAAAGAAAGGCAAACTGGGGTCAACTATGGACTGATCAGAAGGCTTCACCGACGTAACACTGGACATTTCATATACCTGAAACTTGCTTATGCTTGCAATCTAGCTAATCAGATTTTAAAAAGTTTAGGTTATATTGCTAGATAAAATGTGGGTTTCAACAGCACTTGCTATCCTTTTTTCATGTATATTCCAGCTAAGTATAAACCTTCCTATACAAAATACTGGGATAAGCAACACTGATCACCTATAAAAGGAAAAATAAATGTTAAAAAATATATTTTTTACACTTAACATTTTTACTCAGACAATCTCTATGATCTATGAAGTGACAATGTAAAGTGCAAACCACTTTTATGCTACTCATAATCCATGGCAACATAAATAATTCAACATTACATTTGGGAAACTCATGTTTTAAGAAATCTCTTCAAACACAATGTAATGTGAAAAATAGATAAATAAAATATACTTTTTTAAATTAAATAAGTTTGCTTCTTCCTGCTCACTCCACAGAGTCACTTAATAAAGTTCATGGTTATTTAAAGAAAAATCTGATTTTGTATGCACAAATTTCACTACAGGCAGTTAGGAGGTTTGAAAAAAATTCTTCCACAAATTTGTCATTAAAAAATCATTGTCTATAGAATATCTTTTATTTGAAGCTATAAAAGTTTATTTTTTTTCTATCACCATTTTTGTTTTTGGCAATTATTGGATACATAATGAACTGCCATGGTTTTGACACTAATTTTTTTAAGTGGGCCAAAATAATAAAATGACATAAAATCTCACATGGATTCATATAACAATTACAAGAAATAATGTATTCCAAGATAGAGCAACCATATAATTATAAATTTTGAAATAAATCCGATCATTTATTTAAAATAGCTACTCATTAGCCTACTGGGTCTTTGAAAATCAAGACACTGCATGCATTTGAGTGAATATTCAGTCAGTTTTCAAAGAAGGAAATTTTTCTGTTTCTTCCAGACTATCCAAAACAGTCAATACCATATCCTACATTTAATACAAATTTTTTAAGTTTTTTAAAAATTTATATAATAATGGAATTTTTTAAAAAGAGTTGATAATGTGTCAATGAAATGCAATAATGGAATATTGGAATAATGGAATTATTAATTCTCTATGATGATGTGAGCATTTTACAACACTTTTTAGCAGATGTATGTCTTTTACTAATTGAATTCATTAATTATGAATCTATTATTAAATTATCTATATGATATTAATTCAAATTTACTTTTATTAAAGGAAATATCACATTGGTCCTTACTGGAGGCAGAAGAGAGAGAGAGTTGGGAATGAAATGAAATAAATCATTTTTAAAAGGTCACAATACTAAAAAATTTGTAAGACCCTGTTCCATGTTTTTGTCATGTAAATAGCCAGATTGTAGCTAAGAAATTTTTTTTTTAATTTAATATTAGACACTGGAGCTTCAAGTTAGAGGTTTCTATTGAATTCAAAGATAGGATTAATTCAACTAAAATTCTAAAATCATTGGGGGGCTGATGGTAGATATATTGTTGGTTGCTTCATCTTGAAAGTGTTACTATAGAGAATTTATATTAAACTACTGACGTTCTCACAAATGCAAAGTAAGCTCTTTGCTGAATTTTTATGCATTTTTATTATATATGGTGTACTGTGAACACTTATGAATTAAGTCTTTTTTTGTTTTATGAGGTACTTGATTTCTAGCTGAGAAGTAAAAGTTCATCCTAAAACATAATACTTGTGTCTAAAACAGTCACATGTAAAAAGTATAAATAAATTCCTAAACTTAAATTAGTGAATTCTAATAGGATTTCAATGCTTGTCAAGCCTAGAGTAAATGATTCAATATATTCACCAACTGCTTAAAAGAAAAGATATGGGTACAAAGGAAATAAACTACTGAATGAAAACAAACAATGGCTAAAATATGAAAATAAATATAAAACAGTAGTCTTTACACATAAAGGCAGCATCAGTTGGAGTTATTTTTAAAAGGTAAAAATATGTTCCATTCCACTTAATGGCATTACTCTTCACACTAATGTTTTACAAAGAAAAGGATTTATTTTACTCTATAGAAAAACCTCAAGAATACTACTTGAAAATTACTCATACTATTAATTAGTCAATCACTTCATATATTTCAGTTAGTTTTCAATAAAGAGCAAAATATCTTGAAAGTTAAAAACATTTCATATGTCACTAGCTCAAAATGACCAATGTCTGGAATAACATTTATTTGGAATACTATGTAATGCTTATTATCTGCCAGACACTATCTTATTTAAATACATAACTTATTTAATATTCTCAAGTTACTCTTAACCACTCCAGGCTAGATAACTTGCATATATAGCCCATAGTAAGTGGCATACTTGAGATTCAAACCCAAGTAGTGGTTAAATAACCACTATTCTATCCTACCTCTTGAGGGAAATGATTCAACCGGGGTCTGCTATGCATTTGAAAGCCATTGTTTATAAACTATAAGCATTCGGGGTTGTCAAATGTGAAAACTTTTTGCTAATTATGGGAGTGAATGTGTGAGTTTCAAGGAACTAAAAAGGAAAGTGAGCATAATAAATATGCCAAAAGATCACACAGTATAAATGTTAAGAGCTGAGATGGTGGCACTTAAATACTTCACCTGTGATTTCATCCTGAAATTACTCTCATTCAAAACACACACATAAAAAAGCAAACAGTCATATTTACCATTCAAGGTCATACCATTTAAATTACGTACATACACCAAAAACTACAGTAGCATCATCCATAAATAATGCTCAAAGATAATTGTCTCATTAACCTGGTTCCCAAACATTAAAGATGTTTTATTCTAAAATAATTAACTGGTCAAATTGTTCTAACAATTTGATTGTTTATTGGTCAATAAAATTCACATACCTTAAAATGGAGGCCAAGTCACCTTTATTGGAGAAAATTTGACATAATTTACTTTTACCTTTCCAAATAAAAAGCAGCATAGAGGTTTAACTGTATGATACTAGCCTGAAGTCAGTCAAGAAGAAAGCATGACTCTTAATAAATGTGGATCTGCTTTCCTTTGAAAGCAGCTTTGAAAGGAGCAATAGGAGGGAGAGCAATGTACATCTCTAGAACTGAATTTCAAAGGCCTTATTTGGCCCTTCTTCCACATGGGAAGAATTAGATAACTTTTTGCCTTTTATTTTCCATTGTAAGATCCTAAATGGGCAAATAAGTCCAGGCTATGTAGGTCTCCATGTGGGATTAGATGCAGTAGCAGCCATAGTGCAAGGAATGTAGGACACAATGGTCTATGTAACTGGCTGCTGTGAACTTTAGTGGCAAACTTTAAAAAAAGAAAGAAAGAAAGAAAGAAAAATCTTTACCACTTCAGCACAGATCTCAAAATCCCTTGAAGACACTTCCTTCAACTGGGTCTGCTGCATTAATGAGATCATGGAACAGAACTGCTAATTTAGAATTAAATGCTTTGGTGAGAAAAGCATTATAAACTAAAAAGCCAGAGTTTATAAAAAATAATTGGATGTGACAATAAGTGGTATTTTTCATATATGACTCACCATTGTGTGGATAAAGCAGCTTAAATTAAAAACGGAATCCCTTGAATTTAATTAAGTGGCTTTTAAAAATGGTTTTAAGGACATTTAAGTAATGTAGGAAAATTATGACACATCGACTTTGTCTAGTATGTCTTAAAATCCTACTAGTTCACTTCTTTTAAAATTATAATTTAAAATTATGACAACTAAAAGAATTGTTAAATCACTGTGTTGTATACCTGAAGCTAATATAACACTGTATGTTAACTCTACTGGAATTAAAATACAAAACTTAATAAAATTTTTAAAAATTTTTAAAAAATAAATACAGTGCTGAAACAAAAAATAAATACAAGTAAAAATAAAATAAAATTGTTACAACTGTAATGTCAAATTAACCAAACAAGTAAATAAAAATTGAGTAAACAGTGCAATTTTATCTGGTGCAGTTTTTATCAATATTCTTGTTATTTAAAAATCTCCTTTTCTTTGGAAAATCTGCCTTAGTTTACCTGATTATATATGTAGCTTCTATATAATTCCCAGTGTTTAAATGAATATTCAGAAATCAATTACGTCATTCATATTTTAAAAATACAACTTCTGAACAAACCATGTTAAAGTTTTTCAACTATGCTAGTTTACTGACTCACTAGAAATAAAAATACTGAGCCAAGAGATTCTAAATATTTTTCCAGCAAGTAAAATCTGTAGTGAAACCCAAGACACAGAGGCACCATTATCTAACATTCTGAAAATTTCACTTTGCTTACAATGATAAATAAAATAAACCTATCTGTTGTTTGACAAGGGAAAGAATGATTTCAACAAGGGAATAGTTTATATGAATCACCATATTTAGAGAATATACAAGAAGATTAGATTTTCTACTACAGTTAAGCGAGCATTTTTTTTTCTTTTTTGATCAGTCAGGATGTGAATCAGGTTCCTGAGGGGGCTCTGTGAACATCATTTCAAGCATCAATCATCAATGACCAAGTGAAGCCCAGAACTGAGAGTTAACAGAGAAAGAAAAGAGAATTTTCCCTAAATATATCACTTCATATTTGTATATTCCATGAGTTCTAAAATCAGTACTCTTTCAGATAAGATATTATAAAGAAGTTGGGTGATCAGAGACTACCTTGGATCAAATCATTGCAAGATTTAAATAACATCCAGTCCAGGCCCCATCTTACATAGAATTCACGACATCTGGTCATGTTTGCCTCTTCATAAAGACCCCAAATGATGGGGAGTTCATGAATTCACAATATAGCCCGCAGATTTTTGGAAAGTTATATAAGAAAGCTCATCATCATCATCATCTTCTTCTCGCTCTCTGTTTTAGAAAAGTCATCTTCTTAATGTAGGCAAAGATGCTTCATCCTTTAAAAATTTCTATAAATTTACCTTAGTTTTGCCCTATGGAAGTTATCACAGGATAGTCAAAATTCCTTTTCTTATTTGATAGCTTTTTCGTATTTAATGATAGCTTTCATGCCCTCACTTTTCCAAGTTAAGTCTTACTACTGGATTTTATGGGATATATCTATAATACCGAATAATCTTCCTTTCTTTCTTTTTTGGACACATTCTTGCTGCTAGAGTTACAGTTTGCCAGGATCCATCTCAAAATGCAGTGCTCAGAAAGAATACAACATTAAATCGTGGTCATCACTGCAAATTATACTAAGACAATCATCCCCTTCATTAGGATACTATCATTAGTCCAATTTAACAACACATTAACTCTTGCTGCCACTTACCACTACAAATACCTAGCTTCTGCCAATAAAAGCATGGTCATTAATTGTGTGGTGGATTTCCTGGACTCAAAACTAGAACTTTACATTTGTAACTACTGCTGTAAGATAATATCATGACATTTAATAAGTTAACATGAATCCCTGTATTTGAGCCTTCCTACCTAACTTATAAATCTTCAGTTCCATACAGTATTGAGCTATGTTGACCTACAAATCAATGTTTACGTTAGGCTATCTCAAGTCATCAGTTATTAATACTCAAGAATCCCCAATGAAAATGTTTTCTTGTATGGTAATTTACATTTAAGAAATTTTGCCGAGACTTCTTTTTCACTTGTTTACTTTTTAAACTGGTTTCCTAGAGAAGAACATCTCCCTAAGTGTTTCTTGATAGTTGGTCATAAAGTAAGATTAAGTGGTTGTTCAAAATTCAGACAATGGCATGCTCAATTTTATCTTTGAGGCAGGACAAACGTAAAATCATCAACAAGAAACCTTTAGTCTGATATGAATTTGCATATATACATACACAGCGCACATGAAATGAGCTACAGTACATATACAAATCACATGAGGAAAACAAAGATAAGCTACTTTATTCTAGTTAAAGTTGTCCTCTTTCCAAGAAACTTTTATCTCCCTCTTCCCTCCTTCAGGACCTATTTTCCCTTCAGCAAAAACTGAGTTTAAATTAGAGTTCTGCAAGATCCCAGTCTCCCTAAGGCCCCATCACAGCCTTCAAGTGAGGCTCATCTAAGCCAGGTTGGAGCTGAGGGAGCCTGAGCTGTAACCAAGGGGCTTTTCCATCCAGCTCCTCCTCAGAAACACACCCCTCACATCGGAAGCCAAAAGAGAGTCCAACCACAGAGATCTTCCACTCAACAAGGGCAACCCCTGAGGAGAGAACATTCGGGTAACCATTTCTCTCCTCCCGACCCCCAACACCAGAACCCGCTCCTGGTGCCGCGCCTTCTTCTCGAGCCTTCTCCCGCCGGCCAACTCGGGGTGAGCGCCCGGGTTAGTCAGTGCGCACGTGACGCGCGGTGCCCACATGACACGACCGAGGGCGGGGGAGGGGGACAGAGGAGCGAAGCAGGGAAAAAGTTAAGGAAGACCCGTCAAAGCGCCCAAAGCAATCTGTTCCTTCCCTTCTTCCCCAACTAGTGGCTCCGGGAGGGACCCTTAGGGGATGGCTGCGGACCAAGGCGTCTCCGGTCCAGCTCCCCAAAAGGAGGGCGTAGTTCTCCGCCCGCCTCGCCACCCTCTGTTCCTCCCCACCCTGCTGGTGATGCCGCTGCACCCTCAAGTTGTTCCTTCCTCCCCTTTTCTCCCTCCCTCTTTCCTTGCTTCCTCCCTGCCCTCCTTCCTCCCTTCCCTAAAAGCTCTTCATCCACTGCGGGCTAAGCCACTGACGCACATTCAATTTGCCCCGGGAGCTGGCCCGCACCTCTGAGGTCACACAAGGCCAAACACCTTCCAAACTGGAGGGTCTAACTGCGCAAAGTTGCACGCCACACCGCAACCTGCCCCTCCCTTCCATTTAGCAGCCCCGTTCGGATCCCCTGCAAAGCTCACTTGCTTTGCCGGTATTCTCTCGACCTCACCCACCGTCGCGCCACACACCCCCTTCCACACGCGAGCCCACCCTTCCATTGCTCTGCGCTTCGAGCCGTCCAGCCGCCTGGCAAAGCACCCAGCAAGCCGCTGCGCTCACCTTGTTTGACACACTTGAGTCGGAGGGGGTCCTTGCAGTGTTTGATCACGGCCAGCACGTCCCTGATGGTGAGCCCCGCCACGGGGGTCTCGTTCACTTCCAGCAGCAGCTCCTCCGACACCAACTTGCTGCCGCTCTCATAGGCCACCTTGCCGGGCTTCACCTCCCCCAGGTAGGGGAACTGTCCGTTCTCGGCGCCCCCTTTCAGTTCAAAGCCCAGCTGGCCCTCCGGGTTCCTGCCAATGACACTCTCATGGACTTTGCTAGTCCAGTGGCTTTTCTTTTTCAAGCTTTTGGACATGGCAGTGGGGTGAGTCGCCTCAGCTCCTGAGGGGTTCCTTTGGGGTAAGGGAGTTGGTGGTCAGAGAACGAGGATGGAGGAGCAAGGGGGCCAAGAGGTGAGAAGAGCAGACTTTGCCTTCCTCCCCCTTCTGTTCGGTGCTTTCCCTCTTCTTTGGATGGAGTGTGGATGATGAAGGGGGAGGATGAGAGGGACGGCTGGGCAGAGGTAGGAGAGCTTGGGTGAGGTTGTGCTGTCCCTTGAATGACACTCAAGGCTGTGGCCCCGCAGCAGAGGAGAGCTGTGGTGGCGGCGGCGGCGGCGGCGGCGGCGGCAGCCTGAGCGAGCAGTAGCCGAGCTGGTGAGCGAGTGGGGTGGGGGTGGGGAAGGAGGGTAGGGATGCCGGGGGCCACCCCTGCGTGGTGCGAGTGGGAGCGCGCGCGCGCCTGGGTGTGTGTTGTTAGCTGATATCCATGGTAGCTGCAGTGGCAGCGGCGGGGTCCGTGTGTGTGTGTGAGTGTGTGTACTAGTTGTACTGTACTGGCAGGAGGGGAGGAGGCAGAGGAGGAGGGAGCAAGCTGGAGGGGGAGGAGGGCCGCGCGCGCGCGCCGGGTGGGGAGCCGCTTCGCCACTGTCTCCGCTCCCTCCCTCCGCAGCTTGACCCGGTAGTGAAGGCGGAGAGAGAGGCAGGCTGGGTCCGTCTGGCAGCCGACGAGAAGAGGCGGGAGCGGGAAAGGAGGGGAGCCGAGGCCCGGCGTGGGGAGGCCGGCAGGAAGGGCTTCGAGCCCGGTGCGGACCTTTTTTCAGCCTCCAAGCGGCCGCGCGGCTCCTTAGGCTGCTGCGCCGTGAGACGCGCCGACTTCCTCCAGACTAGCGCTCGGCGGGAGCAGAAAGAGCGAGACCTGGACTTGCGGCGCGCCCCCGTGACCGCGGCTTTGGCGGGAGCGCGGCGAGCCCCCTGGCGCGGGACCCTGCCGTGGGAAAGCCGAGCTGGTGGGACCCCGTGGACCTATGGGGGAGGCCTGGGCGCGGCGCGCCGGGTGGAGGCGGAGGAGTTCTCTGTTGAGAGAGGCTTTGTCTCCTCACGTTTTCAGTCAAACTTGTCGCAGAGTTCTCAGAATTCCCCCTCAGAGGAGCGGAAAGTTAGGGAAGTACAGTCTGGTTACCCAGACAGCGGGGAGGCAGACAGAGCATCACTTTGCGGGCTGCAGGCTCAGCCCGCGCGTAGGGCCGGGATGGGAACTTAGCCGAGGGGAGTTGTGGGCTCAAAGGCGATTCCAGGGACGTAGGGGAGGGGGCTTCACTTTTCCTTGTTAGGAGACGCGGAGCGAGGGGCCGTGGGGTGGGGCGGGAGAACGGTCGCCTTGAGCAGCCTCCTGAGCGAAGTGGGCTGTTTCCCCCGGGAAACTGCGGCGGAGACAGCTGGGGCACGTCCTCGCCCAGGAAAGTCTCAGACTCGGGCTTGTACCTTAGGAAGAAACCTTAAGATATCCTGGCCCGACCACTTCGTGCTCCAGAGAAGGAAAAGACGGCTCGGAGCGAGCTTGAACACCGCGGCAGAACCCGGGCTGGAACTCAGCTCGCAGGCCCACCACCAAGGCTCCTTTCCCTTCACCAAGTTTGCAGCCAGGAGGAGAGGTGAGGACAGGGGCGCCAAGATGCCGGAGGGCTGCCGATTTTCACTAGAACGCTAATTTTGTGTAAGATGTTAGGAGTGATTTTTGAAATTCCTGTAACTGGTAAATGAATTTCATTTGCTTTATTTCAAAATGATACGTTTGAGAAAGAAAAAAAAAAGTCGCACACCCACTCTTCTCTTTAAAGCAAAGCTTGAAAAGCACTGAGCAGTTAAGATTTTCAGTGTCTGAGATGAAGAGAGTGTGGGAGGTAAGTACAGTTAAAAACGTGTAGCCCACCCAAACAGAAAGACCAGATTTGAATTCAGGCTCTGCTACTTACCAAGAATGTGATACTGAGTTAATTGCTTGACCTTTGTGAGCCTCAGTTTCCTTATTTGTTAAACAGGGTTAAAAGTACTAATTTGATAGGACCGTGTGAGGCTGAATCAGGTAATGCACACAAATGCTTGCCTGGCACAGGTGGGTAGGCGCTCAGAATAGTAATTTCCTTCCTCTTTTCCTCTCAAGTATAGCTCACTATTTGGGGAAGAGGGGGATCAAATTTAGTCAGAACTAGAAGAGATCTTAAACATGAATTATTTAAACGTGTCTCTTTTTTTTCCCTTGAGAAGATGGATCCCCCACTGAGTTGGCTCCCGCTGATGAGGATTATTCAGTGAGCCAGGGGCAGTGCCAGGATCTGAAACCAGAACTGAAGGCAATGCCCAGGAAGGGGGAAGGCTTTTTGGAACATAGCCCAAGCTCACCCAAACAAGTTGGGTTTTAGCATTATGAGATACAGACCTACATGGAAATTAAAAATGAGAACTGAATATGTATTTTCAAACACGTTACAAACTGACATGAATGGGTAAATACTAATATTTGTCAAGTTCTAGCCACGTGCCAGATGTTGTACTATAGGCTTTACATTTGTTTCTCCCAACATCTTAATAAAGTAGGTATTATTATCATCCCCTTTTACAGATAAGAAGACTGAGGCATACAGAGATTGTCTTTTGCAAGGCTGCAAATTTAATCAGTGCTGAAGCTAATATTCAGACCCCAAGTGTTTTGGCTTCAGACCTGGTCTCATTCACTGCATTGTACTCTCTTCATGCACTTAACCATGTATCATACCAGTGATCAGTACTTAGTGTCCCCAGAGGTTGGGTCTGCATTTTATTGTAGGGAAAATTAGGGAAAAAAATGGAGTAGGAGTTTGGCATAAAAGCATTTCCCCCTCAAGAACTCAGAACAGTCATTGAGGTATGTGCCAACAGTTTAGTGCTTCTCAGCTCCTTATTCATCTTCTTTGCCCTTAATTGTGATATGTAGAGCTGGAACCTGTAAACATTGCTTTGTTCTCAGTTGGCCCAATGTTAGGACTTGTCAGTAGAAGATGCTGGAGGGACACTGCATAAAAAGAGAGGCCTCTTCTTGGTACCAGTGCTTTTCTTCTTGCTCCTATGGTGTGGTCAGTGAGTGGCTTTCTGGCCAGTGATGTGTTAGAGACCAGTGTTTGACTACCCTTCATTAACTTTGGCTGGTTCCCCAGTGTGTGGCTTTCTAATAAGCCTTACTGGCATCCCAGTGGGTGGATTCCTAGCAAGTTTCACTGACACCGCAGCTGGTGGTTTCCTCACCAGCCCAATCTGTGACACCTCAATGAATTTCATTTGCCGTCAGTTGGGCCACAGCCACATGATCTCCAATAAGATCTGTCTCCCTGTCTTAGTAGCGTAGAGGACAGGGATGGGCAGAATGGTTCTTCTAATTTATTGCCTAAGTTATTGGGGGCTTTCCCACAGCCTCAGAGGTACTGGCTGCTCCCTAAACCACTACCCCTGTATTTGTTAGTGATCTCCTCTCTTAGTAGTCACTCCCCTTTTACTAGTTAATAATTCCTTATATTAGCATTTCCCTGTGTCAGTTATTGTGTTGTTTCTGGCTCCTGCCTGGTTCTTGTGTGCTGTCGGTGTAAAGGGATCATGTAGAACCATCTGGGGACTTAGAAATTGGGATGCTGCGTCTAGCTATACAACTTGGACTAAGTCACCTAACCTCTCAGAATTTGTTCCCTCATCCGTAGAAAGGAGGTGATAATATATATAACAGGGTTGTGTTAGCATCATTTAAAATTTGGATGCATTTTAAATGCATGAAAAAAATTTACATGTATTCTGAGGACTTGTTAGGTTGTTTCCTGGGAGTAAAAAAACAGCATTTTCTGTCAGATATATTGTCATCAAATAAATTGTTGGTTAGATGCCTTTGCTAACTTTTCAGGGACAAAAGCACATAATTGTGAGTTCCAAGTTGTTCAAGTTTCCAGTGCTATGAAAAACATGACTGAAATTACAATCATTTTAAAATGCTAGATTCAGACTAATTTGATTACTTTCTATTCTGGTATCCTTCACATTTGCTTCATTTCTTCTTGTCTTCTTTACCCTTTCTGCGTTTGATGCCTGTGTCAAGAAAGAATTATTTCATTGATGAGCACTCTGTGCAGAATATGGCACTAGATTTTGCATGCTATTAAAAAATAGTTTAACAATCTTAAAAACTGAAGGGAGAAAAGCATTCTTATCACTTTGCGCATTCTCTGGCACAGTATAAATGCTCAACAGAATTCTACCTGATGACAGATATGTCCAGAGTGATAGTGTATAAAATTTCATTATATGACTACCACCTTAACACAGATTTTTATCTTTAGTACTAAATGATTATCTCTTTACACTCATACTAATGTCTTAAGGAAATGGAATGCAGAAGAGCACATATTGATGAAGAAAAGACGGAATATGCTTAGCAATGAGGCTGACGTTAAGAAGTCAGATTCTTCAAGAGCTTGGGACAGGGTCTGAGAGGTGATCTTGGTGATGATAATGGCAGTGTATGATAAACTTGACCCACTCCATAGTTTGTCTGTGGCCATTCCGATTATTAAACCTCCTTTCACTTCTGCTTCATTATTCACACACAAAAATGCTAATCCATATTTATAAGGTGGATTTATTTAGCGTAATACTGAGCTTCTCAGACTTTTCTATCAAAATATCTCTAACAATGGTATGCTCGCCCACCCCCAGCCAAGAATAATCTTATTTTTTAAGAGTAATCTTATTTGAAGTCTCTAGTTTTTATCTAAAAATTCATATGATTTTTCTACTCTCTAGTCAGTTCATATTTATATGGATATAAAATATGATTTTTCCCCCAACTTTGCCTTAAAGATGTTCCAGGAGGATTTTCTATGTTTATCTGCTCGTTTCTTGGCCCAGCCTGGTAACTGTGTAGGTATCTATAGCTTAAGTACACTGACTGGATATACAAGCCCAAGTTCTGGGGAGAGAATTTGGGCTATGAAGATAGATACGGGGACACTTTGAAACCTTGGCTCTTCAGCCTTACCCAGCACTGTGCTAAATGTGATAATAGAAAAACACTGAACTCCATTTTTACAAAATCTCTTAGTAGGCAGAAAAGAGAAGAAAGATCACTGAAAAAGATTGTATTGCAAGGAGAGGATTGAATGTTGAGAAATCAAGCTTCTTGAAGTTAGTGAGGGGAAAGTTTAGGGGCTGAGATACCTCCAAACACTTGCACAGAACTGCATATTTCATTTGGTATCTTATCAAACTACATTATAGTGCTAATTCTCTTTACCTGAAAACCTCAAATATTTTGATGACTATAACCTTTATATCAATTAAATTACATAGGAGGGCCAGAACTGTTTCACTGTAGTCTAGAATTAATGTTCATGATTGTGCTTCTGCATATTTTAGAACCATTTTATTATGTCTTAGTATTGCTTATAATATTGGGATGGAATATATGGTCCAAAGTCTCCACAACTAAGGAACTTCCTTTCAAACAGCACTGTCAGTTAGTCACCTAGCCCTTTGTAAAAGATCTGGGGACAGGCAAAATGTGACTACTTAAGTCTACGAGGGTATTAGATCATTTTAGTTCGTAGAAAGTTCTGAATGATGTGACTTTGGTCCTTTCGCACATTTTTGTATGAAGTTCCTGGACCATACAGGATATACGAAGGCAGGGAAGAGAACTGCCAAAAACATTTAAATAATTGCTTCACTTTAACTACAGAGTTCACAGTGTGTGGAGCAATTTGACCAGCTCAATAAAAGAAAGCATGATAATGTTTTTTGTTGTTGTTCTGTGACTTTAAAGTCATTGTAATATTTTTTGTAAAGGATAATGGGTATTTTAGTAAGAACTCTTGATACTTTTGCTACCTATTCAACATATGCACAAAACACAAAAGGCTAATACTGTATTTGGATCTGGAAATGTATACTTTCTTACGGAGTACTATGCAGGTATACTTAAATGTCAATATCTGAATTTATCTTTCTTTTTTAATATTTTGCTTTTTACTTATTCTGTGCCTGTCAGTCTTTTATCATCAGTTCACATTCCACTAAACTCAAAAAGTTAGTTTCATACCTTTTATACTTTAGGCCCTTCTTACCAGATTTTTTTAAACACTTGAGAGATTCAAATACTTCAATTTCATGCCATGAAGTAGCTATGTGTGCCCCCCCTTTTTCTTATTTGAATGAGTAGTTCAATTGCTGTCACTTTATACTTTGTGATTCTAAATCTTTTAAAACCATCTTGCCATTTTTTCATGCATTCATCCTTATAGAAAACTCTATCTAAAAAACACTCTTACTTTCTAACTGCTGCTTTTTTTTTCAAAGTATTATTCCTTCTCTTTTCAAATGGACATCTCAATTTATTACTTTTTTCTTTATAGATCTCTGTAGATGTATCTTCAGGTTCCCATCAATTCCCATCATAAATTTTAAAATAGACTTAAAATATCCTACATGGGGGCGCCTGGGTGGCTCAGTTGGTTAAGCGACTGCCTTCGGCTTAGGTCATGATCCTGGAGTCCCGGGATCGAGTCCCGCATCGGGTTCCCTGCTCGGCAGGGAGTCTGCTTCTCCCTCTGACCCTCCTCCCTCTCATGCTCTCTGTCTCTCATTCTCTCTGTCTCAAAAAAAAAAAAAAAAAAAATCCTACATGTATTTTTAATATGACATCTACTGCCCAAATTCTAATCTTGCCTATTTTTTTTAATCATTTTTGTTGTTAATTTAAAATACCAGCAGTTTCCATTGCAAGGAATAAGCACAAAGAGACAGTATTATCATGGACTCAGTTTTGTCAGTAGTGAACAATCTTTTTAGGTCTAAAGAAAGTGATGGAAAGAAAGTCAGCAAATTCTATTTTGAAATATTAAGGAACAATCAGATGTGTTTTCTAGTCTTTGGAAAGGATATTTCAAAAAATTCAAAGACCTGGGTGGCTCATTCGGTTGGGCATCTGCCTTTGGCTCAGGTCATGATCCCGGGGTCCTGGGATCGAGCCCCGCGTCGGGCTCCCTGCTCCGCGGGAAGCCTGCTTCTCCCTCTCCCACTACCCCCCTGCTTGTGTTCCCTCTCTTGTCTTGTCTCTCTCTGTCAAATAAATAAATAACTAAAATCTTAAAAAAAAAAAAAATTCAAAGAAAACTTCATCATGTTTCCTCAGCCAGATTGCTGAGAAGCAAAAATGCTGATGAACAATTGGAGACAATGAGAATGTAATTCTAATCATACTAATTTTAAAAATTTTGAAGCCTCTCCAATACTGCTCTCTGTGACGTACTTTGCTTTTAACCATTTTGAATGTCATGTATGTTTTTCAGAATATGATGAATACTAGTGATCTTATCCTGTCCTTCTGCCCTGCCACAGATGCATGTATACATATATCTTCCAAATATTACATATCATTCATGTAATTTATAGATCCACTGAAGCCCAATCATTTGCTTGGATATGGAATTATTTGAAAGTCCACCTCAATAAATCTCTTCAGTAGTTTTTATTTATATATAATCAGCTGAAAGTAATCTTATCTACTGAATTCCTATGAAATGCTATCTGATCCATAACATTTCTTTCTGCCTTTCATTATAACATTAGATTTATCTCAGCCTCACTTGTAAGCTATAACTTCTTTGAGAGCATGGCTTATGTTTGTATTCCTGACAGAAGTTGAATGAATAAAGGAGAATACAGTACTAGGGGAAAAAATGAAACATAACTACAATGAATGTGTGTGTATATATATACATCATTTATTATGAAAATGTCTATTATATTAAGCAAAGAATCAACTGATGCTAGTAAAGTAAACCCAGAAATTAAAAGTGTATTTCAAAAGGTCAAGAACAGCAAGAAGTTTAGGAAGCTGTTGTTGGTTTGAGGCAGTTGTCTCCCATTTTGGCTATTGAGAATATTTTTAAAAGTAAAAGAGGGAGTTTAAATTTAAGAGAAAATTGTAGTTTAAGATGGGTCATAGGATAATTGGAAAGCATTTAATTCTTAGACCATCTTAATCTTCCAACTTATCTCAGTTAAATTGTAGGGCAATAAAAGAATTTGGAGGTTTGGCAAGCCATTGTCTATAATCTCTGAAAAAAAGTGGACATTAGGGGAATCAGCAGAAAATGGGTAAAAAGCAAAGCTATCATGTGCTTCCCAAGAGAAGGATGTACTCCACAAACTATGGGCCACAAAAATTAGGACATCAAGAGAAAGAAAGGATAACATGAAGTTAGCATAGCTTCATAAAGAAGCCAAACACACGTTTTTGTTTATAAAGTGTGACTTGTTTGTTGTGGATCAATGTTAGCTAAATCATTAAGCATTAATGCCTTCACCTCTTTTCTCATATCAGCAATGAATACTCAAAGCCTGGGTCTCCATCGTCAGTGTAATATCTTCAAGTGATTTCAGTTTGCAAATGCTCTGTTAGCACATTCTCCACGTCTGACTTTACAGGACTGCACATAATAGGACTATTACTTACCTCTCGTAAGCACTCTCAATATCTCATGTGCTCATTCAATCAATTCCCATTGTTCCCTCATGTTAATTTGGTGGGATTGCTCTGGATCCTTTCAAAACATGGAAGCCTTTTCTTGAGTAATTCACTGACCCTAAAGCTGTCAGATATTTTAAGACCACGTCACGATTTTAATATTGTAAATGTGTAATGCAAATTTAATCAATATCCGTTTAATGCAAAATACACTTTGTGTAGGGGCGCCTGAGTGGCTCAGTTGGTTAAGCAGCTGCCTTGGGCCCAGGTCATAATTCCAGGGTCCTGGGATTGAGCCCCACGTCAGGCTCCCTGCTGAGCAGGGAGCCTGCTTCTCCCTCTCTTTCTACCTGCCGCTCCCCGTGCTTGTATTCTCTCTCTAATAAAAAAAAATAAAAAATCTTTAAAAGAAAAAATATATATACTTTGTGTAAATAAAACTACACTATGAAAAAGTAAATATAAAAAGTATACATTTTAAAATTTTACACAAATGTTTAATGAATTTCAGACTGTTATTTAAAGACAGTTATGAATATTTTACCTACAGTTAATATTGCAATAATTGGTCAATTAGTAGTTATATATGGTCTGGATTTAAATGAATTCCATCTAGTTTTGAGTCTTAATTAAAGAATTTGCATATTCTAAAGTCTTTTAGAGTATAAAGACTGCCATTTTAATAAAATTTCAAAATATTGAGAACATATAATTCCATCTAGTTTTGAGTCTTAAAGAATTTGCATATTCTAAAGTCTTTTAGAGTATAAAGACTGCCATTTTAATAAAATTTCAAAATTTTGAGAACATATTTTTATTACAATATAATGATGCTTCCTACTTAGGCCATTTAAAAATTTTTATTTCTATTGTCTACAGTATCTTGATAGGAGAACTAGAAATAAGGAAGTAATTCTTTCATTTAGTAGCAATAGTTTTGGGTTTTTTTTCTAAATCAGAATTGAAGAGGTAAAGGATTCCATGCACTTGGTAATTTCATTGGGTGACTGTAAGAGTTCAGGGACTCATTTAGATGTCTTGCAGACCACGAGAAGAATAAACATTGCATTTTCCTCTTAAAGGCCCCAAAATATTTTAAAGGATGTCAGTTTATATATAAACATTCCCTGAAGCTCCCACTTCAGCAGGAAGCTAAATAAAAGAAGTTTAAGTTTTCCCAATACTAATGGAGATTTACTTCCTAGTCCTTTTCTCTGAAGACAATTGTCTCTCCTCAAGGGTAGGAAGATTTACATATGATTCTAAGGACTAGAAACACCTTTTCTGCTCTCTCCAAAATGTTTCAGTATGTTTTGTCATATTGCTTGACAATTTTATGTTAAAAGATTTATCCTTTTGAGACAATAAAATACAAATATCTCTGAAAGGGTTTCTTCTACTTTAGTCCTTCATATGGCTACTAGTGAACAAAATGTGTTTATATCTTACAGGATAAAAGGAAGATTGCCAGCCAACAAATCCCTAGAGTCAGTACTACATTATATGTTGCTTAGCAATATCCACGATTTTCTCGGTCTAGTTTACAAATAAAGACATTAGAAATCAAGGGCAGGTTGGTATGTTATATGAAGTTGTGAAATTGGCATTTATTCTGTGTTTCTAATCTTTCTGTATTGACTTAAAAACAAAGGAATTGGCAGGTTAATAGGTGGTGTGTTAGGGTGGCAATAATTTAGTTGGATGGCATAGAAAGATGTTTCCTAGGAGATAATTTTTGTTTTTTAAAGATTTATTTATTTAATTAGAGAGAGAGCATGCACACGCACGCACTCGAGTGTGGGGAGGGGCAGAGGGAGAGAATCTCAAGCAGACTCCCCTTTGAGCACAGAGCAATCTCATGACCCTGAGATTTGACCTGAGCTGGTATCAAGAATCAGACGCTCAACCAACTTAACCAACTGAGCCATGCAGGCACCCCTCCTAGGAGATAACTTTTAGGCCAGGACTTGAATGAGGTGTAACATCTAGTTGTGAAAAATCTGGGAAGGAATTTTCAGACAGAGAAAAAAGAAGTATCTAGGACCTGAAGTAGTAAGGAACATGACATGTCAGAGACGAGGTAATTTTCATTTATATTATTTTATGCATTTGATTTTACTACCCCTTAGGTTAGTCTATATAAGGTCTTCCGCAAATTGGACCCTGCTTGAATTTTAATTCTCCCCTGATCCTTTCTCACCATGCTCCATGCTAGTCAGTGCCTCTGTGACTTTGTATAAGCTGTTTCTTCTGTTGAATAGCCTCTCATTTATTTATTCTTGGCTGATAAACTGACTCATCTCTTAAACTGCACCTCAAGCATTCCCTCTTTTAAGAAGCGTTCTCTCATTCTCTCCTGCCCACCATCCATAGAGTTACTCAAGTAACTTGACTTGTGCACTTGAGACATGGCTTTGCATTTACTGATTTACAGGTCTGTTTTTTATCACTAGTGAGTTTCTTTAAGACAAAGACATTGTTATAATTCATCGCCTAGTACATATGGTCCACCATAGTAGTGCTGCTATATAGTAGTACATAATTCTGGTAGTATATAGTAGACACTCAATAAATCATTGTTAAATAAATCAAGGGATATCTTCTTTTGTTATAACTTAACTAATGTGACATTTGTCTTCAGAGAAGTTTCCATGACATATTTATCCTAGTTAATAGCCATAAACTAACTCTTCACCACTATAGCTATATCCTATAGCCATTAGGATGTTTACAATTATTTCATCTCAAAACAAAAAAATGTTAAATATAATCATTTATATTTAATGCAAACTACACTCATGGAAATACGCTGAAAAGATTAATTTCTGACATACAGTTTTCAATTCAATTTTTTGTTTAGCATATTTATAATAGATTTTCAGCCTACTTTTAAATATGTTGGCATTGAGAACTAGGTAATATTTAATGAAAATCATGATTTAATAGCATGTCTTATGTGACTTGTTTGTTTCTTTTAATTTAGAGTAGTAGAGTTATATTTGAGATCTTCATTACATTTTATTCACCAGAACTCAAATGTTCTTTCTTAACCTGGAACCTAAGGGCTTTTCCAATTCCTAAGTGCCTGGCAGAATGAGAGTAGCTGGATGAGAACCTGGGAGGAGAAATTATGGGAGATGTGGCAAGAGAGGTGGGAGGAGGATATGGACATTTTGGCAGCACCAAACTTTAGGAGATGACAGAGATACAGCATTAAAGTAACCATGCAGAATTGGGAATACATATTCAGAGCTTTCCCCATCCCAGGAAGCTTCCAGTATACTAACACTTGCTTAGTGTCTAAAGAGGTATCTGAGTGATTGGCATATGTTCTAGGCTTTATCCTAGTCGGGAAGAGGCTTCTACCCTGTAGGTTCTCCTTGAAGTCATTGGGGCTACAAATGTATGATACAAATTTACTGAATGAACTAAGCTAATGAATAAATGTATAAGCCTTTAATATCAGTCCCCTTATTTATTTCTCTTTAAAGTTTATGTCAATGGGTACTCCTAGATTCTTATTTCATCTAATGGGATAGAATCTACTACTAATATTCTTTGTTTTGACGCTCAAATTATTTGCTTTGCCCTGGAGGAGCTCCTTCAGGATGGTTTGCTTATCCTTTTGACATGTGCTTTTGATTATTTGAACACTTTTTTGCTTCTTCATATAAAAGAGTATTCCAATTATATCTTGCTCTTTCTCTTCCTCAGCTCTGGAATTTGCCTTTCACCCCCAAGGAACCCTGTTCCTTTTAGTGAAGAATCATGTTTAGAAACCAAGATATATTTTGGCTTATTTATTGCTATTTATGGGCCATAATTTCTAAGCCCTTTCAGTGGACAGAGCTAGGAAATGTATATAGAGATATTTCAAGTGTATTTATATGTAATATATTAACTACACTTACACATATTAAAAATGATTTTATACTGATACTTCCAATTAACATCACAAGTCCCTTTACTTTTCATAAAAAGAGATAACTCAGAACACTGGCTTATTATGAACAAAACACTAGGATTTTGCATTTTTTTGTTTTTGTCTTTATTGTTTTTTTTTAAGATTTTATTTATTTGAGAGTGAGAGAGCACGAGTGGGGGGAAGAGCAGAAGGAGAGGGAGTAGCAGACTCCCCACTGAGCCAGGAACCTGATGTGGGGCTCAATCCCAGGACCCCAGGATCATGACCTGAGCCGAAGGCAGACACTTAACTGACTGAGCCACCCAGGTGCCCCAAAACACTAGCAGTTTTGAAGGGACAGTATTTGTTGCCTATATAAAGTAGGCCTGGAAAGTAATAATATTGATCTCATACAAAGCCCACTGAATTAGGTTTCGTTAATATTTAAACATAATGTATATTAGAATCTTAGATATCAGAGGGAGACATTTTCTAGAATTGTGATCTAGATGTTATACAGTAGACTCTTGCAGTATTGTTCTGGATCTGTGTTGGAAGAGAAAAATAAGATCAAGGGTCAAAAGCTTGTACTAATGCTTCACAACATTGTTAACCACATGGAGAAAGCATATTAAGCATACATTACACCCAGAATCTTGAAATTAATGCATATTTATGAGAGGAGTATAAACAAACAAGGAAGTATTACAATGACACACTGACATAGTGACACTAAGTACATGGGGAAAATACTAGTGTTTTCTCTTTGGATAAATACGGTGGCTACAGATACAATACTAGCCATTCCACTTAGCAGTAGCTTGACTATTACTGGATTACCAACTCGAATAACTTGTTTAGAGTTGAAGAGGAGGAGTTGTGAACATCTAAACACTGAGGATTTGCATCATAAAAGCCCTAGGACTAGTATTCTAGTTCTAACAGAGTTCTCTTCCCAACATGTCTTGGAGAACTTTAATCTAATGGGCTGTGTCTCCCTTACTAGGTTGAAAACAAGAGCTTCTCTACTTGTTTTACTAATCCCAAAGATTAATTCAGTAGAAGTCCATGCATATTTTTACTGGTTCCTTTGCTTTATCTAGAAAAATAAAATGTAAAAAATAGTTTGACAGTTTAAAATTTGTTTTATGTAGTATAGTAAAACAAAGATTCCCATTTTAATACCACATCATATATGCAGTTGCTAAATATTGCATTGTAATAATTTAATGACCTGAAAATAATGTAAATATATATATGTGTGTGTGTGTATGTGTGTATTCATGTAATGCTCTTTTTAACTTCAGAAATCATTTTTTAAAAGTGAATACTTGAGGGGCACCTAGGTGGCTCTGTCAGTTAAGCATCTGACTCTTGATCTCAGCTCAAGTCTTGATCTCAGCATCATTGAGTTCAAGCCCCACTTTGGGCTCCACACGCAGCAGGGAGCCTACTTAAAAAAAAAAAAAAAAGGTGAAGACCTAAAGAAGCCACCACTGTAATTATAAAAAAAAAATTTGACCAGTGTTAGAAGGCAAAATTAATTAACAATGAATAAGGAGTTATTATGTGATATATATCATATGTTTTGCATTTTATTTAATTATCAAAACAATATATTTGCTAGACTGTTATCCCCATTTTATGGAAGAAGAAACTGAGATTACATACTTTATTGAACTTGGTCAACTTCTTGTAACTAATATATTACGGAGTATTTAAAGCCACATATGTCTGACTCTAGACCCTGTACTTTCTTGAATGCATCATATAAAGCTTTGCACTGTCCCTGGCCAAAAACAACTTTTGTTAAATTGATTCTTCGCTTTTTAATCTGTAAAGGAAGTATGTTGGCCTATTTTAGTGATCTCCATGTTCTTAAAAAGCAGTAAACAATGTTCACTACGCATACAGTTTTGTTTTTTTTTTTCTGGTCTGTATTCATTATTGCAAAACAACTATGACTCAGTGATGCTTTGAACTTAATTTCAATTTTATTAATTAAAACACATCTGTATACATATGAAAACTACCAGTTGTGACAACAGAATAGAGAGCTTTGTTTTGAAAAGTAATTTATAACTGAAAATTGACCATAGATAAATTGTGAAGGTGGGAGCCACACATATGGGGGTAAAAGTTGGCCTGGAGTCATTTTTTTCTTTCTTTTTTAAAACAGTTGTAGCCATTAAACTTTTCTGTTGAAGTATAATTAACATACCGTATTCTATTCATTTCAGGTGTACTATATAATGATTCAGCAATTCTGTACATTACTAAGTACTCGTCATGATAAGTGTACACTTAATCCCCCTTATCTATTTCACCCATTCCCCCCCATCCACCTCCCTTCTAGTAACCACCAGTTTGTTCTTGTATTTAAGAGTTTGGTTTTTTGAGGCGCCTGGGTGGCTCAGTTGGTTAAACGTCTGCCTTCAGCTCAGGTCCTGATCCTGGTGTCCTGGGATCAGTCCCCGAGTCGGCTCCCTGCTCCCTGGGGAGCCTGCTTCTCCCTCTCCCTCTGCTGCTTCCCCCTGCCTGTGCGCTCTCACTCTCTCTCTGTCAAATAAATAAAATCTTAAAAAAAAAAGTTCGGTTTTTTTGTTTGTTTATGATTCACCAATTCTATATATTACTTAGTGCTCATCACAATATATGAACTCAATCCCCTTTATCTATTTCACCCATTTCCTACCCCACCTCTGGTAACCACCAGTTTTTCCCTATATTTAAGAGTCTGGCTTTTTTGGGGGGGTGGGGTCTTTTTTTTCTTTGTTCATTTGTTTTGTTTCTTAAATTCCACCTATAAGTGAAATCGTATGGTATTTGTCTTCCTCTTTCTAATATATTTCACTTAGTATTATATCCTGTAGGTCCATCCACATTGTTGTAAATGGAAAGATCTCACTTACTTTTTTTTTTTATGGTTGAGTGATACTCGTTTGTATATATACACCACATTTTCTTTATCCATTCATGTATGAATGGACACTTGGGTTGCTTCCATATCTTGGCTATTGTAAATAATGCTGTAATAAACATAAGGGTGCCCGGAGTCATCTTAAATGAGCTTCATCCAAAAGGACTTCCTAATAAGCAACAGGATCCCAAAAGAGAGTCTATGAAGAGATGGACCTGCTGAGAAGCAAATCACAGTGAATTGTAGGTGAGAGATGCCTAACAATGAATGGAGAGAGAAGTAAATGTTCTGAGGAATCCTGTAAGGAACTGAAATACCCTGCAAGGGAAAAAACCAAGAGTCAGCTTTGACACCTGCCAAACCAGACAGCAATGATGGCAACTCACGAAAGTACCAGCAGGCAGGAGCTTTCCTATGCCCTTAACTCTATCCACCATCTTGAACCCTGGTGTGATCAGAAACAGTGCAAGTTAGCAATTGAGGAGAGAAAGACAAGTTGGGAAAATGGAGGAATATCTATCCAAGCCGTATTGTATACCTCAGGCCTGCCTTCTGTTGCGTGGCTGATTAGCTGAGTGCAAAAGCTTTAATTTTAAATGAAGCTTGTAGTTTTTATTATACTCTGGTTGTACCTATCACTTTCAGAATTAAAATAGTTTAAGTAACTAAAGTACCAGGGGGATTTTTATTATTTAAGACAGCTATGGGACACCAACCAAGATTTTATCCAGGGAAAGGAGAAGAATTACCCTATGGAGCACACTTTAATGGACATTGTGAGAGAAAAAGTTATTTAATGATTTCATTTGTCAATTCTGTTCCTTCAGAATATCATTGTAGATTTATATATCCATATATCATATATCAAAAAATACACATTTATCTTTATATGTGCATGTATCAGATGGAGCACATTGCCTTTTGCAGATTTTGCTTTTTAAAAATTCTTACTTGATTATTCTCTTAATTGCATTTCTCTATATTTCTAAATTTTTTAGCTATAAATGAAGGGTCAAGTTTTTATATGCAAGATTCTATGTTTTTCTTTATAATTGGAGAAAATCATATCTAAACACCATGTGCACATGATATGTGACACCCCATCATATTTGCATGTGAATGTTTATAAAGTACAAATCATCTCAAATCCCAGGATCAGAATTAGATTTGAAAAAAAAAATGTATTCAATAAGATGTGTAAGATGAGATAGAATTAATTCTAATTGAATTCACATAGGATTTGAAATTAGATGTAAATCTGTAATATTGTATTACATTAAGTATAAATTAGTATTTGATTTGCATTCAGAAAAATGTACTATGTTCACTTCTGAGAACCATTTAGAACATTAGAACAGATATTCTATCTTTATTTTCTCTTTTCCCCTTGCCACTTAAATGTTATTGAAAAACCTGTCCAACTTGATTACCAATATTAAAGACTGGTTTTGAGAAATCCAGAGAAACTAAGATTCATATTTTAGAGAAAGAATACAGTAAGAAGTATTTTTATAAGTGTCAAAAAATGTTTCTTAAGAGGTAACAATTTTAATACCTTAAAAACTAATCTAACAAATACTGAACTTTAGTTAAGGCTAGAAAAGATATACAAAACACAAGAATTTCTTGAATAAATGTTCCACATTTAGCTTAAAGAATTAATTTAGGGGGGTGCCTGGGTGGCTCAGTTGGTTGGGCGACTGCCTTCGGCTCAGGTCATGATCCTGGAGTCCCGGGATCGAGTCCCGCATCGGGCTCCCTGCTCGGCGGGGAGCCTGCTTCTCCCTCTAACCCTCCCCCCTCTCATGTGCTCTCTCTCTCTCTCATTCTCTCTGTCTCAAATAAATAAATAAAAAAAAAAATCTTAAAAAAAAAAAAAAAATTAATTTAGGACTTGGTATTCCACTGTTAGTATGTGGACATTAAAGAAATGTTATTTGAAACTGATAATGGTAATTAACTTAGAAAATCTTTAGAATTTGGATTTAGGTCCTATGATTCAGAATTTAGATGTTGTCCGAAGGAGATTCGTATTGGACCCTAAAACTACCATTTAATTAGGTGTATTAAAAAAAAAAGAAAATTCTAACATAAAAAGCTGTTAATGTCCTATATGACCTCATTCTTACTACTATGATGTAGGTAATAAAGTTTATAAGACGTGTATTTATATTTCATTATTAACCATGGCTATTCATAAAAAATTAAACCCCAAAATATAACAAAAATGAATAGTTATTAATGTTTAGTATTACTCTGAAAATTGAGACTGTTTAAATACTGGTTGTGATTATATAGCATTCTGAATTCCGTGAATCCTTTGACAGTCCTAATTTCCTACCTAAGAGCTATTCTCCACTTCTCCCTTACTGACAGGACCCCTTTTTGTTCAGGTTGGCAGTGTTCCCGGATAAAATACCTTCTCAGACTCTGTTGCAGCCAAGAGTAGCATTGTAATAAAAGTACAGGCAAGGAGATAGAAGTATATTTCTGCTAAGAGACTTCTGGCATTATTTTTGTTTTTCTAATACAAACATTCTTTTTGTCCCTTTCTCTTTCTCCAGCCTAAAGCACAACTGAAGAGGCAGAAGCCATCCTGCCTCTATGATTAGACAAGCATGAAGATAAAACCTTCCCTGTGAGGATAATGGGACAAAGTGATAGAAGGGGCCTAGACTCCCTTCCTTTAGACTTCTTGTTATCTGAGGAAAATAAAATGCTATTACAAGTTTAAGCACAGAGATGGGCTTCTATTTTGTGCATATCAATACATCACAATTCATATAATGTCCATTAATTGGCAAAAGTATCCATTTTAAAGGATTAATATGAGAGACTAACAGATACCTAACTACAGTTAAATCTCAGAAAAATTACAGTTTTTTAACCCATCGTATTTTTGAAATTGATCTCTCAAAGTCAGTTATCAAACTATTAAATACATTTGAACATTGCTATGCATTGTTACAGTGAATCCTGTTATTTTCTAGGTGTATTATTGTGTATGTGTCCACACGCACATGTGTGTGTATTTACATATACTCAAGGAGCCTGAAGGAACCATGATTTTATAGGCCACTCAGTGCCCAAACTCATATCTCTAACTCATTCTTTTTTTTTTTCTTTTTAAGATTTTATGTATTTTGGGGGGCTCCTGGGTGGCTCAGTCATTAAGCATCTGCCTTCAGCTCAGGTCATGATCCCAGAGTCCTGGGATCGAGCCCTACCTCGGGCTCTCTGCTCCGCGGGAAGCCTGCTTCTCCCTTTCCCACTCCTCCTGCTTGTGTTCCCTCTCACTGTCTCTCTCTCTGTCAAATAAATAAAATCTTTAAAAAAAAAAAAGATTTTATGTATTTTTTGAGTGGGGAAGGGGCAGACGCAGAGAAGAGAGAGAATCTCAAACAGACTTACATTGAGCATGGAGCCTGATGTGGAGCTTGATCTCATGACCCTGAGATCATGACCTGAGCCAAAAACAGGAGTCAGATACTTAACTGACTGAGCCACCCAGATGCTCCTCTCTAATTTATTCTTTTATTTTAAAGATTTTATTTTATTTATTTATTTGAAAGAGAGAGAATGAGAGAGAGAGAGAGCACATGAGAGGGGGGAGGGTCAGAGGGAGAAGCAGACTCCCCGCGGAGCAGGGAGCCCGATGCGGGACTCGATCCTGGGACTCCAGGATCATGACCTGAGCCGAAGGCAGTCGCGTAACCAACTGAGCCACCCAGGCGCCCCTCTAATTTATTCTTTAAAACTTTCTATTCAATATCCACTTCCTTAGGGAATAAATCCTAATGTAACCCATTAAAAATGATTTAATGATTTATTTATCTTCAACTTATCATTGGAGGCTTCTGGTGTGTGTGTGTGTTGTCCCATTTACTTTATTTGTATACCTACTTTCTTGAGGGTTTTTATCATAAATGGATGCTAAATTTTGTCAAATGCCTTTTTTATATTGAGAAAGCCATGTGATTTTATTCATTTCATTGATGTGGTGTATCACACTGATAGATTGGTGAATGCTGAACCATCTTTACATCCCTGGAATAAATCCCACTCAATATGGCATATCATCCTTTTAATGTATTGTTGGATTCAGTTTGCTAATATTTCATTGAGGATTTTTGTATCTATATTCATCAGTAATACTAGCCTGTAATTTTTTTTGTGGTGTCCTTGTCTGGTTTTGGTATCAGGGTAATGCTGGCTTCATGAAATGAGTTTGGAAATGTTCCCTCCTCTTTGATTTTTTTTTTTTTTTTGAAGAGTTAAAGAAAGATTGATATTCTTTAAATTTTCAGTAGGAAAAAACAAAAAAGTTTTCCATAGAATTCACCAGTGAAGCCATTTGGTATGGACTTTCGTTTGTTGGGAGGTTTTTGACAACTGATTCAGTCAACCTCCTTAATTATTCTTATGTTCAGATGTTTTATTTCTCCATTACTCAGTCTAGGTAGGCTGTATATTTCTAGGAATTTATCCATATCTCATATGTTCAATTTGTTGGCTTGTAATTGTTCATACTACTTTCTTTGATCCTTTGTATTTCAGTGGTATCTGTTTTAACATCTCATCTTTCATTTCTGATTTTAGTTATTTAAGGCCTCTCTTTTTTTCTTGGTGAATCTAGCGAAAGTATTGTCTATTTTGTTTATTTTTTTAAAAAAGTATGTGATGGCCTCCAGTGGTTCCTCAAGGTATGGGGAAAGGACTTTGAGGTTCCATGCCCTCTGTGATTCACCACTCTCCCTACATCTCTACACGTTCACCTACCCAGAAGCTCTCTGAACACTGTCCTTTTGGGATTTTATGGAGCCTTCATTACATTACTGATTAAATCATTAGTCATTGACAATTTTTTTCAGCCTCCAGCCCTCTCCTGCCCCTCCCCAGAAGTCAGGGTGGGGATCAGGGATAGGACTGATTTCATCTTGGTTCCCCTGATAATAAGCCCCCATCCTCAGTTGCTTTCCAGAAATTACCTCATAAGCCCAGTTGTGGAAAGGAGCCTGTTACGAATAACAGTACACCCATTTCATTTTTATGGCTCTGAATCCATTTCAGGAGCTGAGGACAAGAGCCCAAATATTATAAGATGTTCCTATTGCTCTTACTGCTCAGGAAGTTTCATGGGTTTGGGGAGCTTTGAGCCAGGAAACATGGATGAAGACCAAATATATATATTTCTTATAACTCATGATATCAAAAATGAATATACAGAAATCTTTAAGTTGGGGGGGTAATATAAACATTTCACTGATTAGTAAATTAAGCCTTAAGATTACATTTCCTTGGTAAAAATCATTACTGATATAGATGCTATTTGTGCTAAGAATAAAATGTCTTAAACTTCACCACTTAAACTATCCCAGAAATAACTTTTCTCAACTTTCCATTAATATGACAAGATTAAAAGTTACTAAGTCACAGGGTACCTGGGTAGCTCAGTCAGTTAAGCGTCTGCCTTCTGCTTAGGTCATGATCCCAGGGTCCTGGGATCAAGTCCTGCATCAGGCTCCCTGCTCAGCAGGGAGCCTGCTTCTCCCTCTCCCTCTGCTGCTCCCCCTGCTTGTGCTCTCTCATGCTCTCTCTCAAATAAATAAACAATAAAATCTTTTTTAAAAAAGGTACTAAGTCAAAACATTTTGAAAAACATTAAAACAACTGTTTCTCAGGGTCTGAACACTGGCTAGCCTGAGAAACCACTGGAGCCATCATATACTTTTCCCCTCAAGTGTGAGCAGTACCTAAGAAGAAGGCTGAGCAAGGTTGCAGTTCACATGCACTACCCATCCCTCATACAGAGATGCAGGGATTTTGCCAACCACAAATTTGAACTACTGTCCATTTACTAAAATCTACTTTCAGTGATACCTCAAGACTTTACTGCCTTAGACTTTACTACCCTCTAAGTACCTATAGCCTTCAAACTCAAAAAATTCAGTTCCTGGTAAAGCAATATGAATAAAGAGGGACTGGGGATGGGGATGCTCTGGGGAGTTTGGTAGGCAGAGAAGAATAAAAAAGACTTCCCTGATCTGGAATTGAACCTAGGTGAAATTTGCTAAGAGGGTAAATCATAAGTGTCCCACCACACACACGCACACACACACACAATTTTTGAAATGGTAACTGAGGTGATAAATGTTAATCAGCTTGATTGTGGTGATTATTTTACAATATATATGTATATCAAAACATCAAATCCGGGGCGCCTGGCTGGCTCAGATGGTTAAGTGTCTGCCTTCGGCTTAGGTCATGATCCCAGGGTCCTGGGATCGAGCCCTGCATCGGGCTCTCTGCTCCGCAGGAAGCCTGCTTCTCCCTCCTCCACTCCTCCTGCTTGTGTTCCCTCTCTTGCTGTGTCTCTCTCCGTCATATAAAAAAAACAAAACAAAAACAAAAACATCAAATTGTACATCTTAAATATATACAAATTTGTCCTTAATTTTTGTACCTCAATAAAGCTGAGGGGGGAATAAAGGGAGGTTAGGGGGGAAAGTGGTGCATGGAAACTGTACCATAGCCAAGGACAGTGCTTGTGAGTAATTCTTGAAAAATAAAGGATTTTCATGTTATTTCAGGGGAAAAAAAATTAGAATAATCCAAAATAAATTATCATCCTAGAGACCAGTGACAGGCAACAGAGTGAGATCCCAAGTTACTACAGTCAGGGCTGCTAAAAGCTAGAAGTTGTTCTAGAAGTTATGTATATTTGCCTTCCACTTCAAGAATAAAAGGAACCTTCTATTAGCACTCAAGGAGGCAGTGAGAGACATCTACAGGAATCCATTCCCCCTTTAATAGACTAAACCAGACCCATTAAAAGGATTCAGCATTCTTTTTTCAAGGATAAGCACAAAGAACAATATATAAGCAAATAAACAACCCATAATAATAATAATAATAATAAAACAGATGCAGACTTATGAAAGAAATTCTTCTGCACAAGCGAAGAAAGGACTTACTCTAAAATACTTCTTAAAATGATTTTACCTATAAGAAGCAAAATTAAGTACTTTAAAATACGTAGAAATGAAACAATCTAGTTCAAAATATTTAGTATCTCAGATATCTTGGTAAACTTGGTGAAATACTAAGGATAAAAAAAATTACTAAAATCCAGGCCCAAAGAAATGAAGGTTACTTAGGGACCAGACAAAATACAAGAAACCTAAAGCAAATTCCAGGCTGGCTTTAAAATTAAACCTGTGCAACATCAAACACTAAGAAATAATGGATTTTTGTTTTCTTTTTTTTTTTTTCCTTTTCTGCAAAGTGACAAGGCTTGGTAGCAAATGACAACTGAAATCTTCATTTTCTGATATGCAAGTGTTTATAAATTACCGCACTGATGTAGAAACTGAAAAGTTTAACACATAATTCAGGGGGTCAAGAATTAAAATTGAGAAGTAAAAAATGGAAAATTTTGAATAAATGTTTTTATAGTGAGCCTTCATATGAGTGAATCCAAGAAATTTGTGTACACATGTTAACATTTGACACAAGAATAACAAATACCACTTGAAAAAAAAGATATGTAATTCTAAAAAAAAAAAAAATTGTACTTCTTACCTATAATCTACACCCATATTAAATTAACAAAGATCTGTAAGTATAGGGATGCATTAGAAAAAGCACAGTAAAGTTCTTGTTTTACATAGGAGAAAGGTTAAATTTGTTAAATTTGAAGCTAAAAAAAATTATATAACCAAGACCTTCCTCAAAGAATATAAAGTGACATCTCAGGAAAATGGCAGAATAGGAGAATCCTAAGTTCACCTTGTCCCATGGATAGAGCTAGATAACACCCGTATCAGTGTAAATAACCCAGAAAATGACCCAAAGAATGGCAGAACAGACTCTCCACAACTAAATGTAAAGAAGAGGCTACATCAAAGAGGTTAGAAAGGGCAGAAAAGCAGTTGGGAGCCAAATAGACCTGCAGAACTGTCCATAGGAAGGAGGGATGTGGTGGGCACAGATGGTGGGCAGGACTAGACCCCCGCAATAGGCACCCCAAGCATGGGGGTCCCACACTGGGAAGATGAATGCCCATAACACTCAGCTTTGAAAACCAGAGGAGGTTAATAATCAGTGGGGATTAACACCTGAAACTTTTAAAAATCAGTGGGCTAGGCTCTGGGAGAGCCAGGAGGGTGAAGTCCGTGCTTTTAAAGAAACAGCACAAAAAACAGCCCCACTGATATACAGCATAGAACAACACTGTGAAAAATACCTGGGGTATATGGGAAGGAGATTTATTTACTAGTCTCAGAGCATGTGCTAGAAAGGCAGGATTCTTTGGAAGACTTCTCCAAGAACAAAAGACCTGGGGGACACCATTTCCCTCCTCCATGCCTCCAGCATGGATACATGGACACTTGTGGGAACCGGCATAGCACCAACTCTCCAGTTAGCTTGAAACAGTATACCACACCCCTGCACTCTTCTGTGGACCCACCCCTCCAACCCAACAGGTTTCAGCAGGAGTTTTCTCAAGTGGCTGCAGGTCAACTCCACAGTGGACCAGCATGGACCTGCTGCACCATGTGTCCCACCCTCTGTTCCCCTGCAGCCCAGCCACTTCCCATATGCCTTTGGCAGGAGTTTATCCAAAGTGGTGCCACAAGTCTGTCAATGTGCAAGCAGCCCTGACAGGGGCCAGCACCACTCCAAAGTGACTCCTGCCCTGGGGAGAATGGAAGACAACCACACATACCAATCCAACTGTAGCCCCAGCAATGGCCTGGGGGCAGACATCTGGTGTGACTACAATCCCACCCACCAATAAAAGCTTTTTAAGGGACAGTACAGGGAAAACACCCTGTAGTTCAGTGCTACTGCCTCTCTGGCCAGTGCCTCATCTGACTCAACTCAAGCCCAAGGTGTCTCCCAACTGGCCCACTAACAACACAGAGACCAAACCCTGCCCACAACAGACAAAAGAGCCATTGCCGATGACTGGACTGAAGGCAAAAGCAACTCAGCCACAATAGTAGGAGGTATGTAACACATATAGGAGACACCCCTGAACCGCCAGGTTCTGATGAACAGGGTACACTGCACTGCAGAGCACTACAGGACTTCTTCATAAGGCTACTACTTTCAAAAGCAGGAGATATAGCTGACTTTCTTAACACATAGAGACACAGAGAGTTAGACAAAATGAGGAGACAAAGGAATATGTCCCAAATGAAAGAAAAGGATAAAAACAAAGCAAGAGAGCAAAACAAAACAGAGATAAGTAATATGGCTGATAAAGAATTTAAAGTTATGGTCATAAAGATATTCACTGGACTTGAGAAAAGAGTGGAGGGCCTCAGTGAGACCCTCAACAAAGAGAAAGAAAACAAAAGAGAACCAATCAGAAATGAAAAACTTTATAAACCAAAATTAAAAATACACTAAATGGAATTAATACTAGACCAGAAGAAGCAGAAAAATGGATCAGCTATCAGGAAGACAGAGTAATGGAAAGCAATCAAGCTGAACAGGAGAGAGAAAATAATAAAAAATGAAAATAGACTTAGGGAACTCAGCAACACCATCAAGCATAATAACATTCACATTATACGGATCCCAGAAGCAAAAGAGAGAGGCAGAAAAGGGGGCAGGAAATATTTTTTAAGAAATAATAGCTGAAAACTTCCAAAATCTGGGGAAGGAAACAGAAATCTAGATCCAGAAGGCAAAGGGAGCCCCCAACAAAATCAACCCAAGAAGCTGCACAAGATACATAGTAATTAAAATGGCAAGAAGTAGTGATAAGATAATTTTAAAAGCAGTAAGAGAAAAAACAGTTACATACAAGCGAAACCCAGTAAGGTTATCAGCTGATTTTTCATCAGAAACTTTGCAGACCAGAAGAAATAGGCTTCATATATTCAAACTGCTGAAAGGAAAAAAACCTGCAGCCAAGAATACTCTATTCAGCAAGGCTATCATTCACAATAGAAAGAAGGATAAAGAGATTCCACAAACAAAAGTTAAAGGAATTCATGACCTCAAAACCAGCCATACAAGAAATGATAAAAGGGACTCATGAGTGGAAAGGAAAGACTATAAGAGTAAAAAAAGATGTGGGAAAAATAAAGCAGTATAATTAATATATCTATAAAAATCAGTCAATGGATTCATAAAATAAAAGTATGTAAAGTATGATACTATACACCTAAAAAATGGAGGAAGAGGAGTAATGAATGAGTTCAACCTTAAGCAACCATCAACTTAATATAGACTGCTATATGAATACAATATTACATATAAACCTAACAGTAACCACAAATCAAAAATTGCTATTAGATATATAAAAAGCAAAGAGAAATGAATCTAATTATATCACTAAAGAAAGCCATCAAACTATGAGAGAAGAGAGCAAGAGAAGAAACAGAACTACAAAAATAACCATAAGATAAGTAACAAAATAGAAATAATGAGGCACCTGGGTGGTTCATTTAATTAAGTGGCTGCCTTTAGCTCAAGTCATGGTCTCGGGGTCCCGTGATCAAGCCCCAGGTTGGGATCCCTGCTCAGCGGGGAGTCTGTTTCTCCCTCTGCCCTTTCCTGCTGCTCATGCTTGCTCTCACTCTCTCTCTCAAATAAATAAATAAAATCTTTAAAAAAAAAGCAATAAGTACATACCTATTAGTAATTACTTTGAATGTAAATGGGCTAAATGCTCAATCAAAAGACATAGGGTGATAGAATTGATAAAAAGCAAGACCTATATAAATGCTGCCTACAAGAGACTCATTTCAAACCTAAAGACACAAGCACATTATAAGCGAAGGGATGGAAAAGCATTTATCATGAAAATGGAAGTGAAAAGAAAGCTGGAGTAGCAATACTTATATCAGACAAAGACTGTAACAAGAGACAAAGAAACAAACTAAATAATGATAAAGAGAACAATCCACAAGAAGATATGACAATTGTAAATATTTATGCACCCAACATGGGAGCAACCAAATACATACGGCAGGTAATACCAAACATAAAGGAAATAATCAACAGTAATAAATAATAGTAGGGGACTTTAACACCCTACTACATTAGTGGGTAGATCAAACAGGAAATCAACAAGGAACCAGTGGCTTTGAATGACACACTGGACCACATGAGTATAACATATATTCAGAATATTCCATCCTAACACAGCAAAATACACATTCTTCTCAACTGCACATGGAATATTCTCCAGAATAGATCACATATCAGGCCACAAAACAAGCCCCAACAAATGTAAAAAGATTGAAGTCATACCATGCATCTTTTCCAACCACAACACTATGAAACTAGAAATCAACCACAAGAAAAAATCTGGGAAAAACAGAAATACATGGAGGTTACATGACATACTACTAACCAATGAAAGGGTTAACCAAGAAATCAAGGAGGAAAGCAAAATATACATAGAAACAAACGAAAATGAAAACACAATAGTCCAAAATCTTTGAGATGCAACAAAAGCTGTTCTAAGAGGGAAGTTTATAGCAATACAGGCCTATCTTAAGAAGCAAGAAAATCTCAAACAACCTAACTTTAAATCTAAAGGAGCTAGAAAAGGGAAAATAAATAAATAAACAAAACCAAAACCAGTAGAAGAAAGAAATAATAAAGATTAGTTAAGAAATAAACCAAATAGAGCACCTGGGTGGCTCAGTTGGTTAAGCAACTGCCTTCGGCTCGGGTCATGATCCCGGAGTCCCTGGATCAAGTCCCGCATCGGGCTCCCTGCTCGGCAGGGAGTCTGCTTCTCCCTCTGACCCTCCCCCCTCTCATGTGCTCTCTCTCATTCTCTCTCTCACAAATAAATAAAATCTTTAAAAAATAAAAATAAAAAAATAAACCAAATAAATACTAAAAAAGAAGAAGAAGAACAGATCAATAAAACCAGAAGCTGGTTCTTGGAAAAGATCAACAAAATTGATAAGCAGTCAGACTCATCCAAAAAAAAAAAAAAGGGGGGGGGACTCAAATAAACAAACTCAGAAATGAAAGAGGAGAAATAACCAACATCACAGAAATAAAAAGGATTTTAAGAGAATATTATGAAAAATTATATGCCAAAAAATTGGACAACCTAAAAAAATGGATAAATTCCTAGAAACATATAAAATCCCAAAACTGAATCAGGAAAAAATAGAAAATTGACCAATTACCACCAATGAAATTGAATCTATAATCTAAAAAATCCCAAAAAATAAAACTCCAGGACCAGACAGCTTCAAAGGTGCATTCTACCAAACATTTAAAGAAGAGTTAATACCATTCTTCTAAACTATTCCAAAAAAATAGAAGAGGAAAGAAAGTTTCCAAATTCATTCTATGAGGCCAGCATACCCTGATATCAAAACCAGATAAAAACACTACAAAAAAGAGAACTACAGACCAATATCTCTGATAAACATAGATGCAAATTCCTTAACAAAATATTAGCAACCCAAATCCAGAAATACATTTAAAAAATCATTTACCACAATCAGGTGCAATTTATTCCTTGGATGCAAGAGTGGTTCAATAGTTGCAAATCAATCAACGCGGTACATTGCTTCAACAAGAGAAAGAATAAAAACCATATGGTCATTTCAATAGATGCAGAAAAAGTATTTAAGAGTGTACATCATTGATTCAGGAAAAAAAAAACTCTCAGAAAACTATGTTTAGACGGAGCAAACCTCAACATAGTAAAGGCCATATGTGAAAAACCCACAGCTAACATCATACTCATTGGTGAAAACCAGAGGTTTTCCCATAAGATCAGGAACAGGACAAAGATGTTTACTCTCATCACTTTTATTAAACATTAGTACTAGAAGTCCTAGCCACAGTAATCACACAAGAAAAAGAAATAAAAGGGATCAAAATTGGTAAGAAAGAAGTAAAACTTTCACTATTTGCAGATGACATGATACTATATAAAGAAAACCCTAGACGCCACCAAAAAACTATTAGAATTGATAAACGAATTCACTAAGGTCACAGGATACAAAATTGATATACAGAAATCTGTTGCATTTATATACACTAATAATGAAGTAGCAGAAAAACATATAAGAAAACAATCCCATTTACAATTGCACCAAAAATAATAAAATACCTAGGAATAAACTTAACCAAGGAGGTGAAAGACCTGTACTCTGAAAACTAAAAAAACATCGATGAAAGAAATTGAATATGACACAAACAAATGGGAAAGATATTCCAAGCTTATGGATTGGGAGAACAAACATTGTTAAAATGTTCACACTATCCAAAGTAATATACAAATTTAATGCAATCCTTATCAAAATACCAACAGTATTTTTTTACAGAACTAGAATAAATAAATGTAAAATTTATATGGAATCACAAATGACTTCAAATAGCCAAAGCAATCTTGAAAAAGAATAAAACTGGAAGTATCACAATCCCAGATTTCAAGATATACTATAAATCTGTAGTAATCAAAACAGTATGCTACTGGCACAAAAAAGACACCTAAATCAATGGAACACAAGAGAGAGCCCAGAAATACACCCACAATTATATGGCCAGTTAATCTATGACAGAGCAGGCAAGAATGTGCAATGGGAAAAAGACCGTCTCTTCAACAAATGATGTTGGGAAAACTAGACAGCTAAATGCAAAAGAATGAAACTAGACCACTGTCATATACCATACACAAAAATAAAGTCAAAATAGATGTAAAACTTAAATGTGAGACCTAAAACCATAAAAATCCTAGAAGAGAACACTGGCAGTAATTTTTCTGATATCATCTGTAGCAACATTTTTCTACATATGTCTCCCGAGTCAAAGGAAACAAAAGCAAAAATAAACTATTGGGACTACCTTAAAATAAAAAATTCTGCACAGCAAGGGAAACAACCAACAAAACTAAAAGACAACCTACTGAATGGGAGGAGATATTTGCAAATTACATATCTGATAATGGGTTAATATCCAAAAAATATAAAAACTTATATAACTCAACACCAAAAACACCCCACAAATAATGCAATTAAAAAATGGACAGAAGACATGAGCAGACATTTCTCAAAAGGTGTACAAATGACCAAGAGACACATGAAAAGATGCTCAACATAATTCAGCATCAGGGAAATGCAAATCAAAACCACAATGAGATATCACTTCACACCTGTAGAATGACTAAAATCAAAAACACTAGAAAAAAAAGTATTGCCAATGATGTGGAGAAAAAGGTATCCTTGTGCACTGTTGGTGGGAATGCAAACTCTGCGGGCCACTGTGGAAAACACTAAGGAGGTTTTTCAAAAAATTAAAAATAGAATTACCACATGATCCAGTAATTCTATTACTGGGTATTTACTGAAAGAAAACAAAACACTAATTGGAAAAGATAAATGCATCCCTACATTTATTGTAGCTTTATCTAAAATAGCCAAAGTATGGAAATAAAATATACATATAATTTAGGAATATTACTCAGCCTTAAGAAGGAATGAAATCTTGCCATATGCAACAATATGGATGGATCTAGAGTACATAATGCTTGAGAAGCAAGTATGAGAGCAGAGCTTGAGAGAGTTATTCCTGAAGGGGTGGAACATAATGCTGGATATGAGAGAATTGATTGAATGGAAGCAATTACACATGTCTCAGAATTGATGATCTGGAAACAACACTGAAATCTATCCCCCCAAATTTTGCTAGGATAGCTTCTTGAAGCTTGAACAAAGAAAATAGGATCAAAAAATCCAGAACTTTTTATGATATTGCAGAAGAGGTTGAAAAGACAAAAGGGGGGCGCCTGAGTGGCTCAGTCGTTAAGCGTCTGCCTTCGGCTCCAGTCATGATCCCGGGGTCCTGGGATCAAGCCCCGCATCAGGCTCCCTGCTCAGCGGGAAGCCTGCTTCTCCCTCTTCCACTCCCCCTGCTTGTGTTCCCTCTCTCGCTGTCTTTCTCTCTATCAAATAAAGAAAAAAAAACTTAAGAAAAAAAAAAATGAAAAGACTCAAGGAGATGGGAATATTAGAATAGATTTACTATGTAAGGCTTGATCACCTATGACCTGATAAAGATTCCTGTGTGGGCCCAGAAGACACCCCATAGGAATGTGCTACATGCGGGCACCAACACCTTTAAAAAGCTTGGTTGGTGGTAGCTGCACTCTGCAGGTTGTGATGAACAGAGCAGGTTGTTGCTATCAAACTGGGCTCTTTAATATCAATGGCAATGAGGCCAGGGCATAACACTAAATCATCAGAGGCATGAAGGATGTAATTGTCAGCTTGCCATCAATTTGCAATGACTTTCAGAGACCTGTGGTAATAGCCAATAGGTCATGGTGTTCTTTTTTTTTAATTTATTTTTTTTATTCTTATGTTAATCCCCATACATTACATCATTAGTTTTAGATGAAGTGTTCCATGATTCATTGTTTGTGCATAACACCCAGTGCTCCATGCAGAACGTGCCCTCCTCAATACCCACCACCAGG
>NC_138380.1:75009671-75045885 GCF_054177405.1 Leptonychotes weddellii | reverse complement strand
GTATCAAAGACAGAGGATGTGGGGGTGATGGTTCATATAATATTTCCATCTAATTCAACTATATGTATCCTGCAAAAAGTGAAATGGATCCTGGCAGATGTATATATTATTATAAATTTATCCAAGTGACAACCCCAATCACAGCTACTGCATTCTACCGTCTGCCATAGTAGCTACTATTGTGTCTACTGCTTGGTTAAGTGGTAATAAATTAACACAGGCTTTGGCACTTGTTACAGGGCTACTGATCTTGCAGATAAATATATATTTTTTCCAATTCTTTTTACTAAGGAGGATCAAGTTTGGTTTTTATTCACATGGTAAGAACAGAAGTTCACATTTACTCACTAGCCCAGGGATGCTAACTGTCCTGCTCTCTGTCATAGTGGAGAATTCAGGTATCTTGATCATCTTGATAAGCCATAGAACATGCTACTAGCCCAGTACACTGATGACATCATGGTAGTCAGACTTGGTGAGTAGGAAGTGGAAAGTATAGAAGATATGTTAGTAAGACGTTATATCAAGAAGATGGAGATAAGCCTCATGAAGATTCAAGAGACTCCACAGTTTTGGAGCCCTAGTGATCTGTAACATGCCACAACATTCTTTCTATGACTAAGGACAAATTTGCACTTTGTCCCTGACAGTCCTTTGATAGAGGTACTGTGTTTGATAGGTCTCTTCTGGTTTTGGAGGTAGTATACACTAAAACTGAAAATACTGCTCTGACCCATGTATTTGGTGACTTGGAAGCTATCCATTTTGGATGAGGACAAGAGTAAGATGGGATTCTGCAGAAGATCCACCCTGAGGTGCCTAGCCACTTGGGCCTTATGACCCAGTGGATTTGACAAAGGTAAAAAAAAGAAAGTTTTTGTGCAAATTCTCTGATAAGTTTCTAGGATTTAGAGGTAGAGGAACTGGTTTCAATTTTAACAAAAATTTCTGCCATTATCTTGGATCATACTAGAAACTGATAACCTGACCATGGGATGCTAAGTGACTATGGCACTGGGGTTTCTTTTCCTTTCTCAGATCCATCATTTCATAAAGTTGGGCAGGTTCAAAAACAGCATTTGGATTTCAGCCTATGCATATCCATAATGTACTAGTAAATCACACAAACAGGTAGCCAGACTTCTGTGCGCTGATACTTCTAGCTCAACTTATATTTTTGGCCTTAAGAGGTATTCGGTATTCCCAATAATCAACTAACACAGAAGAAAGGAATCTAGGGTGATGCAAAGGTGGATTGATGTGATATGCTAATGCGAAACTGAATAGAACTGATGTCAGTCCTTATGCTGGTGGACAAGTAAGCGATAAAAAAGGGGGGGTTAACATATTAGTTGTGGTAATCAACTCTAATTACCAAAATAGGCTATAGTGCCTACATAATGAAGGTACAGAGGAATTTATGAGCTTTTATGCCCATGATAACTATAAATGGATAACGGCAGCAACCATGGTTAAAGTGTTTTGATATCTATTTTTGTGTAAAATTTAGTGGCTTAAAACAAAAATATGTTATTTTGTTTATGAATTTATAATTGGGGCAGAGCTCAGCAGGGACAACTTATCTCTGCCATATGAATTCTCTGGAGTCTCAATTGGGATGACTTGAATATATAGGGATTGGAACAGTTGGGAACTGCCCATGCATTTCTCTCTGTGTACTTTTGGGGACTTATGTGATTCAAAGCCTCTGAATGTCATCTCTCTAGCATATGATCCTCAAGGTAGTTGGATGTCTTCCATGGTGGCTCAGAGCTCCAAGACTGAGTGCCCAAGAGACCAAGGCAGAAGGTGCAACACCTTTTATGACCTAGTCTTCGAAGTCATGCATTATCACTTCTGCCATATTCTATTGGTAACACAGGAACAGTCATAATGAAATGCATGAGGACACTACACTAGAGCTTAAGTAGTGGGAAATGTGGGTCACTGTGGGTCTATATTGTCGGATGGCTATTACACAAAGAAAAGAAAACAAAGGGCTTACCACTAAGAAGTAAAGTTTCTCAAACTTGGCAGTTTCCCTGCCAAGCATGCACCTCAGCCAAAGAGATGGCCAACAGTGAAAAAAATGTAAAATGAGTGGTGGAGGAGAAAGGTGATGGATATATATCAATTATGGTTTTGGAACTTGTTGCAGTTCTAGCACTTTTGTTAGTTTCACTAACCCTCTTACTTTAAATAGTTTTGGTGCTTGAATCTGGCAACCATTTTGAGAGACTCTGATTGATTACTCTTGTGCTTTCCCTCTTGGGGAAGAAAGAAAGGATGCTCTAATTAAGACCATTTTCTTGGAGCACCTGGGTGGCTCAGTCAATTAAATGTCTCACTCTTGGTTTCAGCTCAGGTCATGATCTCAGGGTTGTGAGATTGAGCCCCATGTCAGACTGTATGCTAAGCAGGGAGGCTGCTTGAGATTCTCTCTGCCTCTCCCTCTGCCCCTCCCCATCTCTCTCTCTCTCAAATGAATCTTTTTAAAAAATTTTAAAAAAAATCATTTTCTCTAATCACAGTAAGGTAAAACTACAAATCAATTATTAATATAAAAATCCATAGAGAAAGCAATAAATACCATCTCTCAGAGTCTCATTTTGTGCATAGGTAATTTAGAAGTTGGCCAAGAACTTGAATAATTATGCAGATTTGGGGGGCTTTTTTCCTGCAATTCTTTCCACTTCAGTCCCAGCCACTTCAGTAGCCTTACATTCAAATCTGTGTTTCCTGCTCAGTTAGACTTCCACTGTCTGTACTCTATTTCCCTTTGCTGTGGATTGAAAAATACCTTCAGACAGAAAACAGGGGAGAATAGAAGACTCACTTCATATACTTTTCTTCTCTTAAAGATTGTAGGCCTGGATTGGTTCTGCCCAACTCCTGCAAACAATTGCTTTATATATGTTAATCAGCGTTTATAGTTATTTAAGGATAATAGGGTAAACCTGATAACACCTAATCCATCGCGGCCTTCCAAAACATGTTGCATATCTTGCTTTAGACATGCTATCCTCAAATACAAAAATATAGTTGTTTTACATGCTTTGTTAAATTTATAAGATGTTATCATTGTTAAACTCTTATTTTTTTCTTTTCACAGTCAACATTATATGTATTTTAAAATCTATTCTTTTTTTATATACAGTTAATTGGTTTGTTTCTTCTGCCTAATGCACATCATTCTATTATAATGCAGGTACTATATGTTATCAACTAATTTCATAAGCATTCAATAGCTAAGTTATTCCAATTCTTTACTAGAACAATGCTGTGGTCAACATCTTTAATATATATCTCTTCATTCTTCTCATTAATGAGATTAGGATAACTTTACATAGTAATTTAAGTTTTTACTTCTGTTATTTTTTCCTTTTTTTAAATTTTTTTATTTTTTTGCTGGGTTCTGTGGAAGTCACTGGATATGTTATATATGAATTCTTATTATTTATTCATTGTAAATATGTAATCCCTGACTACCACTTTAATCTCAGTCTTGTTAATTTAATGGATTCTGTGATATGTCACTCAGATCCTTCTTCAGGACCAGAGGGCTTATTCTCCCAGTGATGAAAAAAGATACTTGCAGAGAGCCCATAATAATCATTAGGAACTGCCTTGGCTAAAAAATATTATCTCACCCAAATTCACACTCCCTTCCTAGGGACAATTCAGGGATGACCTGGGACCAGTCAGTGTAGGGATGTTTGGGTTCAGCCTCTCTCTAGCTTTAGAAAAAAAACTTTTACTGATACTGCATCAGAGCCCTACATTTCCCTCTAACCCAACCCTGCTTTGTTCCCCTTCTCTTCCTTTCACAGGGTTGACTTCAAGAACACTCCAGAATAAATCTGCTCTTTCTTATGGTCTTTCTCCCAGCGGCACAACCTGTGAGTGACATTTATTCATAGAAATTCTTTCTTGCATTGCCCAATTCTCATATGAGTCAAATTACGTTGGCTTTTCTCTTGTGATTTGGGCTTTTCTATCTTGCTCTGGTAAACATAATCTGTGGTTCACTTAATTCCTTCACTTTCATTAGAGGTCTTTTATCCATTTGGGGTTATTTATTTATTTATTTATTTATTTAATTTATTTTTGTAAAGGTATGTGCTAGAGGTCCAATTTTATTTTTCTTTAAATAGTAAGTTAAATTTCTAGTTTCATTTACAAAAATATCCATCATCTCTTCATGGTTATGTAATCTAACTTCTATCACATAACAAGTGATCTGTTTAAATCCTTGTTTTTCTATTCCTTCAGTCAGTCAATCCCTACCTGCACTAGTACCACACTGATGGTTTTATCATTTGGTGCTGTAATCTTACTATCCAATAGTATGAATTTCCTATCTTTGTTCTTTTTGAACTGTATTCACGGAAATTTATCTTTCTGTATAAACTTTGGAAGAAATTTGTCAAGTTTCTCCCAAAATTTAGCAGTGGTGTTGAATTGAATAATGATGAACTTATAGATTTGATGACAATTAAAATCTTTAAATTTTATCCATTGTATTCATGAGTGTATTATATCTCTCCATTCATATCTACTTCGATATTTTTTAATAGAATTTTTAAAAAATCTCACTAAATCTCTCAGGCAATCTCTGCTAGATTATTTCCTAGGCAATTGATAGCTTTCATTGTTATCACAAATAGCATCTATTTTCCATTTCATTTTCTAATTACTTTTTTTTTTTAAGATTTTATTTATTTATTTGAGAGAGAGAATGAGAGACAGAGAGCATGAGAGGGAGGAGGGTCAGAGGGAGAAGCAGACTCCCTGCCGAGCAGGGAGCCCTATGCGGGACTCGATCCTGGGACTCCAGGATCATGACCTGAGCCGAAGGCAGTCGCTTAACCAACTGAGCCACCCAGGCGCCCCTCATTTTCTAATTACTTATTGCCAGTGAAGAAAATCTGTTGAATATATTTGAAGGATGATTTACTGAGCTGACAGATAAGATTGAAGGACTCTTTCAGAGGTTATTAGCAGGGAATAAAGAGATGGAATGAATGGAAAAAAAAGTCAAAAGATATGGAGACTAATAATAGAAATATCCATCTAGAAGGAGAGAGAAGATACACATATAAAGAAAATATTTGAAGAAAAATATACTGATTATTTAAATTAATGAAAGATGTAAGACTTGCATTTAAAAGGGTACATAAAGAACTGAACAAGACATATAAGTGGAAGAAAAACTTTCTTATATGGATATATTATAGCAACTTTTAAGATTATTAAAAACAAAGGAGGGGTGCCTGAGTGGCTCAGTCTGTTAAGGGTCCGACTCTTGATTTTGGCTCAGGTCATGATCTCAGGGTCATGAGATCAAGCCTCACATCAGGCTCTGAGCTGGGGTTGGAGTTGCTTAAGACTCTCTCTTCCTCTCCCTCTGCCCCTCCCCCTCCACTCCCCATGCACGTGTACTCTTAAAAAACAAAAAACAAAAAAACCCACAAAGGAAACCACTTAAAATTTTCAGAAGGAAACTAAAACTTATCTTTCAGAGGGAAACTAAAATCCAATACCTATTAACCTCGACAACAGCAACACTGAATACAAGAAAGTTTACAAGGGAAAGGATTTGAATCTGATATTGTATTCAGCTAAAGTATCACTTCAATGTTAGAGCCAAAATAAAGATATCACTTATCAGAGAATCTAGTAACATGAAAAATCTCTTTAAAAGAATTCTTAAAATTCTTAAATGTTTAACTTTTGAAAAGAAGGAATTGATTTCATAAGCAAGAAATTGCTATGAAGGGATGAATGTGTAAAAATAAGTAGAATTTACTGGTGTGTGAAAAAGTAATAATTTAATCACTTATATAAGCACAAAAATCTAAAACTAAAACTTGTTAGGGGAAGAGCAGAAGATGGGAGAGGGAACTGTATTAACATTTTTTTCCTGTTCAGGGTGAAACATAATTATTCACAAAGTTATAGATATTGATAAGGAAACATAAACAAAATATTAATCTGTTTTATTCCCCCCTGATTAGAACATTGATGAGGACATAGTCAATGGTAAAAAAAAGTATTTGTTGAAAGAATCTTAACGAATTAATGACCATCAAAATAATAAAAATAGAATGCATATATAATTAGTTCATAAAAAACATCTAATTAAAATCAGGGAAATGGGAAACATAAAATTAATTGCAGTAGGTAGAAAACATCTAGTACAATAGTAACAAATTAATTTATGGTAAAACTTATTAATTAAAATAAGGAAAACAATAATAAAAAGACAATGACTCTCAGATTGTATTAAAAATAAAAGTTAGCAGTGTTGTCTAAAAGATACTCATTTAAAACACACATACACACACAATAAAATGCAGAAAAAATTGATAATGAAGGCATGGAAAAGATATATCTTAAAAATATCAACTAGAAATTTTAATATAAGAAAAAGAGAAAAGGTTAAAATGAAAATTATCATCAAAGAGATGTTAAATATGCATAAAAAAGTAAGCTGAGACTATAGCCTCTTAATATAAAAAGGAATAACATCTGATATGGAAAGGCATAGTAAACAAACACACATTTTATGGAAATGGGTATATGATACTTGGAAAACTATAAAGGTAGAGATGATTTCAATGGTATTACTAAGTTAGATGTACTAGATATATGTCTAGAACTTGATATCAAATGAACATTGAATACATATTTTCAAACACACAGGAAATATTTACCAATGATGGTCATATACCCAGTTCCACAAAGAAGTTTCAAAATATTTCAAATAATTAGCAACATACCATCTATATTCTATAACTACAATATGATAAAATTAGAAATCAAACAAGAATATTTAGGAAAAATTCCCTATCTCTAAAAACTAACATATTACCATTCGCCCATTGATTTAAGGCTGAAATTACATGCTAAAACGTGAAATTCTTACATTTGAATGACAATGAAAACACTGAGTTGAAGTCTGTTTGCTGCTGAAATGTAGAGAAAATGTACCAAAGTATGAACATTAAGCAGAATATAAGAAAGATGAAAAAAATGAAAGATGGAAAACAAATTAGCTAAAATCTGAATAAGCTAGGAAAAGAGCAACAAACTAAATTCAAAAACAAAAGGAAAAGAGAGAGCACATAAAAATAAGGATAAAGTTATGACAAAAGAAACAATGAAAAATAAGGTTATATGAAAACACTAAGAAACAAACTTCTAGTGATACCAATAGAGTAAAAAAAGAAGAGAGAAGAAGCAAATAAACAATAGCAGAATGCAAAAGAGTATAAATAACTAAATATAAGCAAGATTCTACAAGTGTGTAATGAACCAATATACACCAAAAGTAGAAAGTTTTGATGAAATTGATATATTTCTGGAAATAATGATCACAACTCCCCTTCTCCCAGAAAAAGTCAAGGCCAGATGTTATTAGGTGTAAGTTCTGTAAGTTTTCAAGAAACATGTATCATACAATTTTTTTCCTCAAAAAATAGAAAAATTGGAAAGTTGTCCAATTCATTTCATTAGGTTAATATAATCTGGGTACTCAAACTCAGTAACAGTACAGGAGAACAAAACTGTTGGTCAATTTCATTCATGAACATAAAAGCAAAGATCCTATCAGCTAATTATATCTAACAGTGCATTAAAATTAGCTAATTTGTGGCCAAGTAGAGTTAATCTAAGGTATGTAGGGATTTTCAGCTTGGAAAGTTATTAATGCAATTAATAACCACCACATCAAATGATCAAAATATTAATCTTTTAATTTGGGCTGAGAAAGCACTCAATATGATTTTTTACACAGTTAAGATAAAAATTCTTAGCAAAGGAGGAGAGAGAAAGACACTTTCTTAAAAAAACAACAACAATAAAAAAGGGTATTTACAGTATATCTACAGAAATCATCACATTTAATGGAGACATTTTAGTTTTGTTCCTTTCATGTGGGTGTCAAGACAAGGATACATGCTATCTCCACTATAGTTCACATAGACCTGAGATCCTGCACAAGACATTAAAATATAAAGAGACTAGAAAGAAAAGGTAAACATATGATATGAATATCTTCATGCAATGCCGAAGAGAATTTATAAACAAGATTAATATGAATTTTTTTAAAAGATTAATATGAAAATTAAGTTAATTTAAGGGCTGAAGAAATAATACATATCCATATGGCCACTATCCCAGAAATGAAAAGTGCTATCATTTTTTCAAATTTGTTCCAATTTTTTAAATAAAATTAAATCCTTTCAAGTTCCTTTTTTTAAATAAAAAGGATACATATACAAAAAAATTCATCTCAGCATTGTGTGCTGGCAAAAACAATCTGAAACAATCTCTTTTACATTAAAAAATTAAGGCTGGAAGAGCAATAATTACCTAATCTCTCTGTCTGCTCTATAAAAATTTTCAATTAACTCAGTCCAGATTTTTTCCCCAAAATTCTTCTAGCTTAGCATCTACTATTTCTTTCTCACAATCACCATGTATTCAGGGAGACATATGCATTTCTAATATTAAGAGTTTATTTATTTTTTTTTAAAGATTTTATTTATTTATTTGAGACAGAGAGAATGAGAGAGAGAGAGAGAGAGCACGAGATGGGGGAGGGTCAGAGGGAGAAGCAGGCTCCCTGCAGAGCAGAGAGCCCCATGCGGGACTCGATCCAGGGACTCCAGGATCATGACCTGAGCCGAAGGCAGTTGCTTAACCAACTGAGCCACCCAGGCGCCCAATATTAAGAGTTTATAAGAAAGGGGCATCTGGGTGGCTCAGTTGGTTGGGCAACCGACTCTTGATTTTGGCTCAGGTCATGATCTCAGGGTCTTGAGATCGGGTTCTGCGCTGGGCATGGAGCTTGCTTGGATTCTTTCTCTCCCTCTCCCTCTTCCCCTCTTTTGCCCCCCACACCCCTCCCCCTCCACTGCCTGCACTCTCTCTCTCCTAAAAAAAAAAAAGTTTATAAGAATAATTTTTATCTTAAAATCAGAAGGAGTTGATTTATTAAGAAGGACCTCTTAGTTGTACTTGAAATGCTGCTTTCCCTCTCCCACAGTACCTTGTGCTCTTCCTTTCCAACCTGGGCCTGACACAATAGTACCCACAAAGAAGGGGGGCAAGAAGAAGAGCTGTTCTGCCATCAAGGAGGTAGTGACCAGAGAATACACCATCAACACTCACAAGCGCATCCATGGAGTGGGTTTTAAGAAGGTACCCCTCAGGCACTCAAAGAGATCTGGAAATTTGCCATGAAGGAGATGGGAACTCCACATGTGTACCACCAGGCTCAACAAAGCTGTCTGGGCCAAAGGAATAAGGAATGTTCCATATGGTATCTGTGTGCAGTTGTCCAGAAAATGTAACTGAGGATGAAGATTGACCAAACAAGCTCTGTATGTTGGTTACCTATGAGCCTGTCACCACTTTCAAAAATCTGCAGTTAATGCAGATGAGAACTAACTACTAATTGTCAAGTAAAGGTTAAAACTGGGAAAAAAAAAGACTACTTAAAGGGGATATTGAATGGATACTAATGAACAATATAAATATCTTTTTTGAAAAAATCTTTACTTGAAGCTGATTTATAGTTTTAAAAGATCAAAATTGCATAATATAAAAATTCCACACCCACATTTCTGGCCAGGATTTTTTAGATCTTCTTCTCTAATAAATTTCAAATATTTTGAATACATTTCTAAACAAAAATTCAAATCACTTGAAGCCTTTCAAGAATGTAACCAGCCATTCTAGAAGAAAATATAAATAAGAGACAATGGACAAAGTCTAGATCAGCACTGTCCAATGGAAATATAATGCTAATCATAAATGTGAACCACATATATAAATTTAAATTTTTCAGTAGCCATTTAAAAATGTTAGAATAAATAAATAAAATTAATTTTAATAACATTTTAACCTAATATATAAAAATATTAGTATTTAACCCATAATCAATATAAAAATTAGTATTGACATATTTGACATTCTTAATATCAAAATTTTAAAAATCTATTGTGTATTTTACACTTATACGACCATCTCAGTCTGTGCTATCCACATTTCAAGTGCTCAGTAGCCTCACATGGCTAGTGGCTATCATATTGGATAGGACAGATGTAAAGAATGCCTTGATTAATATAATGCATTTATTAACATGATGGATATAGTATGCTAATCTGGTAAAAGCAAACACCAACATTTAGGAACTTCTATTATGTGCTTAAAATTATGTTAAGCCTATTATATGAATTATCTTATTTAATGCACTGTAAACCTATGGAGAAAAAAATACTAATGTTACTTATATTAGTTCCATTATATGATTGAGAAACTTGGGATTAAAAACATATCCCAATGGACCACAGCTAACACCAGGCAGAGAAAGAATTGAGCCAGGCTTACCTGCTTTCTAAGCTTATACTTTTAATTATTTCATACTATACTTGTTGTAGTTTGGAGGATCCTGGCACTAGGGTGATGCCTATGGAGGGGGAAATAAGTGGAGTAGTTTGAGAAATATTCAAATAATAAAAGCAGCTGGACTTGGTGATGGGTTATATATGTAGGTTGAGGGAGAGGGAAATATCTAGGATGATGGTTGTTCGCTTGAGCAGATGGTCAGATTGTGACTATTGCTAAGATAAAGAATATTGGAGAAAGGCAGGTGTTTGAGAAAAGATTCTAAGCACTCCATACTTTAGATTCTGAACATTCCTATCATCTTTTTAGTTACATTAAGCCTCTACTTGGAAATGTGATTTTAAAATGTCCTCTTAATTCTACTGGTTATTGCATGGACCAGCCTAGAAAAAGAGAAAAATAAGGTGTCAGAATAATATAAAAGAAAGACTCCATGATAAATTTCTTTTACAAATAGGAAGGAAGAACAGTTAATACAAACAAGAAAACAATTTATAACTTATTTGGACTCAACAAATTTTTTCTAGATTAATAATATAGATTAAATTTATGAAAAAATTAGAAAATTATAATTGTTAACAGGTTTAAAATTTAGGGGATAAAAATAGATGAATGCCCCAATGAATGGATTCAAAATAATACCACTTAAATACTGATGTATTCTGTCACATCTTTCTAGCAGATTTCTACTGTGAAACCTTTCTAGTAATGGGTGAAATCTGTAAAAAAACCAGTAAGATGAAACTCAGCAAGAGCTTTTGTGGTATTTATGTTCAATATGGATGACAACTCCTATAGACACTATGGATTAGAGGAAGGGACACCAGTTTATTCCACTTTTGTTTAAAAAGTGATTATTTATGCCTCTCCTCAGTTTCTTTAGTCTGGCTACTTCATCTTAATTGAAGGATGTTCTCATTCTTTGCTCCTATAAATTTGAATCCTTCAAAAATGAGGCTGAATTACAATCTTCACATTTGGTTTGTTAAGGTAGGGAAAACCACTGCTGTGTCTGAGAACAGGGAAGGGAAAAAATTGCGGGGAAAAGGCTCAAGTTTTCGAACAGTAGCTGTGGAGACCAGGACTGGGAGGTAACAAAATTTTGTTAAAAAGATTGTTAAACTCTGCTCAGGGCTGTAATGTATATGTGTGTGTCAGAAGAAACAGAAGAAGGAAATCATCAACTGAATCTGAGCCTCAAAATTTAAACAGTAAAATGAAGAACGTCCCCAGGTATTGTGAAACAGGAAGTGATAGGACCTCATAAGTCTTATAGTTTCCTTTGCGTTTGCTAAGGGTATACCATTAACTGATTTCAGAGAAATTAAATAAAAGGCTTTTCTTTTTTTTTTTTTAAGATTTTATTTATTTATTCATGAGAGACAGAGAGAGAGAGGCAGAGGGAGAAGCAGGCTCCCAAGGAGCAGGGAGCCCGATGTGGGACTCAATCCTAGGACCCTGGGATCATGACCTGAGCCAAAGGCAGACACCCAACCATCTGAGCCACCCAGGTGCCCTAAAAGGCTTTTCTTAATAAAAGTTTCTCAGGGAAAGAGTTCACCTCAAGAGTAATATTTAGCCAAAATCACATTCATAAATAATGGATTTTGCTTTTTCTTTAGCTCTCAATCTACTGTTGTCATGTCTGTTGTTTGCTTCTTTTTTTTTTGAGATTTATTTATTTATTTGAGAGAGAGAATGAAAGAGAGAGTGAGAGAGTGAGCAGGGGGGGGAAGGGTAGAAGGAGAGGGAAAGAGAGAATCTCAAGCAGACTCCCTGCTGAGCACAGAGCCCAACAGAGGACTTGATCTCATGATCCTGAAATCATGACCTGAGCTGAAATCAAGAGTCGGACACTCAACCAACTGATCCACCCAGACACCACTCTGTTGTTTGCTTCTTACGACAGTAATCTTTAGTACTGAAATTTAGTCTAAAATGAGACAGTCATTTTCATTCAGTGACTACATAAATAGTGACACACTGTGGAAGGTGAGGCATCCTGGACCCACACTTCAAACTCCAGTGTGACACTGTAACTTTCTTCCTGTTGCACCAGAGTAGATTTTAACCAGAATGACCCAGGAAACTGAAATGATCAGAGGAGTACTTTCTGAAAGTTACTTGGGAGTAGGACATAGGATGGACTGAGACCAGTGAAGACACACTGTATAATAGTCTAAATATGAGGGTACCACTACCTGGGCAGTAGTGGTGATGATAGAAAAGAAATATTAGTTAAAAAAAAAAGTTGTTAGGATTCTGAAAAGCTGATTTATTTAATGTGGGCATTGGGGATAAGGAAGATGTGAAACATGATACAGGTAGAACCTAATATGTGATAATGATGGTCCCATTGGTAGGAGAACCTGGATTGCATAGAAAGGTGTTGGAGTAACGCAAAGGAGATTAGACAGTGTTGTTGACCGTATTCTACTCCCTTTAGGTTTTCCTTTTGTGTTGCAATGGCAACAGACAGGACAATGGATGTAACATAGATATCTTGAGATTATGTATATTTGTCACCATAGCAGTCAGAGAAATGACAGGCATGAGTAATACTCAAGATGTGCTAAATTTTCAGGTTGCATGTACTCTTTTATCCATCAGCTTAAACTTTCCTCCTATTATCTCACTCTCTGACCTCTTACACACCTTTCAACTCTGTAAGGATAACAAAACAAAACTCTATTATCATCCTTATGATACATCTCATATATATCTGAAATCTCCTAGTGTCTTACTAAGACATATTCTTCTTATAAACTGAGAAACTTATTTATATGGATCCAATCACTTCTCGGCCTTTTGGCTAAGATCAAGTGTTATTTATATGGATCCAATACAATAAATTTTTACCAAAGAACCTAATGGCAAAACATTCTTGAGCATACAAAACTTTTTCCAAGGAACTCATCAATTCCTGCCCAGTTTCATATGTTTTTCTAAATGTCTTATCTCCCTATATATAGAAGGCTACATTTACATCTTTTCACTTCCTACTCTCCCGATCACTATATCCTAACACCTGTAGTAATATTTAGCTTGCATTTGTAATGTTAGGATTAAATTAGAGGAGAGAAGTCAGAAGTATAGTTTTGAGATTCATTTGCATAGTAATTTGAGTCACTTGGAAAGATAATGAACAGAGAAGAGGGGAGATTAGTGCACAGAGAAAAGAAGAAAGTCAAGGATGGAACCTTGAGGAACGCCCACATTTTGTGGCATTGAAGAGTGGGGAACGACCCTGTGAAGGGGAGAGAGGCAAAAGAAAGAGATGAAGGAATTACCAAGGTATTCTAATGTCATAGGTAAGACAGGTGTTTCAAAAGGTGGTGGTGGAATGTACAATTTTCTCTTTCTGAGCATATGAGAGATAGGCCCTGAGAAAGATCATTGATAACTTCTGATAAAACAGGTTTAGTGTAGTGTTGTGGGAGAAAATCAAATTGAAAAAGGTTAGGGATGAATGGTTGATAAACAGAGGCATTAGCTTGATAGTTTGTAAAAACTCATAGATCAGCTGTAGAAGCCTCACAGACCACATTAATGTGTTCTTTTATCACAGAGAATAATTTGAAACTCTTCATACCACATTAGTCAGAAACTGGGTTTTATTCTATTACTATCAATCTATTGTACAAGTTAAGGCAAGCTATTTTTAACTACTTCCACTTTCTTACCTAAATTTAGCCTCAATACACGAATGAAGTGATATTAGGATGATGTTTATGCACCAGTGGAAAAAAGGGGTATTTGATTACCATTTAATGGCTATCTAATATTTACAAGAAAATATAATTTTTAAATATTTGAAAGACTTCTACATAAATATTAACTAACCAAAAAATCTTTGATCAGATGGTGAGAACAGATTTTTTACTTTAGAAAATATGCTCATTTTCAGGTTACTATGAAAAATACTCTCAAGATACTCAGAGAAGACATATTCCCTGCTTACAAGGATCTCATAATCAACTAAGAATATAAAGTTGGACTGCTAAATATGTACTGTTACAGGCAGAATGAATTTGTCCCCATTCCCTAGTCCATGAGGTTTCTATGAATATCCTCATACAGGCTCTATTTTACCGTTAGTAAATGGTGTGGACATTTTTTTCTTTTCTTTTTTTTTTTTAAAGATTTTATTTATTTATTTGACAGAGAAAGACACAGCGAGAGAGGGAACACAAGCAGGGGGAGTGGGAGAGGGAGAAGCAGACTCCCTGCCGAGCAGGGAGCCCGATGTGGGACTCGATCCTGGGACTCCAGGATCATGACCTGAGCCGAAGGCAGTCGCTTAACCAACTGAGCCACCCAGGTGCCCCAAGGTGTGGACATTTCTTAACTAAGAATTATATTAACTCTGTTGTAAAAGATAGGGCAATTCTTAAGCTTTTGCTAGCACTCAATTGCCAAAAATGACCATTCCCTTAATTCCCCACAAAAATCACCAAAGGGTATAAGGAAATAACCAACTTCAGTAACTTCTTGGTGGCTAAATAAAAGAAGTCACAATGTAGGAAGTTTAAAATCATTGACAAAATATGACATTATCTATACGGTTTCCAAAAAACTTATGGTTTCACATGATGTCTCCTCACAGGTTAAAGAAAATGGTTTCCCTGTCTCAAAATCATTTGTTTTCTCTCTCTTCTTTTCAAATAAAGAGCTAAAAATGCATAGAGATGCATCAAGAAACAATAGTGTCTATGGATAAAGAAGGAAATACTTTGCATGCTAAGGAAGCTAAACATTCTCTTTTCTATCTTTTGTTCTTTATATGAATGATATGATTAAAATATGTTCTCAATAGGGAGATAGCATAAAAAAAGTGTCTCAGGGATTTAGCCTTTAGAGCTACATTGCCTAGACTTTCATTCTACCCTAGTTCTTTCACTGCTCAGATATGTGGTCTTGTGCATGTATCTATTTTCACATCAACAAAATTGGAATAATAATAGTATGTACCTCAGAAGTTGTTTGGAGGTTGATATTAATTCATGTATGAAAAACATTTAGAATATAAATTATTTATTAATTTGCTCTTATCATTTTCTTAAATATAGGCATAGAAGAGGAATTGTCCTTTGATCTATGGATCCTTAACATTATCTGCATTTCTAAGTAAATGCCTTAGTAGAGTCATATATTTATATATTTTGGAAGAATTCACATGCCATGAGAATTGTGGTTCTGTGGAAATTTGGACATTCAATGAAATCTATCCCTAAAATTATAGTCTTTTGGGGAGGAAATCCTTCCCCCACCCCAATTTTATCCATAGTTTTTTAGCTATCTGGTTCTTTTCTTCTTTTTTAAATTGACTTTGGCCATTTAATTTTTTCCTGGAAATTGTGCATTTCATCATTGTATTAGTTTGCAAAGGCTGCCATAACAAAGTAGCAGAAATTGGGTGGCTTAGACAACAGAATTTGTTTGTCTCACTGTTCTGGTAGGTTAGAAACCTGAATCAACAGGGCTGGTTCTTTCTGAGGTCCACGAGGGAAGCATCTATCCCAGGTCTCTCTCCTTTACTGTAGATGGCTGTCTTCTCCCTGAGTCTCTTCATATCATCTTTCCTCTATGCTTATCTCCTCTTCCTATACCATTCTATTTGTAAGGACACTAGTCATATTGAATTAGGGGCTCATCCTACCCAGCTTTGGCCTCATTTTAACTAATTACATCTGCAACGACCCTATATCCAAATAAGTTCACATTATGAAATATTGGGGGTTTCCTAACATATGATTTTTATGGGGACTCAATTTAACCCACAGCAATTAGTAATGTCAAATATTTTCTTATTGTGTTTTAAATAGTATTTTAGTATTAAAAAGTCTTCCTTATTTGTTTTAAAGATTTTTTATTTATTTATTTGAGAGAGAGAATGAGATAGAGAGAGAGAGCATGAGAGGGGGGAGGGTCAGAGGGAGAAGCAGACTCCCTGCCAAGCAGGGAGCCCGATGTGGGACTCGCTCCCGGGACTCCAGGATCGTGACCTGAGCCAAAGGCAGTCGCCTAACCAACTGAGCCACCCAGGCGCCCAAAAAGTCTTCCTTATTTTTATTTGATTTCTCCTCTAATTTATTTAATACATTTGTAATCATTTTCTCATAGAGTATTTCAAAAGTATGCATAAATAGGAAGAATAGTATAAGCAACTGCCATATAACTATCACCCACTATCAACAATTATCAACTCATGACCAATCGTTTTAAGATTTTTTTTTATTTGAGTGTAGCTGCAACAAAAGGTTACTTTAGTGTCAGGTGTACAGCGTAGTGGTTCCACAAGTTTGTACATTATGCTATGCTCACCACAAGTATAGCTACCGTCACCATATAACCCTGTCACAATATCATTGGCTATATTCCTTATGCTGTGCCTTTTGTTTCCATGACTTAGCCACTCATGGCCGATCTTGTTATATGTACACTTCTGCCCTCTCCAGTCATATGCATTTTTGAAGTAAATCCCAGATATTATATTATTTTATCTGATAATGGTTTTACATCTCTAAAAAAATGAGAACTTTAAAAACATAGCCACAATAGTAACATTATACTTAATATTATCAAAAAATAAACAATAATTTCTAAATATCATCAACTATGTAGTCAATTAAAATTTCATCAAATGCCTGAAAAATGCTTTTTTTTTTTTTTTTCTTATTTCCTCTGCCCTTCCCTCTCTTCCTTCCTTTCTATAGTTCAGGAGTCAGCAAACTTTTTTTATGTAAAGGACCAGAAAATAAACATTTCAGGGTTTGTTAGCCACATACAGTTTTCATTGTATATATTATTTTGTTTACTGTTATAAACATTTAAAAATGTAAAAGCTTTTTTAAGCTCGTAGACTGGAAAAACAGGTCACAGGCTAGATCTGACCTATAAGCTACAGTTTGCTGACTTCTGTATAGTTTGCTATTTGAACTGGCATTAAGATCTATGTTGTATTGGTTTGAGATTAGGTATGCATGAGATTTATTAGAGTAAACACCAATGAGAGAAAATAGGAAAGAAACCAGGACTGTCTCAGAGCACCACCAGATTGCAGTGTAGTTCTGACTGTTGTGGAGGGAAAGAGAAAAGTGGGGAAGATTGGGCAGAAGAGTCCCAGACTGCAGTGCAGTTCTAAGGAAGTTTGACAAGATGTATGGAGGTCCCCAAGCCAAAGTAGTTCATCAAAGGGTCCCAAGACTACCAGGAATGAGCATCCCTTAATATCCATGCCACAGTTAGTCACTGGCTGGGAACAGCTTGTGGGAGGCATAGCCTTAGCACAAATGCAGTGATAAAGGCCAGAGCCCAGAGCTGGGGATATCAGTCAGTTTGTTCCCTGCAGTTGGAGTTCAGTGAGGTGCGTGACTACCACACATGCACTGCAATTGTTTGATGACTCCTAATTTTTTGTTTATCTATTACAAGTCTCTCTCTCACATAGAAAAGTATTTGTTAAAGAAATTAATTATTTGGTCTGTGGAATTTATCAGACTGCAAATTGGTGATTATATCCCATTGGGTTACTTAACATGTCTGTTGTTGCCAACTAGGCCCTGAAATTGATAATTATACCTAGACATTAGTTCTCGATTTAAAGATTTAATCATATTCAGTTACATTTAGGGGAAGAATACTTTATGTGTAATGTTATGATATTAGCATACATTGATGATATACAAGGTGCTCCTGAGGTCTGTGCATCTTACAGACTTAATTCAGCTCTCATTTCAGCTACTGATACAGTGGATATATCCAGGAGAAATCAAATTTATTGGATCCTATTTCAGGCACACTGTGTGCCTTTTCACCTACTGTCAGGACCTTCCCTGAAGATATAGGGCAAATGAGTGAGAGATGCAGAGGGATTAAACTCCTGAAGAAGGGTATTGATGCCCAAATTCTCCTATCTTTCTTTAAATATTATTTTATTTAAATTCAACTAACATATAATGTATGATTACTTTCAGAGGTATAGTTCAATGATTCATCAGTTGCATATAAAACCCAATGCTCCCTTACATCACGTGCCCTCCTTAATGCCCATCACCCAGTTACCCCATCCACCCACCCACCACCCCTCCAGCAACCCTCTGTTTCTTTCCTATACTTAAGAGTCTCTTATGGTTTGTCTCCCTTTCTGATTTCGTCTGATTTCATTTTTCCCTCCCTTGCCCTATGATCCTCTGTTTTGTTTCTTAAATTCCACATATGAGTGAAATCATATGATAATTATCTTTCTCTGATTGACTTATTTCACTTAGCATAATAACTTCTAGTTCCATCCACAGCCTTGCAAATGATAAGATTTCATTTTTTTTGATGTAATATTCCATTGTATATATATACCACTTCTTCTTTATCCATTCATCTGTCAATGGATATCTCAGCTCTTTCCAAGGTTTGACTATTTTGGACATTGCTGCTATAAACATTAGGGTGAAGGTGCCCCTTTGGATCACTGTTTGTATCCTTTGGGTAAATACCTAGTAGTGCAATTGCTGGAACATAGGGTAGCTCTATTTTTAACTTTTTGAGGAATCTCCATACTATTTTCCAGAGTGTCGGTACCAGCTTGCATTCCCACCAGCAGTTTAAGAGGGTTCCCCTTTCTCCACATCCTTGCCAACATTTGTTGTTTCCTGACTTGTTAATTTTAGTCATTCTGAGTGGTGTGAGGTGGTATCTCATTGTGGGTTTGATTTGTAGTTCCCTGATGCTGAATGATGTTGAGAATCTCTTCATGTGTCTGTTGGCCATTTGGATGTTTTCTTTGGAAAAATGTCTGTTCATGTCTTCTGCCCATTTCTTGATTGGATCATTTGTTCTTTGGGTGTTGAGTTTAAGAACTTCTTTATAGATTTTTGGATACTAGCCCTTTATCTGATGTGTCATTTGCAAATATCTTCTCCCATTCTGTCGGTTGTCTTTTGGTTTTGTTGACTGTTTCTTTTGCTGTGCAAAAGCTTTTTATCTTGATGAGGTCCCAATAGTTCATTTTTGCCCTTGCTTCCCTTGCCTTTGGCGATGTTTCTAGGAAGAAGTTGCTGCGGCTGAGGTCAAAGAGGTTCCTGCCTGCGTTCTCCTCTAGGATTTTGATGGATTCCTGTCTCACATTTAAGTCTTTCATCCATTTTGAATTTATTTTTGTGTATGGTGTAAGAAAATGGTCCAGTTTCTTTCTCCTACATGTGACTGTCCAGTTTTCCCAACACCATTTATTGAAGAGACTGTCACTTTTTCCATTAGATATTCTTTCCTGCTTTGTTGAAGATTAGTTGACCATAGAGTTGAGGGTCCATTTCTGGGCTCTCTATTCTGTTCCATTGGTCTATGTGTCTGCTTTTGTACCAGTACCATACTGTCTTGATGATTATAGCTTTGTTATATAGTCTGAAGTTCAGAATTGTGATGCCACCAGCTTTGGTTTCCTTTTTCAGCTTTCTTCTGGCTATTTGGGGTCTTTTCTGGTTCCATACAAATTTTAGGATTATTTATTCCAGCTCTGTGAAAAATGTTGATGGTATTTTGACAGGGATTGCATTGAATGTGTAGGTTATTCTGGGTAGCATAGACATTTTAGCAATATTTTTTTTTAAAGATTTTATTTATTTATTTGACAGAGAGAGACACAGCAAGAGTGGGAACATAAGCAGGGGAAGTGGGGGAGGGAGAAGCAGGCTTCCCTCTGAGCAGGGAGCCCGATGTGGGACTCGATCCCAGGATCCTGGGATCATGACCTGAGCCAAAGGCAGACGCTTAACGACTGAGCCACCCAGGTGCCCCATTTTAGCAATATTTATTCTTCCAATCCATGAGCATGGAATGGTTTTCCATTTCTTTGTGTCTTCCTCAATTTCTTTCATAAGTGTTCTGTAGTTTTCAGAATACAGATCCCTTACCTCTTTGGTAAATTTGTTCCTAGGTATCTTATGGTTTTTGGTGTAACTGTAAATGGCATTGATTCCTTAATTTCTCTTTCTTCTAGCTCATTGTTAGTGTATAGAAATGCAACTGATCTCTGGGCATTGATTTTTATATCCTGCCACTCTGCTGAATTCCTGTATGAGTTCTAGCAATTTGGGATGGAGTCTTTGGGTTTTCCACATATCATGTCTTCTGTGAGGAGTGAGTTGACTTCTTCTTTGCCAATTTGAATGCCGTTTATTTCTTTTTGTCTTCTGATTGCTGAGGCTAGGACTTCTAGTACTATGTTGTACAACAGTGGTGAGAGTGGGCATCCCTGTCGTGTTCCTGACCTTAGGGAAAAAGGTCTCAGTTTTTCTCCATTGAGAATGATATTGCTGTGGGCCTTTCATAGATGGCTTTTATGATATTGAGGTATGTTCCCTCTATCCTTACACTGTGGAGAGTTTTAATCAAGAAAGGATGTTATATTTTGTCAAATGCTTTTTCTGCATCAATTAAGAGGATCATATGGTTCTTGTCCTTTCTTTATTCATGTAGTGTATCACATTGATTGATGTGGATGTTGAACAAGCCTTGCAGCACAGGAATAAATCCAACTTGGTTGTGGTGAATAATCTTTTTAATGTACTGTTGGATCCTACTGTCTAATATCTTGGTGAGAATTTTGGCTTCCATATTCATCAAGGATCTTGGTCTGTTTCCTTTTTGGTGGGGTCTTTGTCTGGTTTTGGGATCAAGGTAATGCTGGCCTCATAGAAAGAGTTTGGAAGTTTTCCTTCATTTCTTTTTTTTGAAATAGCTTCAGAAGAATAGGTATTAGTTCTTTAAATATTTGGTAGAAATTTCCCTAGGAAGCCCATCCAGCCCTTGACTCTTGTTTGTTGGAAGATTTTTGATGACTGCTTTAATTTTCCTGCTGGTTATGGGTTTGTTCAGGTTTTCTATTTCTTCCTGTTTCAGTTTTGGTAGTTTATAAGTTTCTAGGAATGTGTCTATTTCTTCTAGATTGTCTAATTTTGGCATATAGTTGCTTATAATATGTTCTTAAAATAGTTTGTATTTCCTTGGTGTTGGTTGTGATCTCTCCTTTTTCATTCATGATTTTATTTATTTGGCTCCTTTCTCTTTTTGATAAGTCTGGCTAGGGTTTTATTGATCTTATTTATTCTTTCCACGAACCAGCTCCTAGTTTTGTTGATCTGTTCTACTATTTTTGGTTTCTATTTCATTGATTTCTGCTCCAATCTTTATTATTTCTCTTCTCCTGCTGGATTTAGGCTTTATTTCCTGTTCTTTCTCCAGCTCCTTTAGGTGTAAAATTTGGTTGTATATTTGAGACTTTTCTTGTTTCTTGAGAAAGGCTTATATTACTATATATTTCCCTCTTAGAACTGCCTTTGCTGTACCCCAAAATTTCTGAACTGTTGTGTTTTCATTTTCATTTGCTTTCATGATTTTTAAAAATTCTTCTTTAATTTCCTGGTTGACCCATTCATTCTTTAGTAGGATGCTCTTTAACCTCCACTGAATTTTGTTCCTTCCAAATTTTCTGTTGTGATTGAGTTCAACTCTTAAAGCACTGTGGTCTGAGAATATGCAGGGAATAATCCCAATCTTTTGGTGCCAGTTGGACCAGTATGTGATCTATTCTGGAGAATGTTCATTGTGAACTCGAGAAGAATGTGTATTCTGTTGCATTAGGATGAAATGCTCTGAATATATCTGTGAAGTCCTTCTGGTCCAGTGTGTCATTCAAAGCCCTTGTTTCCATATTGATCTTCTTAGGTGATCTGTCCATTGTTGTGAGTGGGGTGTTAAAGTCCCCTACTATTACTGTTTTATTATCAATGTGTCTCTTTAATTTTATTATTAATTGGTTTATATAATTGACTGATCCCATGTTAGGGGCATAAGTATTTATAATTTTTAGTTCTTCTTGTTGGATAGACACATTTATTATGATATAGTGTCCCTTTTCATCTCTTACTACAGTCTTCGGTTTAAAATACAATTTGTCTGACATAAGGATTGCTACTCCAGCTTTCTGTTGATGTCCATTAGCATGATAAATGGTTCTCAAGCCCCTCACTTGCAATCTGGAGGTGACTTTGGGTCTAAAATGAATCTCTTATAGAAAGCATATCTATGGGTCTTGCTTTTTTTTAAAATCCAATCTCTAACCCTGTGTTCTTTGATTGGAGCATTTAGTCCATTTACATTCAGAGTAGTTATTAAAAGATATGAATTTAGTGCCTTTGTATTACCTGTGAAGTCACTGTTTCTGTATATTGTCTCTGTTCCTTTCTGGTCTTTGTTACTTTTGGACTCTCTCTTCACTTAAAGGATCCCCTTCAATATTTCTTGCAGGGCTGGTTTAGTGATCACAATTTCTTTTAGTTTCTGTTTTTCATGGAAGCTCCTTATCTCCCCTTCTATTCTGAGTGACAGACTTGCTGGGTAAAGTATTCTTGGCTGCATATTCTTCTCATGTAGTACCCTGAATATATCATGCCAGTCATTTCTGGCCTGCTGGGTCTCTGTGGACAGGTGTGCTGCCAGCCTTATGTTTCTACCCCTGTAGGTTAAGAACACCTTTCCCCAAGCTGCTTTCAGGATTTTCTCTTTATCTCTGAAATTTGCAAACTTCCCTATTATTTGTCTAGGTGTTGACCTATTTTTATTGATTTTCAGGGGGATTCTCTGTGCCTCCTGGACTTGAATACCTGTTTCTTTCCCCAGATTAGGGAATTCTCAGCTATAATTTGTTCAAGTAATCCTTCTGCCCCCCTCTCTCTTTCCTCTTACTCTGGGTTCCCAATTATTCTAATATTGTTTCAGTTTACGATATCACTGATCTCTTGAATCCTCCCCTTGGTGATCCAGTAGTTGTTTATCTTTTTCTCAGCTTCCTTATTTTCCATCATATTGTCTTCTATATCACTGACTCTCTATTCTGCTTCATTTATCCTAGCAGTTAGAGCCTCCATTTTTTTTTTAAAGATTTTATTTATTTGAGAGAGAGAGAATGAGAGAGAGCACATGAGAGGGGGGAGGGTCAGAGGGAGAAGCAGACCCCCCGCCAAGCAGGGAGCCCGATGCGGGACTCGATCCCGGGACTCCAGGATCATGACCTGAGCCGAAGGCAGTCGCTTAACCAACTGAGCCACCCAGGCGCCCAGAGTCTCCATTTTTTATTGCATCTCAGAAATAACATTTTTTATTCCAACCTGATTTAGATTTTAGTTCTTTTATTTCTCCAGTAAGAGATTCTTTAGTGTCTTCTGTGGTTTTTTTAAGCCCAGTGGTATCTTTATAATTGCTGTTTTGAATTCTAGTTCTGGCATCTTACTTATATCCATATTCATTAAATCCCTGGCTGTGAATTCTGTTTCTTATTCTCTTTTTTGGGGTGAGTTCTTCCATCTTGTCATTATGTCCAGAAAAGGATAGACGAAAGGGAGGGAAAATACGAATATAGCAACAATGACACCAGAAAAATATACACTACACAAATCAGAAGAGAACAGAAACCAAAAAGAAATGAAAAAAAACTGAGAAAAAAATCAAGCAAGAAATAGAACATAACAGAACAATAAACTGGACCCTGAGTGTAGTTTGGTCTAGATCCCAAAATAGGCAAGAAAGAAAACCTTATATATACAAAAATGTATAAGTGTAAAGTGAAGTTTAAAATGAAATTTAAAAGTGTAAAAGTGTAAAAATGAAATTTAAAAAAGACAAAAATATTTGATAAGAAAATAATTGAAAAGGAAAATAAAATATAAAACTGAAGGACTAAAGAATAATAACTATACCAGAAAAATATACACTACACAAATCAGAAGAGAACAGAAAAGAATCAGATAGGAAAAGGAAAAAAAAATGGGAATAAAATTCAGACAAGAAGTTGAACAGAACAGAACAGAACAATAATCTAGATCCTGGGTGTATTTTGGTCTGTTTGTTAGAAGAAACTAGATCTCAAAATAGGCAAGAAAGAAAACATATATATACAAAAATGTAGTTGAACACAATGAAAGGAAGCCAAAAATGAAATATATATATATATAAACTGTGAGTGTAAAAATGAAAATTTAAAAGACTTAGAAAATAATTGATAAGACAAGAAAATAATTGGACTCCACAGGCAGCCCCTGCCAGGATTGTGCCGCCCTCACTGCAAATCCACCCTACAGCCACCACTGCCCTTTGGAATGGCCAGTAGGGGACCTGCCTACAGCCTGAGCTGGGGGGGTACAGCCGAAGATTGAGAAACAGTAGGATGCAGACCTGGAGCAGATCCTGATCCAGTGAATCACCACCCAGTGCCACAAGCATGCAGGCTGGCCCCAGCCTGGGCTGCAGAAATTCCAGAATTGGCTTAAGGATGGCATGGTGCTGTGTGAACTCATCAACAGGCTATACCCCAAGAACTAGCTCCAGTGAAGAAGATCCAGGCCTCCATTATGGCCTTCAAGCAGCTGGAGCAGATCTCTCAGTTCCTGCACTGGTGGAGCACTATGGCATCCACACCACTGACATCTTCCAAACTGGGCCTCTGGGAAGGAAAGAACATGCCATGTTTGCAGCGGATGCTGATGAACCTGGGTGGACTGGCGGTAGCCCGGGAGGATGGGTTTTTCTCTGAGGATCCCAACTGGTTTCTGAAGAAGTCCAAGGAGAACCCTTGGAATGTCTCGGACAACCATCTGCAAGAGGGCAAGAACGTCATTGGTTTGCAGATGGGCACCAACTGCAGGGCATCCCAGGCCAGCATGACCAGCTATGGAATGCCCTGCCAGATCATCTGATCCTACCCCAGCCCTGTTCCTGCCCTCCCATGAATGGTTAATATATATATGTTTTAGCAGTGACATTCCCTGAGAGCCCCTGGGGCTTTCAGACTCCCCTCGGCCTGGGTGGGGGTCTGGCCTGCCTCCTCTGGGGATGCCCAATGGCAGACTCTCCCCCTGTGCTTACTAATACATTCCCTTCTTTAAACCCCTCCCCCCAAAAAAGACAAGAAAATAATTGAAAGGGATAACAAAATATAAAATTGAAGGACTAAAGAATAATAACTATACCAGAAAAATATACACTACACAGTCAGAAGAGAACAGAAACCAAACAGAAAAGGGAAAAAATGGAAATAAAATCAGACAAGAAGTTGATCAGAACAGAACAATAAACTAGATCCTGGGTGTATTTTGGCCTGTTTGTTAGAAGAAACTAGATCCCAAAATAGGTCAGAAAGAAAAATATATATATATATATATATACACAAAAATAACGTTGAATACAATAAAAGGAAGCCAAAAATAAAAATACGTATATAAACCATAAGTGAAAAAATGAAAATTAAAAAAGACTTAAAAAATAATTGATAAAATAAGAAAATAGCTGAAAAGGATAATAAAATATAAAACTGAAGGATTAAAGAAAAGTAAGAAAAAAAACACGAATGCTATATGCTTTTTTCCTCAAAAGCTGGAGTTTTACAGTTTTGTGTGATGGGTAAGCTTGGTATTTGCCAGAAGTTCCCTCTGGTCTTCTAGGGGAGGGGCCTGTTTCGCAGATTCTCAGGTGTCTCTGCGGGGGAGGAATTGCACGGTCCTTGCCAGGGGGCTGGGCTCAACATGCGGCTGGGGCTGAAAATGGCGTAGCCTTAATCTCTATTCCAGGAGCTAAAAGTTTGCATCCCCCACTCTTTAGTGAACCCTCACAGAAAAGCGGTCAATCACTCTTGTCTCTCTAGTTTCGGACCAAACTCTGTGTTCACCCAATCTGTGACTGAGCATTTTTATCTCAGGCACGAGACCCCCTTATGAGTCTCTAAAGTTTACCGACTCTTGTGGGGTATACCGGGCTGCTCCTCCAGGGGTAGGGAAGGGGGTCTCACTGCAGTTCTGCTTTTTGCTGGGCCCCTGCTCAGAGAGTTTCCCCTGACCATGCAGGAGTTCCCAGTTTATGGCAACACCGAGCAGAAAGAAGCACCTGGTCTCACTGTTTGCAACCAGCTTCCTGCTCCAATGTCTGGGAACTCTGCCACACTCAGGCACCGTTCTTTTTGTGGCCCCAGGGATCCTGAGACCATGCTGACCCACCTGGGATTCCGCCTCCTGAATGCCTCCTGAGTGCCTTTCAGGTAAACTTATAAAAGTTCCGATTTTGTACTCTGCTGTTTATAACACTTTCTAGTAGCCGGTTTATGGAGGCTCTCTACCCCTGAGGTTTATCTTCCGATGTATCACCTCAGATTAACATCTCTGCAACCCCTACCTTGTAAAAAAGTGGTCACTTTTCTATTTGTAAAATTCTTTTCTCAGATCACCAGTTGATTCTGCAGGTTTTCAGAATGATTTGATAGTTATCTAGCTGATTTCCAGGGACCAGGCAAAACAGGATCCCCTATTCCTCCACCCATCTTGGAGGGTCTCAAATTCTCCTATATTTCACCAGTGGGAGCTTGTTCAAGTTCGTTAGTAGGTCATTTTTGAAAACGATTTTTAAAATCAAACTTAGTGAGATATTATTTGTATGCAAGATCATGCTCACATTTTACTTACTCAGTTTGATGAACTTGGGCAATTGAAAAAAATCCATGTAACAACTACCCCAGGCAAGATATAGTGCATTCCTTTTTTACTTTACACTCATATACATTTTTTCTTTTACTTATTTATTTATTCTTAAACTTACAATGTTATATTAGTTTCAGGTGTACAGTGTAGTGATTCAACAATTCTATACATTACTTAGTGCTCATCACAATAAATGTACTCAATCCCCTTTATCTAATTCACCCATCCCCCAACCTACTTCTGGAAACCACCAGTTTTTCCCTATATTTAAGAGTCTGGCTTTTTTTTTTTTTTCTTTGTTCATTTGTTTTGTTTCTTAAGTTCCATATATGAGTGAAATCATATGGTATATATCTTTCTCTGACTGACTTATTTCACTTAGCACTATACTCTCTAGATCCAACCATATTGTTGCAAATGGCAAGATTTCATTTCTTTTTATAGCTGAGTAATATTCCATGTGTGTGTTTGTGTATGTGTATGTATATATATATATATACACTTCTGCTTTATTCATTCATCTTTAGATGGACATGTGGGTTGGTTCCATATTTTGGCTATTGTAAATAATGCCGCAATAAGGATAGGGGTGTATATATCTGGTCAAATTAGTGTTTTTGTATTCTTTGGGTAAATACCCAGTAGTAGAACTTCTGGATTATATGGTAATTCTATTTTTAAATTTTTGAGGAACCTCCTTACTGTGTTCCACAGAGACTCTACCAGTTTGCATCCCCACCAGCAGTGCACAAGGGTTCCTTTTTCTCCATATCTTTGCAACACATGTTGTTCCTTGTGTTTTTGATGTTAGCCATTCTGCCAGGTTATGAAGTGGTATCTCATTGTGGTTTGGGTTTGCATTTCTCTGATGATGAATGATGTTGAACATCTTTTCATGTGTCTGTTGATCATATGTATGTCTTCTTTGTAGAAATATCTGTTCATGTCTTCTGCCCATTTTAATTGGATTATTTTATTATTATTTATGTATTTTGAATACTAACCCCTTATAGGATATATCATTTGCAAATATCTTCTCCCATTCAGCCGGTTGTCTTTTTGTTCTGTTGATATTTTCCTTTGCTGTGCAGAAGCTTTTAATTTTGATGTAGTCCCAATAGTTTATTTTTGCTTTTATTTCCTTTGCCTCAGGAAACATATCTAGAAAAATGTTGCTATGGCCCATGTCAGAGAAATTACTGTCTATGCTCTCTTTTGGGGTTTTTATGGTTTCAGATCTCACATTTAGGTCCTTAATCCATTTTGAGTTGTTTCTGTGTATAGTGTATGAAAGTGGTCCAGTTTCATTCTTTTGCATGTAGCTGTCCAGTTTTCCCAACACCATTTGTTGAAGACACCATCTTTTTCCCATTGCATATCCCTGCCTCTTTTGTAATAGGTTAATTGACTATTTAATTATGGGTCTATTTCTGAGCTCTCTCTTGTGTTCTATTGATTTATGTGTCTACTTTTGTGCCAGTTCCACAGTTTTTGATTACTATAGCTTTGTGGTATATCCTAAAATCTGGGATGGTGATACCTTCAGTTTTGTTCTTTTTCAAGATTGCTTTTGCTGTTTGGGGTCTTTGTGGTTCCATACAAATTTTGGGATTATTTGTTCTAGTTCTATAAAAAATGCTGTTGGTATTTTGATAGGACTTGCATTAAATCAAGATATAGCACATTTCTATCATCCTAGAAAACTTCCTTCTGCTCCTTTGGAATTAGCTCCTCCCTCAACCTCAAACAAATATTAACCTCATTTTTAACACTACAGATTCATTTTTTTAGTACTAGAAATTCATATAAATGGAATTTTACAATATATACTTCTTTGTGTCTATCTTCTTTAACTCAGGATAAAGTTTTGAGACTCATCCATATTGTATGTAGGTAAATCTTTTTTTTTTTTTTTAATTGCCAAGCAGGATTGCCTTGGATGAATATATTAAGATCACCTGCATAGTCAATTGGTGTTCCATAATCAGGCACTCCCTACCAGAAGGTGTTTTTCAAAAAGTCCATAATTCTCTACTTCATATAGTACTGTCTTGCTCTAGGAACCCCATAATCTGAGGTATGAGCCTCCCACTGGGTCCAGTCATAAACTTCACACCATGTCGTTTTCACCAATGATGCTTTGAATTCTACCGGGTCTGCAAGGAGGCATCACAGCATGAAGATTTTCTTAAATAAAATTTATTTTGGGATAATTCATATACAGTTGTAAGAAATGATACAGAGAGATTCTGTGTACATTTTACACAGTTTTCCTCAATGGTAACTTCTTTTTTTAAAGATTTTATTTATTTATGAGAGACAGAGAGAGAGAACAGGGGGAGGAGCAGAGGGAGAGAGACAAGAAAACTCTGCACAGAGCGTGAGCCCTATATGGGGCTCAATCTCAAGACCCTGAGATCATGACCTGAGCTGAAACCAAGAGTCGGACACTCAACTACCTGAGCCACCCAGGCGCCCCTCAGTGGTAACTTCTTGCAAAATTATAGTAAATATAACAACCAGGGTATTAACATTCATTTTGCCAAGATACAAAAATTTTATCATCACTAAGGTCTCTGATGTTGCTATCCTACAGTCACATCCACTTCCCTCCTACCCCCATCTAGTCCTTAAGTCCTGGCAACCACTAATCTCTTCTCCATTTCTAAAATTTTGTCCTTTCAATAGTGACATGTAAGTGGAAATATATAGTATGAAACCATTTGTTATTGGCTTTTTTCACTCTCTTTAATTCCCTGGAAATTCATTCAGATTTTTATGTGTATCACTGGTTTGTTCTTTTTTTTTAAATTGCTGAATAGTATTCCATGGTATGAATATACCACAGTTTGTTTAAGTGTGTTGAAGGATATCTGGATTGTTTCCAAATTTTGCATATTATGAATAAAGCTGCTATGAGCATTCATATAGATTTTTTTTGTGAGCATAAACTTTCAATTTCTTTGTGGCAAATGCTCAAGCGCAATTGATGAGTCATATGGCAGTTGTATGTTTAGTTTTTTGAGAAACTGCCAAAATATTCCCAGAGTGGTTGTATCATTTTATATTCCAGTTTCTCCACATCCTTGTCAGTATATGATGTTGTCACTATTTTTTATTTTAGCTACTCTGATAGGTGTACAGCGATATTTCATTTTGTTTTAAATTTTCATCTCCATAATGACTAAAGATGTTGAGTATCTTTTGTGTGCTTATTTGTCATCCGTTTCCTTTCTGTGAAATATCTGATCATTCATTTTTTGGCATGAAGACTATTGTTCTAATAGTTTTTGAATTGTTTAAGTATTCCCCTTCCCCCAGTGTATAGTTACCAAATTAAATGGCTATAGTGTCCTTTAGGAAAAGATTGGGATATTTATGACCGTTTATACTTGTCATGGTGTTCCAGGGTTCTCCCTGCTTAGGATTTCCAAAAACTAACAAGAGGCCAATTACTATTGGGGAATCTATTCTCAGAATTCTGGTTATCCTTAAAATCTTTTAATTTTCCTGATTGTGTAGTATCCTTATTTCCTGTTCATCTAATTTGCCCCTAGGGAAGCTGTGTATTAACCACTTCCATAAATCTCTGCTTATCATGCTTCCCTAGTTGTTTCTCTGAACTCACCACTCATATTTATTGCACCCATCCAGCTTCTGTCCCTTCTTGCTGCTTGAACTCTATTGTTTTGAGATCCTATCATAAACATTGCTATTATTTGACCCTGTTCTCTAATGTCATCTTCTATTTATTAGCCTTAGCCTACAGAGGAGAACTGTGCTAAACTTTAAAATATTGCTGGTTACCTTCTCATTAACATATTTCTTGTGATTTGGGTAAATATTATGGGTTTTCTGGCCCTATATGTTATATTCACTCTAGCAAACCCACTTATATTAGCTTTTAAATAACCTTTTCCCATATCTGATAATAGCAATTCAGACATTTCCACCTCACTTAGTATAAGTCATTACATTTTCCATGCTTCTAGGAGTTATCCTAATAAGATGTTTATATCTCTTTAGGCCCTTGATAGAGAGTTATATTCTATATTTTGGGAGAGCATACATTGATAGTTTCCTCCTATCCAACTTTATGTTCTGGTGCTCTTGATAAGACTCCCCTAGGATCTAGTCCCACTGGCTCATCCTGGCACATGATGGCTAGGTCCAGTGGCTCTTTTGAAGTACAGTTCCTTTTCCTCCCCAGGCCCAGAATGTTCTCAGTCAGGACAGATTTCAAGGGATGTTTTTGTGGGGAAGAGGCCTCTGCATTTTTTTTTTTTTAAGGAAGGGAGACTTGTTATCTTTTTTTAGAGAGATGTGGGCCATTTCTATAGGCTCAGGAAGTCTAGAAGACTTCGAGAATTTTCAGGGCACTAACTAGATATACCCATTCCATAGGTCAGGGTCCCATTTTTCTCTTCACTATGGTTCTGACCTAGGTGTAGCACTTCTGCCTTATTTGGGAGTTTAACATTTTTAGTTTGGTGAATCTGAGGATTGCGTTCTGAGCTGGGTCCTCAGTTTTCTCTGCCCTCTGGCTTCAAGAGACAATAGCCCCCAGACACTTGGTGTTTCACCCTTAGCTTTTACTTGCTGATTAATCACCTTAGCTATATGTCATCTTTTTCAGAATGATCAAGTTTAGGAAAAACTAATTGTACTGTACTTATAGCTGTGATTTCCCCCATATTTCTTAAATAGTTTATATACTGCACCAGCTAATGCACTCCCGTCCTTCATCATGGTACCCCAGTACCACACTAGTAACAATTTTAACATTTGCATTGCCATGATGTGCCAGTGGCTATCTATAGTCCATTCATAATTTGCCATGTGGTGGGAGTGATCCAGCTTCAAATTCCCATCCAAATTTGGCTCTCTTGAACAACTCCTGGCACTAAGCTCACAGGGTAGATTCCCAGGGAAGCAGAATCTGTGATGGAGATTAGTGTGCAGGTGGCTTATTATAAGTTTAGAGAGGAAAGGAAAGAAGTGGGGCTTTGCAGAGGAAGAAGATTAACTGGATCTAGTTTCAGTTGAAACCTTAGCTGAACTTCAGGTTGTGTAAAGATGGATTAACCCTTCAGAAATGCTCTGAATTGGAGCAAAGAAGACAGACCTTTCTATGTTCAACTTCACCTGGAAAAGAAATATCACCTTAGGCAAGGTGGCTGTCTTTAGTCATCTGATGGGACTTATACCTGAGAGCTCTCTGCCAGACCCTCTCTTAGCAGTTCATTTAAGAAGATATACAGAATATCGTCCCATACTAGTATATATTATAGATATTTCCACTTTAAAGTTTCTTAGTACCCCAATATATACATACACTAGAGTTTATTCAATGCATTACTTTTTTGTAAGAGATTTTATTTATTTATTTGAGAGAGGGGGAGCACAAGCCAGGGGTGGTGAGGGGCAGAGGGGGAAGGAGAAGCAGAGTCCCGCTGAGCAGGGAGCCCCCTGAGTGGGGAGCTCAATCCCAGGACCCTGAGATCATGACCTGAGCCTAGGCAGATTCTTAACTGACTGAGCCACCCAGGTGCCCCAATCCATTCCCTTTTGATATATATATATATATATTTCAGTCTTCAGGTATTAAATAGTACTACTATAAGTAGCCTTATGTTTACATCTTTTTGTATTTTTGTCAGTGTAACTTTGAGATAGACTCATAGAAGTGAGATTGCTACTTCAAAAGGTAAATATATATGCAATATTGCCGGATATATCCAATATCCCCTTCATTGGCATTTTACCACTTTGCAGCACCAACAGCAAGTAATGACAGTGCTTATTTATTCACAATCTCATCAATAGACTGTATTGTTAAACTTTTGATTTCCCAATCTGATATGTGAGAAATGACATCTCAATGTAGTTTTAATTTGCATTTCTTTTATTATGAATGATACTGAGTATCTTTTCATATGGATAAGAGTCATTTGCATTTTTAACTGTCTCTTCATATTTCTATCTCATTTTTCTGTGGGGTTGATGTTTTTTTGTGTGTCTATTTTTGTCATTTAGAAGTATTGTATACACTGAGATAGCAACCCTTTTTAACATAAATTACAAATTCATTTTTGCACTTTTCCATCTGTCCTTTTATTTTGCCCATATATTTTGTGATATAAAGTTTTATTTTATTTTTTATGTAATCAAATGTATCCATCTTTTTCCATACTGCTTCTGAATTGTAGTTGGGAAACATTTACTCACTTCCAGCTTATAGAGTAATTTACACTTGATTTTTGAGGAGTCCTGCTCCAGGCCGAAAACTTATGTGTGATCATTTAGGCCCAAATTAAGGCAAGTATAGTCTTTACCTGGAAAGCTGCCCTCCTCACACCAGACTTGGTGCACAGACTGGAGGGAGGTACAGTTAATGACTCAGCACCCCCACACTTCCAATGCTCTTGGATTGCCGATATATAAATATCTGCATTTATAGCCCCAATGACTCCATTTAGAGAGGAGATTGGGGGAGAAGGGCCTGTCCAAGCCTTTCTCAAGTACCTCTTTCACAGATACCACCTTATCCAGGCACCTTGAAGATATTTTCCTCCACTTTCACTCAATTTTTAGTATTGTTCCACTTCCAACCCTTCTTCAAGTCTCTCCTTGGCCCCAGGTCCATGCAAAAGCTGTAGATATCCTCCCATCTGCTTACATCTGACTCTCACCCTGCAGTTACTAGGGGAAAAATAAACCACTGGGAAGCCAGTACATTTTTCCTCTTTTACCTCTTGCTTACAGTGTGTCAGTGAGTAAAGGCTTGACTGTTTCTTTCATTTTGACTTGTCCTAATTTACCACCTCAACACATGGCAGCTCAGCTCTCTCCAGCTCAGCTATTGACAATTATAAATACTTACATTAATTCAATTTTGACACTCATATCTCTGATACATTTGTAATTTTTAGTGTGAGGAATGTATCCAATTATTATTGTTTCCTTTTTTTAAAATTTAATTTAATTTTATTACTTTATGTTAATCACCATACAGTACATCATTAATTTTTGATGTAGTGTTCCATGATTCATTGTTTGTGTATAACACCCAGTGCTCCATGCAGAACGTGCCCTCCTTAATACCCATCACCGGGCTAACCCATCCTCTCACCCCCTCCCCTCTAAAACCCTCAGTTTGTTTCTCAGAGTCCCTAGTCTCTCATGGTTCATCTCCCCCTCCAATTACCCCCCTTTCATTTTTTCCCTCCTTCCCCTAATGTCCTCCATGCTATTCCTTATGTTCCACAAATAAGTGAAACCATATGATAATTGACTTTCTCTGCTTGACTTATTTCACTTAGCATAATCTGCTCCAGTCCCATCCATGTTAATGTAAAAGTTGGGTATTCATACTTTCTGATGGCTGAGTAATATTCCATCGTATATATGGACCACATCTGCTTTATCCATTCCTCTGTTGAAGGGCATCTTGGCTCTTTCCACAGTTTGGCTATTGTGGACATTGCTGCTATGAACATTGGGGTGCACGTGACCCTTCTTTTCACTACATCTGTATCTTTGGGGTAAATGGCCAGTGGTGCAATTGCTGGGTCATAGGGTAGCTCTATTTTTAACTTTTTGAGGAACCTCCACACTGTTTTCCAAAGTGGCTGTACCAACTTGCATTCCCACCAACAGTGTAAGAATGTTCCCTTTTCTCCACAACCTCTCCAACATTTGTTGTTTCTTGCCTTGTCAATTTTTGCCATTCTAATTGGTGTAAGTTGGTATCTCAGTGTGGTTTTGATTTGAATTTCCCTGATGGCTAACAATGATGAACATTTTTTCATGTGTCTGTTAGCCATTTGTATGTCTTCTTTTGAGACGTGTCTGTTCATGTCTTCTGCCCATTTTTTCACTCAATTATTTGCTTTTTGGGTGTTGAGTTTGAGAAGTTCCTTATAGATCTTGGATATCAGCCCTTTGTCTGTATTGTCATTTGCAAATATCTTTTTCCATTCTGTGGGTTGCCTCTTTGTTTTGTTGACTATTTCCTTTGCTGTGCAGAAGCTTTTTATCTTGATGAAGTCCCAAAAGTTCATTTTTGCTTTTGTTTCAGTTGTCTTTGGAGATGAATCTTGAAAGAAGCTGCTGTGGGCGATGTCAAAGAGGTTACTGCCTATGTTCTTCTCTAGGATTTTGATGGATTCCTGTCTCACATTGAGGCCTTTCATCCATGTTGAGTTTATCTTTGTGTATGGGGTTAGAGAATTGTTGCGTTTCATTCTTCTGAATATAGCTGTCCAATTTTCCCAGCACCATTTATTGAAGAGACTGTCTTTTTTCCATTGAATATTTTTTCCTGCTTTGTTGAAGATTATTTGACCATAGAATTGAGGGTCCATATCTGGGATCTCTGTTCTGTTCCATTGGTCTATATGTCTGTTTTTGTGCCAGTACCATGCTGTCTTGGTGATCACTCCTTTGTAATATAGCTGGAAATCAGGCAACGTGTTTATACTTCCTTGGTGTTAGTTGTGATCTCTCCCTTTTCATTCATAATTTTATTAATTTGGGTCCTTTCTCTTTTCTTTTGGATAAGTCTGGCCAGTGGTTTATCGATCTTATTAATTCTTTCCAAGAACCAGCTTCTAGTTGCGTTGATCTGATCTATAGTGTTTCTGGTTTCTAATTCATTGATCTCTGCTCTAATCTTAATTATTTCTCTTGTAATGCATGGCTTCAGCATCATTTGTTGCTTTTTCTCTAGTTTTTTAAGGTGTAAAGTTAGGTGGTGAATTTGGGATTTTTCTATTTTTTTGAGTGAGGCTTGGATGGCTATGTATTTCCCCCTAAGGACCGCCTTTGCAGTGTCCCATAGGTTTTGGACCGATGTGTTTTTGTTCTTATTGGTTTCCATGAATTGTTTAAGTTCTTCTTTGATTTCCTGGTTGACCCAAACATTCTTGAGCAGAGTGGCCTTTAGCTTCCAAGTGTTTGAATTTCTGCCAAATTTTTTCTTGTGATTGAGTTCCAGTTTTAAAGCATTATGGTCTGAGAATATGCAGGGAATAATCTCAATCTTTTGATATCAGTTGAGACCTGATATGTGACCCAGTATGTGGTCTATTCTGGAGAAAGTTCCATGTCTGTTCGAGAAGAATGAATATTCTATTGTTTTAGGGTGGAATGTTCTGTATATATCTATGAGGTCCATCTGGTCCAGTGTGTCATTCAAAGCTCTTGTTTCTTTGTTGATTATCTGCCTAGATGATCAGTCTGTTGCTGAGAGTGGAGTATTGAGGTGTCCTACAATTAAC
>NC_138380.1:74977660-75009171 GCF_054177405.1 Leptonychotes weddellii | reverse complement strand
CTCTGTGGATAGGTCTGACGTTATTCTGATGTTCCTCCCTCTGTACGTAAGGAATCTCCCTAACTACCCTTAAGATAGTTTCCTTGGTTCTAAGATCTGTGAGTTTTACTATTACATGCTGGGGTGTTGGCCTATTTTCCTTGATCTTGGGAGGGGTCCTCTCTGCCTCTAGGACAGGATTGTTTGTTTCATTCCCCAGATTAGGGAAGTTCTCAGCTACGATTTGCTCAAATATATCTTCTAGTCCTCTCTCTCTCTCTCCACCCCTTCAGGGATCCCAATAATTCTGCCATTGGAATGTTTCATGGTGTCACTTATTTCTCTGATTCTGTTTTCATGGATTTTGAGTTGTTTCTCCCTGGCCTCCTCTTTTTCCTTCTTTTCTATCAATTGGTCTTCTAGATCACTAATTCATTCTTTTGCCTCACTCACCCTAGCTGTTAGATTATTTAGATTAGATTGGATCTCATTGATAGCATTTTTAAGTTCTGCCAGTTCAGCTTTCATTTCTCTCCTTAGAGACTCTATGTTGCCATTAATTGATTTCTCCATTCTAGCTATCGTCTTCATAACTGTTACCCTGAAGTCCATTTCTGACATCTTGGTTATATCTGTATCCATTTGTAAATCTGTGACAGAAGTCACAGTCTCTGAGTCTTTCCTATTTTGGGGGTTCCTCCTCCTAGTCTTTCTGTTGTGGGACAGTTCAGGGAATGTACAGAGTCCAAATTATTGACCACAACCCAAGCAAATGAACCTGTTTCTAGGGACCTTAGGGTTGTTGGCCTCTTGTTCTCCTAGCCTGTCTTCTGGGGGAGGGTCATGCTGTGCTGTTACTCAGGCAACCCTCTTTGGGCAGAGTTCCTTGCCCACTGTGGTGGGGGATAGGCTCAGTGAAAATCGGTTTTGGGGGGCTTTTGTTCTCTGGCGGCTTTCCCTGGTGGCTTTCTGTGTGTCTTCCGAGAGTCAGAGCAGAAGAGATTGTTTCCAACCTCTGCCTCAGAGCAGAGATCTCAGTCTGCTCTTCAGTGAGCTCTCCAGGCCACATTATCTCCGTTTCTGTCTGTGCTGCTATAAACTGCAGCATCCTGGGTTGTGCAACCCTCAGCAGGACTTCCAGTCCTCACCTCCAGGTTGGGGCATGGGGGCACATCTCTGCCCTTTGTGCTTCTAAAACCCCAGCCACCCCCAGTTTGCATGCATTGCCCCACCGCTCCAGGTTTCAGTCTGGGGAGCTGCCCTAAAGTGCTTCCCCCACCACTACCAGTCTATGAGTGTATGCCCCATCCCCAGTATGGGAGGCTTTCCCTCACCGGTGGTGCAGGATCCCCACGGCTCCCTCCCCCTTCCATTTATCTTCCAATATCTGCCTGCAGAATCATGGCTCCCCGCTTCATACCTCGAAACCAACCGCCTGCGATATTCTGTCTGTAGAGACCCAGATGTATCTTCTTACATCTCAGGCTGATTTTGTGGGTGTTCAGTGTGGTCTGGTAGATATCCAGGTCAATTCCAGGGACCGGTTGGAATAGGTCCCCTATTCCTCCGTCGTCTTTTCCTCCTCTTATGATCATTTTCTATGAAGCCATTTTGTCACTCCATCATCACTTATTTCAAAGAACATCTTTTTTCCTGCACTGATTTGAACTATCACCCCTAAACTAATGATTTACTGGTGCTTAAACCTTCTGCCTGGAAGTGAAACCTATCACTTCCAATCACAATTTCCATGCAAATTCCATGATGAAGCCTCAGGCCAATAGGGTAGGAAGGGATAACCCTACTCCAGGAAGGAGTAGCAAATATTTATAAATAATAATAACATCTATTACACACTCCTATCCCCATCTGTGCAGATGCATCTCCCCATCCAAAATAACAAATGAGGCACCCACTGTTAGTTTCCAGTGCAATCTTCTAGATGTTTTCAAGCTTAATAAATGATAAAAGTGGTGGTAATGTTCATCCTGTCTTGTTCCTGAATTCAGTAGAGATTGTCTTAGTGTTTTTCCATATAGCATAATGCCGGATTTGGCATTGAAATAGATATATATTATCATTCTTATATTATTGAGTATTAAGTTTTGCCAAATTCCAAATTTTCAACACCTATGGATATTAATATATGATTTTTCCAAGATCTACTAAGAGGATGTATAATGTTAACATATTTCCTAATTTTGAGCTTTTATTTTATATTTTTTGTGTAATCTTTCACTGGGTCATGATTTATGGAATAAACAATATATTTAAATTATGCCACAGAGTCTGGCACAAAGTTCAAGCAATATTAGGTATTATCATCTTCCTATATAGTTTCCTCTACTTCTATATTTCCTTTGTTTTATATGTAAATTTTAAATCATGTAGACTTTAATTTAGCCTAACATGTATGGGCATTCAATTGTTCTTTCTCCCTTCTTCTCTCTAATCCCCTTCTTTCCCTCCTTCCTTCCCTTTCTCCTTCCCTTCTTCCCTGCATCTCTCTTTCCCTCCTTCCTTCCTTGGCTGTCTGCTAATGGTTAGTTGAATGTTTTAACAACCTGTATTGACTCTTCACTCATTTCTCCGTTGGTTTGAAGTGCTACCTTTACCGTTTATGAATATATTTGATTCTTTTTCATTGATAGGCTCTTGCCACAGTGCCATATTAACTTCCTATTTTTCTCTACTTCATTGTTGTTCCTAGTGCCACAGACCCTCTCATGGTGCAACACACCATCTCTCACCACTTTCTGTCTCTAGTGCTGCTGATATTGTGCTGTCAGTATGAGTATTTAGAAAAAAAAGTAGTTAAAAAATTTTTTTTGAGTCAGCATGAGGAGATAGGGAGTAGAGAAAATTAGAGGTACAATTCCTATCTGTCCCCACACTGTGGTGTAGGGGTTGACTATTTGACTTTACATTCCTCACATTCCCTAGGCCCTGAAGCCAAAATCAGGCAGTTGTGTAAGTCATACTCCCTTTCTTAGAGCTACTATTTATCTATTTAAGACTACAGAACATGTACAATTCTATTTTAAAAATTCAGCACACTTAGTGATGCATTTGGGATCATTTACTAGATATTTGGGATATGATCTCTTGGTACCTTCAGTCCAAATTGTAATTCTCAAGCTTCTCTCTTTTATGAATTTTTACAGGTATTTTAATTGAAAATTGGAAGAGGTCAAATCAGATCTAGGTACTTTGCGATCACTATAACATGAAAATTCCATTACTCATTTATAATGATAGAAATCAATGAGCTGTTAAGATTTGCCTAAAGCCTCTTACCAAACTGAACTTCAAGTTTTATTAGAATATAACTCTTTGACTCGATTTCCTCATATATATATACACACACACACATATATATGTAAAAAATATATATAAAATATGTATATAGCATATATAATATGTAAAAATATATAATATATAAAAATATATAACATGTATATCTAATATGTATGTAACATATCACATGTTCATTCTATGTATGAATACATACTTAAACATTTATTGAGTAAACTAGGAGCCACATCTCACTAAAATTTTTTTAAAGACACTTTGCAAATATGTGGAATGTTTTGTACATTTTTGTTCCTTAAACAAAAACTTCAGTAAAGTCCCCTCCTTAATGTTATTTGCCAAATCAACAGATCCCCAGAGCAGGAATCCTCCCATTCCAAGGAACTAATGTGCGTGTGGGACAAGATGAATAGCATATCATTTGCAATGATATGCTGAGGGATGTGCATACCAAAGTTAACATCACAATGCATAGCCCTGATTCTCATTTTATGGATTTTCATTACTAAATAAAATTATCTTAAGGCAAGGTACTAATTTATACATATGTAAATAGTGTGGTATCTTTCTTTCTTTCTTTCTTTTTTTAGCATGGTATCTTTCAAAAAGGTTTTCTTAACTATTCCTTCAGTGTAGAGGTTTCCATATTGTTTTGTGTAATAAATTCTGAGTGACACTGAGGAGAATTGGATGGGAAAGATGGAATATACAGTTACACCAGAGATCCTTTTTTCCCTTACTGTTTTGGTTTTGGAACCAGACTCAATGCAGTTATTATCACAATGGATTTGTGATGGTGGCATAACTCACAGTTCCTGATTCCTTTCCTAAATCATTGCATAAAAAGTCATGGACATTAAAAAAGACTTTATATAATTCAGCCTGTTGATCATAACTTTTGCCTTTAGTGTTCTGTATTTTTGATGTTTGAATTCATTTTCCATGTTTGAATTAATATGGGGCTTTACTAAAGCATATAATTAAAAGAAGTTTTAATGTGAACGAGAAGATTTTCCTCATTCTAGTGTAAGGCTGTTTAAGTACTTTCATTTCTCCCACATTCGAGGCTTTTTAGTGTTTCAAGAAATTATCTTATTCAAAGTCACAGAGAATATTTGCCCTTGACTGTATATGTGAGTCTAACATCAGTTTAGAAATTCGAAACCATACGTACGTCATGAAGGCACAATATATGTGTGGCAACTTTAATATATGTGGCAGGTTGAAGTCAGAGATCTCTTTACAGTGGCAGGAATGTGATACTGACACTACAGTGACAAACTGACCTTTGCCATTTTGCTGGTGAGGATTCTGACATCGACAGTAGCCATGTCCTCCTGAAAAGGGGCAGGTTTTCCTGTTTGGTTTTCTCTGTGGAGTCTGGATTAATCAGATAAGCAAGCAGAGATAGGTATCATCAATTTTTCTGAACAGAATTCAGTCTACTCTGGTTAAAACTGCAAGCAGTTTCATTTTGTTTGGTCATGCATACAATTTTTCTTCCTTCATTTGCACTTCTTTTTTTCAAAGTCATATCTCCCATAATTAAATTTATCTTCAATAATTAAATTTGACTAAATCGGGACTGAGAATAGCTTTATTATAATTAATTATGTTGAAACAACTTCATTTTCCTTTTTCTCTAACAAGACCTTTTTCTGTAACACACACAAAATTCACAAAGTTTGATTCCTTAAGCTTTGCACTGGTAGTGATCTCAGTGCATAGCCGCAAATATGGAAGGGAAACTTTTTGGCTTACTAAAATAAAAAATATCAATGGGATAACAAACTCAAAAATATTTTGGATTTCCCATTTCTAATGCCTCTTGGACATTTATTCCTAGGGGATCTCCTGGCCACTTAAACTCATTCTGTCTATGATCTCACTTTCCATTTACCTTATTTGCCCACCACTCAACTTAAAGCTACTTAAGGGAAGAGAATGTCTCTTATTTGTTTCTTTATCCCTGGGGTCTATCTAGCTGAGTGCCTGGTACCTAGTAAGGGCTCAATAAATATTCTTGAATGAATAAACTTGCCTCTTCTCTTGGATTGCTAAATTAAGTTTACCATACAGTCATTCTCTCAGGCTTCAAAACTCTGTATAATCTTTACCTCCTAAATTCAATCAGTTCCTAAATTGTATATATTCCAAATGAACAATATCTTTCAAATATGACTCTTTGCCCACACCCACTGCTACTTCACCAGTTCAAGATTTTACTGCTTCTCTTATACTAATGCTTTAGTTTTATGTTTCCCCCAATTTCAATCTCTTTTATTCTCAGTCTGTTCTAAACAAGATACAATATTCCAAAAGCACAGAATTTACCATGTCACTTTGTTAGGTGGACATTTTTAAGCCTCTTTAGTCTCCACAGAATAAAATTCAACCCACTTTACATTCAAAGACCTCTATAATGTGATCTCAATCTCCTGTGATCTCTAGGTCTCCTTAGTAAGGGACCTAGAGACTGCCTATAATTCTTCCCACCTCTCTGCAATGTATATGACTCATGTGGTCTGGGGGATAAGAAAATTACCTTCCTCAAGCTTAAAACTGTGTGTTTTTTTTTTAAACATAATTCGGCTTAATTTCATCCCATCTGGTATTAGGTCCTGCCACGTTAGTTCTCATCTTCTGAAATAAATGTATGGGAAGTCATTCATCTAAGACAAAAGAAAACCTGAATTTCACTATGATTGCAAATTTGCTGTGTAGTCAAATCACTTTTGCATTAGGTCTCTTCAATTCACTGGGAAGACTGGTTACACTATCAGTTGAAGTTGCTTTATTAGGTTGTTCACATCTTGCAGATTTACATGGCTCTTAAATTTCTTGAATTATCCTTCACATGATTTGAAACTCAGTGTCTTCATCATATCCTCTCTCTCTTTCACCTTCTACAGATCTTCAAAGATGTCCAAGACCTCTGCTGTAACAACACAGTTCTTCAGGGACTCCTACATGGATTGTGTCTATGAATCCACTGCACAAGGTATTTCTCTAATTCTTCAAATATATTATGTTATGCTTGAGAGACATGGTGAATCTTTGACAAGGAAATTATGACAGTTTTCTTTCTTTTTTGCTTCTCACACATAGCAAAATAACATGGACTACAGATGTCCATGGGCAAGCTAATAACTTTTATATTGTTTATGTATTATTTATTTTCTTTTTATATTTATTCCTTTCACTATTCCTTATCACTTCCAAATTTTCCTCTAAGCTTAACATATTTTTGAGGTCTCATACACCTACCTATTTTCCTCAGAGACTTTTCTACTTTCTTGGAAGACGTTGTTACTCAACAGTGTGGGGAAGATGATATGAAGATACACTGTGTGTTAACCATTAAGATCATGAAAAGTGATCCTAGCTAGGAACTAAATTAGTCACAAGTGTTTATCTGTACATGCAAATTCATTACAGTAGGGTTTTCAATTCAGCTTTCAAATTCTGAGTAAAATTTTATAGTTATTATATCTACTGGGTTATTATAATAGATATCTGGGTAGTGCTAATTCAGAGAGTGAGTTATTTCAAGATATGTGTTTTTTCACCATTTATTCATCTTACTCTTACCTGTGTCTTCCACTTGAAATCTCTGTCCCAGCAGTCTCTTTCTCATCGTATTTCATAAGTCCAAAATCCACTTGATTTTATGGTCATGTGCCATTTGCTGTATTGAATTTCTTTGTTTCCTCCCATTTGGAAGAGAATACTTTTATTCAAATTGTCCTAGCCTACTAATTAATTCATTTATTCAGCAAATATTAAATATTATATGCTAATCATGACCAATTTCAGGCTACCAACGTGTCATTGAACAGAGTTGTGAAAACATACACACAGTCCAGCTCCATGGAAACCATGGAATTCAGCAAATGTTACAAATTGGGGCTGTCTTTTTCCCCAGAAAGCAGTTTACAAGTAAACCCAAGTCCAATTACAAGCAAACCCAAGTTTATATTTGTATAAATATAAGTATATATTTATATATCCATTACATATATATATATATATATCCATTATATAGATAGATAGCTAGATAGTTGTTTAGTATGATAGATTGTGATACCTATGCCTACCAAGGAGAAATTAAAACAGGAAAAGAGAGAGGAGATGTGGTGTGGCAGAATTGAATTTTAGATGTGGCAGTTGGGGAACACCTTGTTGAGTAGGATAACAGGATACAGGGGTAGGCAGTAGGCTGTGGAGATACTTCCAGACAAGGTATTTATTGGAAGCCTGTGAAATGGTAACATGTCTGCTGTGTTGGAGAAACAATGAGAAAAACAATATATTTGGAATGGAGAGAAAGCAATGCAAAGGTTGAAGATCAGGTAAGATGTAAAGGGGGGACTTCATAGGCCATAGTAGGGTTTTATAGGCCATAGTATGAACATTTCTTTTTACTCTGAATGACTAGGGAAACCATTGCACCATTTTTTTTTTTCCAGAGGATTGACATTCTCTAAGTACTGTGTGAGAAATGGATTAACATGAGGCAAAAGCAGAAGCAAGAAGAACAGTAGTAGGGCATGCATTCAGGCAAGACACCATGGTGGCTTGGACCAAACTGACAGAAGTGCAGATATAAGAATTGGTCTGTTTTTACAATATATTTTGAAGATAGAATTTGGCAGGATTTTTCAAAGGGTTACCTGTGGGGTGGGGGAAAAAGAGAGCAATAAAAATGTGGCTCCTAGTGTTTGGGAATGAGCAAATGGAGGAATGAGATGGAAAAGGTTTTAAGACAGCATATGCTATGGGGAGAATGGGGATATCAGGGAGCTCAAATTTGGACATGTTAAATATAATATACAAAAGCCTGATTGGAGTGAGTTCAAGAAAGAATTGGAAAAGAAAAATTGTAGCAGTAATTATAGCTACTCTTCTGAAAAATCTTGCTGAAACAGTGAGCAAAAAAGCACAGAGGTAGCTATAGGAGAAAGTTGGTACAATTGAGGGTACTATTCTAGGACAGGAGAAATAATAGCATATTTGCACACTGATAAGAATGAGCCAATATAAAGGAAAGACTGATGTTACTAGAGGATTAGGAGAGAATTTCTCAAGAGACATCCTCGGATAGATGATAAGGGATGGAGACTTGAGTAAAAATGGAGAGACTGGCCATAGCTAAGGGCTAGGAGATTTCAGTAATAATAGGAGGAAAGGCAAGATACGTGGACATTGATGCCTACGGGTGGATAGATACAGTGGTGGGGACTTGAAGACATTTTCTTCCTACTGTTTCTTTTTTCTCTTATAAAGAGGAAGCATATTTATGTGCGGAGAATAAGCATGGGGAATAGTTTCCAAGGGGAGAGGTGAAGAAAGATATGACATAATCTACATGGAAGTGGAATGTGGAAGGAAGCCTACATGGTCCAGGGACAGTACTGTGCTTTTGGGCAGCAGTGAGAAACCTCTTGACCTAATGGTCATAAATCTGAAGTGAGGCTAATCAGTGAGATTTTGTGTTTTTCACCTGTCCTATTAAGTTGTGTGGATGCAAACAGAGAGCAGGTGGATATAGTAATATTCAGAGAAAATTTCCTTTTGAATATTGCAGATTTTGAAGTTTATTCTTAGAGCAATACCTTTGTCCAGAAGGGCTTTTCAAGAAGATGTATAGCACATTTAGAGATGGATATGATATATAGAGTCTTCCTAAAAAACTGCGAATGTGTTGATCATGAGAAAAAAAATAAGTGTGCTGATCATAGGAGCTTTTTACAAGTAATAGCCATTTTATCTCTGAAATGTTCTAGGCAGTTTATTCCTCCTTCTGCTTTTGGATTTGGACAGATATTGTTTTCTCTTTGTCTGGCTTTATCTCAGTTCATTACTTACAGTTTATATTTTATAAAACCAGAAGGTGGTTTAATATAGTGTAATGTATTTCTATGGTGCTACAATTCAGTGGCAGTCTTTTGTTCTTATAGCTCCATGTTACATCCCACTGAGATATGGGCTTAGTCCAAAATAATTTGTTTGGTCAAGCACAGGATTTTGACTTCGATTCTTCTCATTCACTACCACTCAATAAAAATTCCTATTTCATTTAAAGAAACAATATGTATTAAAATACAAAGTAGGCCAATATAAAACATTTAGTTTAATCACAAATGATTTTGAAGACACCAATTTTAGTTTATCAAGGCCTTATTGTATCATGTTATTTAAAATTCAGAACTAACACAGCAAATTTGCACAGGGGCATTTGAACTAGGCAATATTTTCAGACAGATTGCCACAAACATGGCAAATCAACTATCCAGTTATTTTTCTTTGTCTCATATGGGTGGGCTAAAGCCAGTGTGATCTCAGCTGATCTATTTTATTTTTTTTAATTAGAACAATTCACCATTTAATAAGTAATGGCCTTTCCTTTACGTAGTGAATATTTACCATCATCACTCAGAAGGATACCTAATTGCTCCTGGGGCTTGAATCATCAAAAAATATTTCAAAGAGGCTGAAAATGTTCTGCTTTAATTTTTCTATATATTTATGCAACATTAGTTTAGAACACTCCATATTCAAATATCAGTGGTGTGGGACATCAATATTAGACTGCTTTCAAAATATGTTAAAATTCAGTAGGAGAGAAATACTATCACAGAAGTACTCCAAGGGAGTAAACCAAACAACAAGAGTGAAATGCTGAATGTGGACCAAGTTCAGAACTGGAATGCTGGTGTTAAATGAGGGTGGCTGTTTGTTGAAAACTGTGTCACATAAACATGTTTATATTACAAGAACTCATTCCAAGCTCCCTATATATCCTCTGTATATCTTATCTCAGTGTTGGATTTGCTATCAGTTACTCATTAGACCACTTTGGGTCCCATGTAATTTATTTTTATTTATTTATTTATTTTGTAAAGATTTTATTTATTTATTTTGACAAAGAGAGAGACAGCAAGAGAGGGAACACAAGCAGGGGGAGTGGGAGAGGGAGAAGCAGGCTTCCTGCTGAGCAGGAAGCCCGATGCGGGGCTCGATCCCAGGACCCTGGGATCATGACCTGAGCTGAGAAGGCAGACGCTTAACGACTGAGCCACCCAGGTGCCCCATGGGTCTCATGTAATTTAATTTCCTAAATCCTAAGCACAAGAAATAGCCCTGGGAGAAAAAATGTAATTAAGTTGAAAGTGACCCCTCTGAAGGTACATGTGTTTTTGTTGACAAATATAAATTGAAATATTCTCAATAAGTTGTGATTTCTGGGAATTGGAATCTTTTCTGAGTAGTATTTATAGAAACATTATCCTCCAGACTGTTGGTGTTGTTTTGGTCTTTCCTTGGTCTAGCCCACTACCCGCTGCAAAAGTGATTGTTCTTAAATTCCAGTCTGATCTTGTTACTCCCAACTCAAAATTCTGCACTGATTTCCCAAGAAAATTTCCAAACTTGTTAGGCTAATATCAAAGAACCCTTAACATAGGAATATTCTTGACTTTTCTAGCTTCATTTCCCATCAATTTTCAAGTAATTCATGCTCTCTTCCACCTTTGGCCCTTTACATATGGAACCATCACTCCATCATTCTATAGTAGAATGTTTTTGTTGGATCTTATCTCACCACCATTATTATTACCACTACTAACACACACACACACACACACACATACACACACACACCCCATCAGAATAACTTCTCATTTTCATTAATAATTTAACATCTCTCAGATACCTTTCCTGACCTTTCAGTTTGGTTTGGTTCCATACGCCAAATATTTTCTCATTATACCCTGTTCATCTATATTTTCACCACATCAGAAATGAACTTTTTATGCATCTCTTTTCCTTAGTAGATTTCAGTTTAGTGATTCTTGTGATGAGTGTCATGATTAATTTTGTGTCAACAAAATAAGTAAAGTCAGACACTTAACCAACTGAGCCATCCAGGCACCCCAACCTTATTCATTTTTGTATTCTTAGTGTTTTTCACAATACCTAATGAAGTAGGTATTTAATACTGATTGAATAGAAGAATCAATATTCTAACACATTTCAGACACTATATAATGATAAGTTTAAAAAAATGTTCTTTCAAGAAGCTTATTATTTATTATGGAAGATATAGCATACATAACTATTAGTAATAAGAGATAGAAAGAAGTGTCATAAGGAGAGATTTAATACACCATTTGTAGTGGTCAAGATACTATGCATGTGCTAAGAGGAAGACTGGTCCTGTAGGATCTTAGAGCACATTTATAGCACAAGTCAAGAGGGAGTTGATGTGCTTAGAGCAGATTTATTCCTTTGAAGACCTCCATTTCTGGATGTCTACGGAATGCCTGCAAAGCAGGAATAACACTTTTCTTCCACAGCCGTGATTCTTCCATCAGCAAAAATCAAATGTAAGCCTCTGAATTCTGTATACCTAGGAGCACCCCAGGGCTTCCCTCACCTCAACACTCACAGCCTTGACAAAACTATCTTCCTTGGGACCACTGGAATTATCTCCTAATGTTCTGTGTCCATAGCCAAGATTCTTATTATCCTTTATCCTGTAGGCTCTAATCTCCATTTAGCTTTTGAACTTTGCTTTGTCTGACTCCATATCCAATTTCCCCCAGGCCCCCAAAATCTTCCATTGATTTGTCTGTAACCTGTGCAAGCCAACAGCAGAATCTCCTATTTTAAACTGTTTTTCCCTGAATGTCCCTTGATCTTCTTGATGCAAGGAAAACTTGCTGCTTTCCGGTGTTTCTTTTCCCTGAGCCATTTGTTTAAATGAAAGATTTGATGGGCAGCATACCCTTATTTACAGCATGGTAGTTTCCTTGCTTCTAGAATGCTCAACTTTAAGCCAAGGTTTCATACTATAATTTTTAAAATACCAGTACACATTTTAAAGTAGCAATTTCCGTATTACTCAGGATAGACTAGAATGTGCTTCAGTACCAAAAAATGCCCAAATATCAGAGCTTACCATAAAAAAGATTTATATCTTTTGTTTCTACATATCTCTTGAGGGTTAACTGAATGCTCTGTTCTATGATATCCTTACTCAGGAATGCAGAATAAAAGAAAATTCACCATCTGTAATGTCACTAGTTGCTAAGGAAGTCAAAGGAAACAGGGTGGATCATATGCTGCACTTAAATCTATCTCCATGGTAGTGACTCACAACAATTCCTCACACATTTCATTGGCCAAAGCAAGTCACAAGGCCTCATCTAATTTCACAGAAACTAGGAAATGAAAGCCTACCATGGATAGGAAGGAGGGGAACCAGAAATATCTCTGACAACCACCAATACCCACTATAGTCCTTAAGCCAGGGTAGATAATACCGTCGTATACAAGATGATGGTTAACTATACTTTAAATACTTTTTAAACTATACTTTAAATTTAATCTTAACTTTACCTGGAATCCTTTTTGGAAAATATTGTGATGATGAATTCTATTCCAAAAATAATTTTAAAACCAAAACATAAATAAAAAGAAAGAGCAGTCTTTTGATCTTATTCATCTGTGAAGTATTCAAGTTTGCCACCCAAGAAAGTGGTTTTATGTTTAAGATCATATTTGTGTTATGTGACCATTAGCAAAGGCTAAAAAAAAAAAAATCTATCTATTTGAAAGAAAATAACTTAAACCCACATGTTATTCATGGAAAAATAGATTTTTCCAGTTTACACCTAAAATTTTTTTCATTTTCTTCTCTTCTGTATCCCCTAAAAAGATTGTATTATTGTTATGTGTATATCTAGAATATAGTATGTATAAAAAAAGGCAGTTTCCTGTGTTTCAATTTTCATATTTAGATATAAATATCAAAGTATTTATATGCTAAATTTATTTCTACATAAATAAAATCTAAAAGATCTTCTTGGAATATATATTAAGCAGTTTGGAATAGTTTTCTTTTTTTGTTAATACATTTTTTAAAGTCAATGAATACAAGTATTTGTTTTCTAATTATATATGAATGTTGAAAAAGGAATGTCCTCATGTTCTTGAATAAAAGCCTTCCAAAATGACTTCATCAAAAATATAAATAGATATTAAATCAGGGATTGCATTTTTATCTGAACATAAGTAAATAACTTTAAAGCAATGAACACAAATGTTTCCTTAATTTTTTTCAACTCATTTTCTTCCTAAAAATAAACTGGAGAAAATATGTACTTTAAGTTTGTTGTAAAAGACTGCTTACATAATCGTTATTCATGTAAAGTCACAGGCTGAACAGAAATTCAGTAAGAGATCGTTGAGAATCTTTATTCCAAGATCAGAATATTATACAACATCACAAATATTATTCATCAAGTATACATTGGCTCTCACCCATTTGAGGCCTGATGGCCAGGAATGTAAGAAAGAGAGAAATGGCTTTGTTCAATAATGTCTTTGTTCATTCATTCTGTAAAAACCTGTATTTATTCTACAAATATGTCCTTCTCAGGACTCTACAGTTGGTGTTGAAGGGGTCAACAAATTAAAGAAATGTAAATAAGTAAAGTACATAGCATTTTAGAAGGTGATATGCACTATGGAAACAAACGAATTATGGAGGAGTCTGGCAATCTCAGTATGTCATTGACTCAGCTCTCCCATTGTTATATTCTTTCCACTCTCAACATACATTGTATCTATTTTTAAGTCGTTGTGAAAATTTCACTTTTGAGTTGGTTCGATTCACCACAAAGTCTTATTAAAATAAAAGGGAGGGGAGCTGGGTGGAGGGATGGAGTAATTGGGTAATGGGCATTAAGGAGGACAAGTGATGTGATGAGCACTGGGTGTTATACACAACTGATGAATTATTGAATTATTGAACACTACATATGAAACTAATGATGTACTATATGTTGGCTAAATGGATTTAAATAAAAAGAATGAAAGGGAGGGGCACCTGGGTGGCTCAGGTCTTCAGCTCAGGTCATGATCTCAGGGTCCTGGGATCAAGCCCCACATCTGGCTCCCAGCTCAGTGGGGAGCCTGCTTCTCCCTCTCCCTCTGCCTCTCCTGCTTGTGCTCTGTCTCTCTTGCAAATAAATAAATAAAATCTTTTAAAATATAAATAGATAAAAGGGAACTTTATCGTAAAAGAAAGAGAATAGCATTAATTTAGGTGACTCAGCAAAAACTATTTATAGCAAATTTACATATTAAACTGCTAGTATAGTTTTAGTTGCTAAATGACTATGCCAAGCCTTGTAATCTTTTATATGGTAAAATGCTAATAATGTCAGATTTTTCTTAGGGGAAGAATATAAGAAAATTTTGCTTGATCATAAAATACTTGGTATTGTGATAGAGGTTGAACTTTTGCTAAATTATAAGTGGGGACACCTTATATTTTAAATAATAATTTAAGTAGTTTTTAGGTACTAACTACTGGTTCCACATTCTCCTTTTACATCTGTGGTGAGCTCCTTTTTCAATTCCCTTCTCAACAGTATGATTGTGAATAGAATTTAAGCAAATAATATTTAAATGTATAAAGTTGAGGTATCACCGTATTCCACAGACCATAGACAAATTTGAAATTTGGCCTTTGGGAAAATACAATTAGAGAATAAATTTCCAAAAACTATTTTGAATAAGAACTCTATCATACAAGGTCTCTCTCTCTCTCTCTCCATCTTCAAAAAATTTTTTTGAGCTTTGGCTCTCTGTCAGCAACCATTTTTACAATTTTTATTTTTTTTTACAGTAAAGTTTTCTTGTAAGCTTCAGAAATGACAACTATTAAATTATAACTCCTTAATCCAATCTACCCTTTGCTCTTTCCTTAAATGTATCTTCATTGATGAGTCACATTCTCTTATTCCTTTCAACCCATGAATCATTACATCATTTCTGTGGTATAATTACCTGTGCTGCCTTCATTTAGTTACTGGAAGAGGCATTATATAAAGTTAGTGAATTTCTCTTGGAAATGATAACTTGGATTATGTCCATTTATAATACAATTTCTTGGGTATTTTCTCTTATTATGTCATTACATTGATAGAGAATGCATCAACTATTTTAAACCATTACCCAAACTAACTATAATTTAACTGCTTTTATTTACCACAGCATTTTTGCTGAGCATTCACAAAGACTTCAGAATTAGATTTTAAATACAATACACAGACAAGATAATACAGCAATAGTAATGAGAACAAGTATATTTTGTTGGGCTGGATTAATCTTTTTTTTTTTTAATTTGGTGCTCAAGGAAGCTGGATAATAATCATTGGCAGAAGAAGTTGCGGTTTGAAAAAACATCTAGTGTGCTTTTAGCTTCAGTTCAGATTCAGATAAAAAAATGTAGATAATATCAAAAAATTGTTTTGAATTCTTCCAAACAGATGATATCCTTGATCATAGGTTTAGTTAACTAAGGTGTCTACTTTGTCCTAGGATCCTGTCCTTGTATCTTCTTAGAGTGTAGTCTAATTAGATTTGTTTTGTGAATTATTTCTTGGTTAATAGAAAATTAATTGAAGTAGAATATATTGTCTTTTGTTAATATGACATTGTTTTCATTTCTTATAAATACAAACACGGAGACATTCAATGAACTTGGCTATGAAAATTGTTATCACAAATTTGGAAACATTGTTCTTAAGATGTGGTAGTATGATAAATTACTTTCTCTTTCTTATTGAAAAATATATGGACATTAAATCTGGCATTCTAAATGACAGGATAAAAACTGGGTAAGTTTAAATGAAAAATCAAATCTCTGCTTTAGTTGTATATTGTGATATTGTGGTTTTTGCATTGTGTATCTGCATTGTGATATTGTGGTTTGGAACAAAGGATTGGGAATCAAAGTCTTCCATGGTTAAAATTCTTTCTATCACTAAATTGTAAGGGAACTTGGGTAATGTAGTTAACTTGTTGGTTAACTCAGTTTCCATATCTATAAAATGGTAATAATAACTGTTAAATAGCAAAAGTCAGAGGAGTAAATTTGAAGATTTAACTGGCTTTACTTAGCGATTCATGAATCAGTACCTTCCCATCTAGCAAAAAAAGGAACTCCACTGAGCTGTAAAAAGGGAAAGACTTTTAAAGGTGGAAAGGTGGTGGAAAAAGGAACTTATTAGCAAATAATGCATTGTTTTAGGCAAGGTTTCCTTTCTAAGGAGTATGGTAAGGGCCTGTCGGGAGGACCATATCATTAGCATTAACCAGGTAATTCCCTGTTGACTGGATAAAGGTTACATTCCTATGGGGTTGAAATTGCAGTTAACTTAAGTATGAAGTCTTGGTTTGCTGATGTGGTGTTTAACACAAATAACTCCATTTTGGGCTTGCTGTCTTCTTTTTAACATAAAAGTCTAGTGGACATCAGGTTTCTAGCTTGATTGTAAATGCAATAGAAAGACTAGAAAAAAAAAAGACACATACTAGGGCACCTGGGTGGCTCAATCAGTTAAGTATCCATCTCTTGATTTTGTCTCAGGTCATGATCTTGGGGTTGTGAGATCAAGCCCCGTATCAGGCTCTGAACTCAGCATGGAGCCTGTTCGAGATTCTTTCTCTCCCTCTCCCTTTGCCCCTCTCCCTGCTCAGTCTCTAAATAAATAAATGAATAAAAATCTAAAAAAAAAAAGACACATACTCTGTCAATAGTGTTTCCCAAATTAGAGAAAAAAAAAAGATTAAGAGTTTAGTAGTCATTCATTTGAAAAAACTAGCAAATGAACAATGAAATAAACCTTTAAATTAAAAGAAAGAATTAATGTTGATAAAATTAGAAATCAATTAAGCAGAAAAATATAATAATAACAAAAAAAATCAGTAAAAATCAAAAGACTTCATTAAAAAGACCAATAAAGTGACAAGGTTTTTTTTTTTCAAATCTCATTAAAAATTGAATGCAAAAGAAGTATTCTACAGATAGAAATTAGTGGTGTAAAAGAATTTGAGTTCATATTTATATTAAAAGTTTTGAAATTCTGGATGAAGTAGATATTATAGGAAAATTTGAATATTGAACCCAAAATAAGAAGAAAATATATTAGTATTGATTATGGTAGAATTATTTTAAATAAACAATACATATACATCTAAAAAAAAGTGGCAGATCCAAATAGTCATGAGCACACATTCCTTTTACTATCACAAAGAAATAATTATGATATTTAAATTAGTCCATATTAGTTTCCCAATGAATTCTTTAAGATTAGTATAAATTTGATAGTTAAAAAAATGGAAATAAAAATAATTAAATTTAGCAACTTATTTGAAAAATAGCATGCCCAGTAGATGTTATCTAAAAAATAAATATTAATATTTTTATCATATTAACCAAGAAAAATTACATTGTATTACTCTATGAATTACTGTACGGAAAGTGTTTGATGAAGTTAAAATCCACACCTGATAAAATTTGTAAGGACCTAGAACTAGAATGAATATTTTTAACCTTCCAAAAGCCTATAGACAATGTTATACTTAGCAGTATAAATTTGGAAAATTCTATTAAAATCAAGAATAAGATCCAAGAAATCAAATGAGATAAGAAAAATCAATATGATGTATAAGATATTGGAAAGGAAATTACAAAAGTCATTATTCACAACCAATATGATTGTCTACCAAGAATATGTGTAAGATTGTATTCAAGGTTATATGTACTATTAAGATGAATGGATATGAATTTAATATTACTAAAAATATAGATCTCTTGACTTCAACAATGGCCAATTAGAAAATTTAATTTAAAAAGGTAACCTTCAAAATACTCAATAAGACTATGAAATTTGTTATAAACCCTTCAAGTAATTTTCAAAATTTGCCCAAAATTAAAGAGTACGTAAAAGATCTGAGTAACTATATACTGCCATATTCTTAAATGAGAAGAGTCAATATTGTAAAGATATAAATTCTCTTCAAATTTTAAATTCAATTCAATATCAATTTAAGTCATGCTAACATTTTTTAAATTTGATATTTAATTTTGTAGTTCAAATGAAAGGGGAAAATGCGAAAGAATAAACATGACATCTTGTAAATAAAAAGTACAATAAGGAATGTCCTGCTCTATGAAGTCAATACATTCTCCAAAGCTGTATTGGAGAGTAAATAAATGAAGAACAATAGAATGCAAAACAAATCCAAGTATAATGGAAATCACATATGATGCATATTGCATGTGAAATGAATCAGGAAAAGTGGATTTTTCAATAAATAGCTGGATTTCATATGAAGTATGATTGCTTGATATTTATATGAAAAAAGCAGAAATATTAATGGAAAAAACTAAACAATACTTTGCAAATTGATCTAACAGTTTATTAAAAGAATACCATGACCAAGTAGGCTTTACTTTAAGAAAATAAGGATAATTGAAATCCTCAAAAACTATTAATCCTTCACATTAACTAGACAAAATCACATTATAATGCAAGTTTGTTTATTACTTTATAGAAATAACTGGATAATATAGGCCCTGGCAAATAGAAAATGTACCTAAATAAGTGAATAAATATATGAATTCAGTGTTTAAGGTAATATTTTAAACCATAAAATTATTAGATTAAAATAACAGTAAAATGTCATAAACTGGGTGCAAAAAGCCTCCTTTAGTAGAGTTAAAGTTTCTTGAATCTAAAAAACTAAATAAGAGAACATTTATAGATTTGATAATCTATGTTTGATGTGATTAGAGGATGAGTTGACTTTTGACAGAGATGGGGTGAATACTCCACCTCCAGAGGCATATGTATTTTAAGATCATAGGGGCACCTGGGTGGCTCAGTCAGTTAAGCGTCTGCCTTTGGTTCAGGTCGTGGGCCCAGGGTCCTGGGATTGAGTTCTGCATCCGGCTGCTTACTCAGCAGGGAGCCCGCTTCTTCTTCTCCCTCTCCCTCTGCCTGCCGCTCCCCCTGCTTGTGCTCTCTTTCTCTTTGACAAATAAATAAAATCTTGAAAAAAGGTAATATACCTATCTATATCTATCTATACCCATATTTATATCTGATATCTAAATCTATATCTACACGGAATAAAGGAGTTTATCTTTAATGAAGTGAATTTAACTAGGACATCAGATGCATTTGTACATTTGTACTTAGTCAAAAAGCCAGTCTGTGTCTGATCTGTCACCTCTTCGTAAAACTTTTGTTTGGTTGGTTGATAGATTTTATTAAATTATTGGAAGAGGGTGTGTGGGCCTCTTGTCCCAAAGCCTCAGGAAGCTGCTCAGTGATTTCTCATCCCTTACCAGTCACTGGATGATTGTGGAGAACTTTCTAAACTCTATTCATTTATTATGTCTATTTTCTGCTAGTCAGGCCCTGTGCTAGAAATCTGTGAAACAATGTTGATCAAAAAGCAGCAGAGTCCCTACTCCTCTAGAATTCACAATCTAGCAAATCTTGGAAGAAATAGAAAGGAAAGGTAGAAGAATCCAAGTAAGAAATATTTTAAAATATTGAATATATAAGACATGAAAATAAAAGAGGAAATAAGTTTCTGGGGAATACTTGCAAAATATATTAGATAAGGGGTATGTGTGTGTGTGTGTGTGTGTGTATTTTGCATGCATCTTTAAGAAAAAATAATGCATCTTCAATAGGTGGATGATGAAATATAAATTGCTAAGAAGAGTAAAAGCAGAAAAAGGAGGTGGAGATACAAAAGAGGAAATGCAATAAAAATCCAGAAATATTAGAAAATCATAATGAAATAAATTTAACCCTGCATATAATTACAGAATCAAATGTATAGTCGACTAAATAATCGATTAAAAATTATATTGCTCTAAAATGTAGTCTTAATAAATAAGTAAATAAGGAATAAAAGACAAAAAACAAAAATTATATCAATGCTGGCAAGCATATAATAAATGCTGCTATTAGCTTTAAAATCACTACTATTGACTTTCAAAATCAACATAACATTTCCAGGAAGCAATTTGTCAGTATTCCTCAAAAGCTATAATATATCTATAGGGTTTTATTTGACCTAGTAAATCTATTTCTCAGAATATAATTTAAACTATGTGGAAAATTATATGGCTGCAGATGTTCAATGAAACAGTATTCTAACTTAAATAAACTGGCAAGATATAAAGAGTCATATATTAATGGGAAGGAATATTATATATCCCAAATGACTCTGGAGAAAATGTAATAGATAATTCTTGTCCTACAAAGTACCAAGTTTGAATAACAAATTGGACATATTCTATGATTATAACAATTATCTAATAGCAAAGGCATAAAGGACATTACAAGGGGAAGAAAAAGTTATTTCAAGTCAGGACATTATGATTTTATTCTTGTTTTCTCAGTTTCTAATCACTTTGAAACATGTTTACATTACCTTATGAAGGGAAAAAATATTTGACAAAACATGCACATCAGGTAACTTGCTCTATGCTTTTCTTTACTAAGAACGTAGGAATTTGGTTAATTGGCTACCTCTTTCTTTTCCCCCTACTTACTGTTTTGAATCAGTTTTTTCCCTCTTTGAAAACTCTCTCCAAAATCTATAGCCATATAATGAAAAGAATGATGATCTGGTATCATTGCAAATAAGAAAAGATGGAATAAAAGAGAGGAAGAAAGAAAACTTCTTACTTTTAAATCAGTTTGGGAACAATTTCTAAGGTAAAGCATTGTTTTTCGTCTGACCCCACATCTCTATTTGGCTTGTAATCCTGATAACATCCTGTTTTTAGAATTAGTGTTTATGGCAATTCAGAGTGTGATGAAGTAGCTGGAGTTGACTGCAGTCTGAGCATTTATTGTTTCTGTTTTCCTGAAAGCATTTGTTCCAATTGCTTACCTTTATTTTGCTTTTCTCTCCTACAATAGAAGCATAGCACCATATAATTTTTCTTTGTCTCTGCAATAGAAGAAAAGACATCAGATTTTTATCATCCAGGTCTTAAACTTAAGTCAACTTCCACAAATGTCAGATTTTATTGCACAATGCTGGCAGTATTTTTAATCCTGTTTTTTCCTGATAACAGAAAATGAAGACTAGAAACTAATTAATTTAGCTATATTGAGGACTAAAAAATACGTCAGAATTTTATGCAATAATTCTGATAGTACTATGAATGGCTAATACCTCCCTTTCCCACAAGAAAAACATTTTCTCAATTTAGTATCTATATAAAATGATAGGGAAATAATAGTGGAGAACGCATTTTTTAAAAAGATTTTATTTATTTTTGACAGAGAGAGCAACAGCGAGAGAGGGAACACAAGCAGGGGGAGTGGGAGAAGAAGAAGCAGGCAGCCCCATGCGGGGTTCAATCCCAAACCCCTGGGATCATGACCCGGCCAAAGGCAGATGCTTAATGACTGAGCCACCAGGCACCCAAGATAATGCATTTTTAAAACAACATTTGGGGTGCCTGAGTGGCTCAGTCGTTAAGCGTCTGCCTTCAGCTCAGGTCGTGATCCCGGGGTCCTGGGATCGAGCCCCACATTGGGCTCCCTGCTCTGTGGGAAGCCTGCTTCTCCCTCTCCTACTCCCCCTGCTTGTGTTCCCTCTCTTGCTTTGTCTTTCTCTGTCAAATAAATAAATAAATAAAATCTTTAAAAAATAAAAATAAATAAAAATAAAACAACACTTTTAATGGGAACATGGAGGGATCAACCTAGAGTACCTAAAATTCAGAGTAGAGTTAAGACACTTAGGTTCAATTCTTGAAGCTGCAGTTGTGTATGACATTGGACCAGATATTTAATCCTTACATGTGGTTCATTATATACAGCTAGCTAGCATCCCCTTCCCAGATGTAAAAATATTGCTAATATAATTATAGCACTGGCCAAGAGAATCCTATGTAAATTAAAGAAATAAGCAAGCCAATATGAATATTTAGCCAGCAAAATTATATTTGTTCTAATGTTTGAAACTCCTGTTTTTCAAAGTTCTGTTTTTATGGAATTAATATATCTATTCCCAGAATTCTAGTTGCCAGAAGTCTAGGATATTTCTTCGTGGCACATAGATATATAAAGTTTCTAATCTGAGACCACAAGCATGAAAAAGATTAATATTCCTCTAAAGAATTCCAGTTAACTAAGCAACATAATTCACGTACAGTGGCACTGTTAACTTGTGAATTATTAAATATCATATTTAGGATAATTTGAAAAAATTGTAAAAAATGAAAATTATTTTTGTAATGTTTATAGTATTCTGAGAAAAATTATATCCCAAAGCAGATGAATTGGACTCAAATGGTTTAACCAATTTAATCAGGAGGAGTTCTAAAAAAATTAAAAGACAAAACTCTAGCTAACTGAATGAAAAGAATGATGTCATATCCAGTTCCCTGGTCTTGAATAGAAGTTTTAGCTTAGAGCTTCTTCTTTGATATATTTGTGACAAAGAACACTCAGCTCAAAAAGAAAACTAAATAACATTATATGGCCTTTTATTTGAAAATTGACCTGAATTTTATTTTCATTCTAATAGATTTATGCAGGTGACAGAATTATCACCACCGCAATTTGATCTATCAAAAATAAATTGAAAGAATGTGAAAATATTTGTAACCTGTTACAAAGTATTATTATCATCAATATATAAAAAGCTATTACTAATAAGTGAAATTGGATATAAATATGTAATACAAAAAAGAAGAAATAATAAATAAATATATGAAAAGTGGTCACCAATAATAAAGAAAAAAGATTAAATATGCAAAATCATTTTTCCTAATAAATTTGTAAACATTAAAAATGATAATCCAGTATTTTTGCAAGTATGGGAGAGAAAACTGCTGGTGGAGTATAATTCAGCACATGATTTCTAAAGATTTTAAGTCATCAAGATATCTATCTAAAATCCCATTTTAATTTGCTGTATTTACTCAAAGAGAGTAATTAGAAATATGCCAAAAAAAGGTTTTATAAAAATGTGTTTACAAAGGGTAGATGTTCTTTGCATTTTATTTTTTCTTGTTGTGATCAGAAGATGGGCACTCTCTGCATTTTTGTTTCTCTTTAAGTTTAAACATTGAGCCTATAGGATTTTTAAAGGCCAAGCATATGTTCATCATTATGAAATTCTTGTGAGATCATTTATTATGAAACAATTTTCCTGGGTAGTGACATAGTGGAGGAATGTGAATTTCTCCTCATTCTGAAATCCTCACAAAGACTTCAGTGGGGGTCATTGCATCTGTTTTGAGTTCATTGCTGTAGAGTTTTTTGATTAATGTTTTATAAGCTTATGAAAACAAATAGAAACCATTAAAGTCATTAAAAAGTGTTTTTTGTTATTAAGATTTAAGTTAATGTTCACATCACATAGAAAAAGTAGCATTTCTGTTTCAATAAGGAAAAGTTAATGTATCACGTTAATCTCTTGTCTTAGCCAGTGAAAAAATAGATAAGATCATTAAACAGTAGAACTTTCACTGCTTAAATTTAATATTAATACATGGCTACTTCGAAGAGAACAATATCTATGTCACTCACATTACAGTTGTGGCAGGCTTAGCATCTATGTGCTTCTTGGGCATTTGCTTCTGCTAGTTTAAATTATTCCTGCTAATAATTTCTTTTTGAGATGGGATTATGAGTATTATTTTTATACTGAAAGGAAGGGAATTATTGAAATTCCAGAAAAGTAGTAAAATGTGAGAAAGATGAATATAAAAATTTTATGAATATGAGGAGAATTTGATCTCTGTAATTCAATGGCATATTCTGTTTTTTTCAATCTGGATTATTGGTTTCTTGGACATAAGTTTTACTGTTCCTTGAACAGTTTACTTCTCTGATTGAGATCTTTTCTCTGAGTCTAGCCTTCACTCTTATCCTGTTCAGCCCTAATATTAAATCAGCAAGTAATGATTTGAGGGCTGTATCATGCTATCATCTCAAACTCCACATGTTTAAATCTAAGCCCACCTTTTCTTCTCATGTCTACTTGAATTAAATTTCAAATTATTAAAATAATTTTATTTTCTTCATAATAATACATGCTTATGATTAAAATATCAAAGAATACTAAAGGGATTATACTTTTAAGTGTCTTTCTGCTCTCAAAGAACTTTTAAATATTTAAAAATATTAAAACTTTTTAATATTTTTATATGTCATCATTTGCATTCATATTTCTATTTGGCTAATTCAGTGATGCATTTTTATATCTACTGGCACTCTAATATGGTAGCTGAGGATTTGCTGTTCTTATACTATACTCCTACTTCTGCTCCTTTCAGCTTTGTTTTATAATTACAATTTTTGGTTAAATCAACAGTCAATGTTTATGTTGCTATGACACTATAAACATTACTCAATATTGAATCAAATAGTATGGTATAATTGCACTTACTATCTAAAGGAACTTTTTCCTGTTCATAATTGATAATAATTTCTTAAGATTTTTTTTCTTAGTTGTTTATGAACTGTTTTCCCAAGATGTTTCCATATATATGTTAAATGACTGGAAAATACTCAAGCATGCCAATCTTTGTTTTTCCCTCCCTCCCTCCTTCCTTCCTTCCTTCCTTCCTTCCTTCCTTCCTTCCTTCCTTCCTTCCTTCCTTCCTTCCTTCCTTCTGTAGTTTCTCTTCCTCTTCCACTCCTTTGTCCTTCTTCTTCCTTCTCCTCCTTTTATTTTTTGGAGTACTTCTTTCATCTTCAATCATGATTTGTTGCTCTTCTGGGCCAGAAAACAAATTTTGCCCTTGACCTCTCTTTGTTTTTTGTTTGCTTCAACCATAGAGCATCTTCCGGTCATTTCCAAAGGAAAGTCACCATGGTAAATAAATAGTTTTACCTTGAATGTCTGAAGATGACCTTTTTCCCACCCTTACACCATTCATAAATGAGAAATCTTTTTCCTTCTGTATTTTGAAAGTTTTGTTTACCTCATGAGTCCTTGGCTCCCATAAATTGCTACTGAAAAGTATAAACCTCATTCCAGGCTTATACCCCTTGCTACATGCTTCTCAGGATTTCTGTGTTATAAATACCCTCACTTTTAATTAGAATTTCCTTCCATTGCTTGAAAATGGCTCTAATTTTCCCAATCAGCTATTTGCCTTTCTCCCAACTGTTCTATTTCAAAAAGCCTACTGTCATGAGGAGACAGACTTCATTATTTGATGATTGACCACCGACAACTTTTAAGCCTTATCCCTTCCTGTACCCCTTGTATCTCACAACTGGGCAAGCTGATAAGAAAGCCTGGATGCTCCCTCCTTTGGAGCCAGTACAAGGCTCAAATCATGCAAATCTCTGCCTGCTTATGTGAGAACTCTCCATCTATTTCCACATCCCAAGTGCAACCAAAACCCAGGCTGGTTTCCTTTCTTTGCTCTTTCAAGCTACTTCAGACCTGTTTGAAATGCCTGCCCTGCTCTCCCTGGAGACCACATTTATGTAAGTAATAAAGCTTTTCATACACTCTTGGTATGTATCTAGGGTTATCAGTCTCAACATCCAAACCAAACCTTGAGTAGGCTTCTTTCTTGCTTTTGTATAATGACCATAACCTTTACTATTGTCTTCTACTCCATTCTCTTCATCTCTATTGGTTGTTAGCTTTTTAATTCTTTGTTGATTTTAATGGGAACTTGGGGGAAAATAAAAGACTATGAAGGTAAATAAAAGACTGTGGTCAATTTATTCTAGTTATTCAGAAATCTCCCCATCATTCCTTTAATACCTCAAACTTAATCCTTAAAGTCATGCTTAACTCCTGCTTCTCCTTTTTCCCCATATCCAAACTTAGCTGATTTTTTTTCTTTCATATGTCTTCATGGTGTTAACTTGCTTCAGCACTGACACTTAAAATAAACTGATTTGCTTGTTTATTAACACAATTTAAAAATGGAATTCTTTCTGCCTCAGCTTCCATTGAAGTCCAAAGGCTAAAAACAAACCAATAGGTGGTATCTTCTCTCATAGTCTTTTTTTTTTCTTTTCTCATATTAAATGAGTTACAAGGATAATTATGCAGAAATTTCAGTGGAGATGGCTCAAAAACTAGTTTATCATATAAGAGGACATAAAAGGGTTTACTTTGAAGGGGTGGATCTAATGTCATTTTAAAATAGATCCTATCTAAGTGGGCCTCTTGCAGCTCTTTGAGATGGGAATGGATGGAGCCCTGCAGAGTACTGCAGGTTGCAGGAGCTGGGGGCCGGGCGGGGGCTGCAAAAAGCCAGCCGGCTGGTGGAATGGCTTTGCCCTCATTTTGGTAGTTGCAGTTAGCTGTTCTCAGTAGGAGAATCTTTGAGATACCTATGAAAGCACAACATGATCAAAACAGTCAGCTTTTGAATACCTGCCAGAGTACACTAACATCAGAATATGACTGTACTAGTAAGTAAAACCGTCTCTAAACCTTATGTGTCTTCCAGCTGGCCAGTTTTGTTATTTGCCATCAGCATTTTGTGAGGCCTTTTTAAGTGGCTCTTGCGCTGGCTCCCTGACGTGGGGCCCACACTCAGTCTGCAGGAAATAGAGACCTCAGGAAGCCAATAGTGGCTTGATTTGACAATGGTAACCTCTGTGAACTTTACTGCCAGGCAGCTAATCCAGTCAGAGGCTTTTCACTTTTCTCCTACATTGAGTAGAAAGCAGCCCCTTTGCGCCATCAACCTCCGTGAGACACATATCAAGCTGTCAGAATGATGCCCTAAAGCCTCTCTTACTTGGCATGAGGTATGAGGGAAGAGATCCCTCCTGTTGATCAAGGACAGAAAATGCTTAAGCGCTCCAAAACGTTTCTCAAAATAATTCTCCCCTTTGGTGCCTAAAATGTCTTTCTGCTGAGGTAGCCTGGCCTCTGTTTGGAAGCCTCCCTTTATTGAACACATTTTTAAGTGATCCTTAGGCCATTTCTTCGATCTCAACCATTTTATACTTTTGAGATAAGTGTTAGTATGCTGATGATCACACAACTAGTTTTTGAGAAACCTCCTTGGCATATTTTGCACAATGGGAAACCTGCGGGTACTTGCTACATATTATAACATTGTGTTATATTTTTAAATGTATTGATTTATCTATTCTTTACCTTTCACCTTAGAAACAAGTTCATATGAGTTAAAAGTGAATAGAAAGAGGGAAAAACAGTACAGATAGAAAAGTTGAGTTATAAATATGGCAAAAACAAAAATGTGTTTCATAAAAACCTATATTGTTACTATGGGTGAAGCAGGCATAACTCTGAACCTTATCACAATCAAGATCATATCATTTATATTTTAATTACTTATTTAATATTCTGTCTCCGTTAAGTAGATTTTAAGCTTCATAAGGGCAGGTTTTTTTGTGTTCTTTTTCTTGTTTTGTGCTTCTACTTGTGTTTTTTTGTTTTCCAGTGAGACATCATTGGAAATTTCCATCACCTGAAACTTTGCATGATGAATATCATATGCTCAGAAACTATTTGTTGAATAAAAAAATGAATAAATAAATGTGTCTATTAGAATTTTTTCTTTCGCAGTTGAAATACAAATATTTGAGTACCTGTATTGCAAAAATGTTCCTCCTGTCTGCTGGTTGTTTTTCAACATTGTTTGGGGATTTTTGTTGTCTTAGGAAAGTTTGGGGTTTTTTTTAAATATAACAGGATTGAGGTAAAATTTATATAAAATAAAATTCAGCAAGTAATCTTAATAAAGAAAAAGAAGAACAAAACTGAAGGTATCACAAATCCAAGATTTCAAGATATACACAAAGATGTAGTAATCAAAACAGTATGGTACTAGCATAAAAAAAGACACATAAATCAATTGAACACAATAAAGGACCCAGAAATAAACCCATGACTGTATGGTCAATTCATCTATGACAAAGGAGGAAAGAATGTGCAATGGGAAAAAGACAGTCTCTTCCACAAATAGTGTTGGGAAAACTGGACAGCTAGGTGCAAAAGATTCAAATTGGGCCACTTTCTTACACAATACATGAAAATAAATTCAAAATGGACTAAAGACCTACATGTGAGACCCAAAACCATAAAAATCCTAGAAGAGAGCACAGGCAGTAATTTCTCTGATATTGGCCATAGCAAACTATTTCTAGATATGTCTCCTGAGGCAAAGGAAATAAAAGAAAAAATAAACTACTGGGGCTATATCAAAATAAAAAGCTTCTGCACAGCAAAGGAAAATATCAACAGAACAAAAATACAACCTACTTAATGGGGGAAGACATTTCCAAATGATACATCCCATAAGAGGTTAATATCTAAAATGTATAAAGAACTGATACAAACTCAAAAAACCCAAATATCCAATTAAAAATGGGCAGAAGACATGACAGACATTTCTCTAAAGAAGACATACAGATGGCCAACAGACATATGAAAGGATACGCAACATCACTCATCATTAGGGAAATGCAAACCAAAACCACAATGAGGTACCATCTCACACCTGTAGGAATGGCTAAAATCAAGAACACAAGAAACAACAAGTGTTGACAAGGATGTGGAGAAAAAGGAATACTCATGCACTGTTTTTGGGAATGCAAACTGGTGCAGCCACTGTGGAAAACAGTATGGAGGTTCCTAAAAAAATTAAAAATAAAAACACCATATGATCCTGTAATCCTACTACTGGGTATTTACCCAAAGAATACAAAAACACTAATTTGACTAGATATATACGCACCCCTATGTTTATTGTAGCACTAATTATAATAGCCAAAGTATGGTAACAACCCAAATGTCCATTGATAGATGAATGGATAAAGAAGGTGTGATATGTATATATATAATGGAATAATACTTAACCATAAAAAGAATGAAATTTTGTCATTTGCAACAACGTGGATGGACCTAGAGAGTATGATGCTGAATGAAATGTCAGAGAAAGATAAATACCATATGATTTCACTCATATGTGTAATTTAAGAAACAAAACAAATGAAAAAAGGGAAAAAAGAGACAAACCAAGACACAGAGTCTTACCTATAGAGAACAAACAAATGGTTACCAAAGGGGAGGTGGGTGGGAAGATGGGTGAAATAGGTGAAGGGGATTCTTTTTATGTTTTTTTTATTTTTTTTAAGATTTTATTTATTTATTTGAGACAGAGAGAATGAGAGATAGAGAGCATGAGAGGGAGGAGGGTCAGAGGGAGAAGCAGACTCCCCGCCGAGCAGGGAGCCCGATGTGGGACTCGATCCCGGGACTCCAGGATCATGACCTGAGCCGAAGGCAGTCACTTAACCAAATGAGCCACCCAGGCGCACCTAGGTGAAGGGGATTAAGAGTACACTTACCATGATGAGCAGTGAGTAATGCATAGAATTGTTGAATCACTATATTGTGGACCTGAAACAAATATAACGCTTTGTGTTAATTATACTAGAATTAAAAAAATAAATTTAAAGATATATATAATTCACCAACTTAAAGTGTACAATTGGATAAATTTTGACAGTTATTATACTTATGTAGCCATCAGTACAATCCCGATATAGAATATTTCCATTACCCCAAACGAGTGCCCTTGTCCCCTTTGCAGTCAGTCTCTTAACCACTGTCCTTTGCCTGAATTTCGTTCTTGTAGTTTTTTTACTGACTTTAGTTACAGGTCATGATAGTATTAAGAGATGCCCTAAGGAATTTTCTGTATTCCAGACATGCTCAATTACATAGTATCTGCCAGTCCACAGATGGTATTTTGGGCAGAAGCAGCATATGCAGGGAAGGCAAAACCATATCCAGAGTAATTGTCTATTTTAATAGTAACAAAATATTATCCCTCACATGGTGGAAGAGTCCAATGTAATTAACCTGCCACCAGGGAGCTAGCTGACCCTGGGAAATGGTGCCACACTGGGGACTCAGTATTCTGAGATGCTGGCAGATTGGGTACTCAGTTATGGTTGTAGCCAGATCAGTCTTGGTAAGTAGAAGTTCAGGTTACTTAACCCATGGATTACCTCCATCCCTGCCAACAGGACCACTTTGTTCATGATTCCATTGAGAAATGACGGAAGTGACTGGGGAAAGAAGCTGACTGGTATCCAAAAAAAGACTGCCATTTCCATTCTATCCACTTGCTTATTAAAATCCTCCACTCTTGATGTCACCCTTTGGTGGGTATTCATATGGGACACAAATATCTTCATATCCTTTGCCCATTCAGAGAGGTCTGTCCACATACTTCTTCCCTGGAATTCCTTATCACCAATCTTTCAATCATGTTCCTTACAAGTCCCTTACCCTAGAGCCAAACCATTGAGCACAGTTCATGAATAATTATAGACCCTTATATATGGCTACTCCTCCTTCCAGGAAAAATGAACAACTAGATACACCATTCAAAATTCTGTTCACTGGAATGACCTCCCTCCACCACTGTCCTTTGGGGATGTCCCAGAAAGAGGCTATAGTGTTATAGCTGTCCACTTTCTGGTCATGTCTGCATATTGTGCAGAACTGTCTGAGCTCTGAGTTTTCTCTTTCTCAACTGGTCATAAGAAATTCTCCATCAAGAATTTTCTCATTGGGTGTTTTATTAACCTAAATACAGTATTTCTTACCACAGAGAAAATGCTTTGTTTTGTACTTAAGCACTTTAAATTCAAGCACATTTCTAGGCAAATTTAATTATATCACTGATAAATAATAAACTTTAGTACTAACTGTATTTAAATAAAACAGGTTTTCTCAATGGCAGAACTATTGATATTTTGTGTCAAATAATTCCTGTTGGAGCATATCTTGTGCACTGTAGGATGTTTAGCTTCATCCCTGGTCTATATTTACGAGATGACTATAATATTCTTTCCAGTGTGACAATCAAAACTCTCCCCAGGCATTATCATATATCCTCTGTGGGGCAGAATCATCCCAATTGAGACCCACAGAACTAGAACTATACATTATTATTATACATTATTACACACATATATATGTTATACATAATATGAAATATAAGATGTACATTTTTAAATAACTTAAATGTGTAATTGGAAAGTTGAAAGACAGAGCTCCTTGGTGACTCAGTCGGTTAAGCGTCCAACTCTGATAACTCAGGTCATGATCTCAGGGTTCTGAGATTGAGCCCCCCCCATGTTGGGCTCCTCAGTGCTGGGCATGGAACCTGCTTAGAATTCTCCCCCTCCCTCTCCCCTCCACCCCCTGTGCCATCTCTTAAAAAAAGAAAAGAAAAGAAAATTTGAAAGGCAAAAGCCACAATTTATATTTGGCAGTTCTTTATCTTCTAAAAGATATAATTTATCTTTCTTCTCACATTTATTTTTTTAAAGATTTTTTTTTTTTTT
>NC_138380.1:74916039-74977160 GCF_054177405.1 Leptonychotes weddellii | reverse complement strand
GAGGAAGCATGAGAAGGGGGAGGGGCAGAGGGAGAAGCAGACTCTCAGCTGAGCAAGGAGCTCAGTGCGGAGCCTCCATCCCAGGACCCTGGGATCCTGACCTGAGATGAAGGCAGACGCTTAACCAACTGAGCCACTCAGGTATCCTTTTTTCTCACATTTAGACATCAAATCACGTTTAGACTCTCATAGCAGGACAAAAACCCAACATGTCATCCATGTGCTTTGAATTCTCCATTATGAAACCAGAGTTTGATAAGAATAAGCCATGTCTTTTAGTACTTATCATATTATCACTGATTTATTGAATGAAGGTTGCTATCTTTTGACTCATATTTAGATATTATGAAAATAAACATCATATACCACATTGTGATTACTTATTTGCCTATTTATGTCCATTAGACTGAAAACTTCTTGGGCGTAGAAACATAATCACTTCTTACTCACTTCTGCTTCTTGAGATTAAAACTTGCCTTATTTGTAAACATTATTAAATGATCAATAAATGCTCTTGAATGAAACAACAAAAAAAAATAAGAGCATAACTAACTTTTAATGTTATTCTGACACTTAGATAAGTAAAAACAGTAAAACTTTCTATAGTGAGACTGACTTAGAGATTTAGTTCCATAAAGAGATAATTCTACATTTCAGTAGGAATTAATAAAATACAGAAATTTATTGTACATGGGAGATGGGTTAGAATATAGGCTATTTGAAAAGTGTGCCTAATTATTATTCATCTCTAAATTAATTTTAAATGGTCAGTTTGTAATTGCAAAGTATGTTTTCATGACTTTCATGTTACACAATTTTGTAACACAAACTAGAACAATCATTCTTAAACTTTAATGAGTATAACCATCACCTGGAAAGTTACAATAAGACATTATTTGATATTTTGGTATATGCAAACATAAGCAAATTTGTAACGTATGTATTTTATTTCCAAGATCAATTTTGTTTTTCAAGTTGGCTCCATGTCCAGTGTGGAGCCCAAAGCAGGGCTTGAACTCACATCCTGAGATCAAGACCTGAACTGAGATCAAGAATCTGATGTTTAATGGACTGAGCCACACAGGCGCCCCACAAGGTCAATTTTTAATGTCCTTTCTACAAATTCTCGCTTTACTGACCTTTGTTCCATTTTATCACACTGTTTCCTTGCTTACTGAGGTCTTCTCTCCTTTGTCCATCCTCTCCTATATCCATTCCCATGAGAGCTTTGTACTCCTTTAGTATTATACAAATTTCTTTTTTAAAAATGATTTATTTATTTGAGAGAGATTAAGAGAGAGAGAGTTGGGGGGGGCAGAAGGAGAGAATCTTCAGGTAGACTCCCTGCTGAGTGTGAAGCCTAACATGGGACTCCATCCCATGACCCAACAGATCATGACCTGAGCAAAAACCAAGAGTCAGATGCTCAACTGACTGAGCCACCCAGGCACCCCTTATTATACAAATTTCAAAACTGATATTTCTTCCATATTCTAGTCCAGTGGCTTTGTAAATATGGCCAAACTAAGTGTTAGAAGAAAATATAGAGATGTTTTTGTTGAGGTTCTTGAGACACATTCTGGAACTTCTAATGTTCCAGGAAGGAGCATTTAAAAATTACGTCTCTGGGGCACCTGGGTGGCTCATTTGATTAAGCATCTGCCTTTGGCTCAGGTCAGGATCCCAGGGTCCTGGGATCTAGCCCCAGGTAAGGCTCCCTGCTCAGCGGGGAGCCTGCTTCTCCCTCTCCCTCTGCCACTCCCCCTGCTTGTGCTCTTGCTCTCTCTTTTTCTCAAATAAATAAATTCTGTAAAAAAAATTACTTCTCTGGGTTACCAAAATTCAGTTGTTTCTGACACTTGAGAAAGATGTAGCAATGTTAGGTTAACATAAATGCTAACTTTTACTTACATTATTTCTCCTGTGTATATGTACTTTTGAATAGAAAATACATATTTAATTTTGTACCAGATTTGATATGCACTGGTAGAATTTAAGACATCAGTGTAAGTCTTTTAATATGGTAGAAAAATAATTGGCTAGGTGCCTTTAGAGTTCTTTAAAGTACTTCACAGGCTAACATCATTCTGTTCTTTCTCTCTCTCTCTCTTTTTTAAAATATTTTATTTATTTTATTTTATTTTTTTAAGTAGGCTCCACACCCAACATAGGGCTCAAACTCACAACTCCAAGATCAAGAGTCACAGGCTCTACTGACAGAACCAGCCAGATGCCCCCTATTCTGCTCTTTCTTAAGAACAGTCTTGGTCATATGTAAACGGAGTAAATAATATTAGACTAAATATTCACTCAATATTAGGGAATAGGAAAATTGAGAAGAGTTAATGTCCTGTTAAATAATTTGTTTTAATTTTTTTTTTTAATTTCAACTTGGACCATCACAGTCTACACAACTTCACCAGTATTAACTTATCTTTTATATTTCTAAATTTATTGTTTATGTGAAAAATAGGAAAAAGTATTAAAAATAGCATTACTTCAAAACTTACTGGCAAACTATAGTTTGGTGATATATTAAGTGGATGTGTGGTAATGGGCAAATGGACAGTCAGATTATAGAAATCTCAGGAATTTTGTAGTGTTTATTAGAACAATGACCTTCTAGCAAGCAAAAAGCACAATTTTAAGTTCAACTGATGTACCACAAAAAAAAAATACAGTGTGAAAAACTGTTTCTTTTTTTTTTAAGATTTTATTTATTTATTTGACAGAGAGAGAGAGAGCACAAGCAGGAGGAGTGGCAGGCAGAGGGGGAGGGAGAAGCAGGCTCCCCGCTGAGCAGGGAACATGATATGGGGCTTGATCCTAGAACCCTGGGATCATGACCTAAGTTGAAGGCAGACGCTTAACTGACTGAGCCACCCAGGCACCCTAAAAAAACTGTTTCTTCAGATAAAAAATAAAAAATAGTGGTGACTATTTTGGTAACTTTTGGTTAATATCAATATATCAATTATGAAGCATTAATAGCTTCTGGTAAAATGGCTAGATTCTGAGGTGGTAATTAATCTGTGTAATTCTAAAAATAGGAAATATTCTTTATGTATGTACATACGCATATATACTATACATATGTATGTTATACATATTTATATTGTGAACATTACATGCTATCATTTTATGCATCTAACAGACATTATAAAGAGTAAATGCTAAATTTTATATAAATATCCCAAAGGAGTATACATTAAAAAATACCTTCAGAGTAGATTAATGAAATTATTTTATTTTATTTTTTTAAGATTTTATTTATTTGACAGAGAGAAACACAGCAAGAGAGGGAACACAAGCAGGGGGAGTGGGAGAGGGAGAAGCAGGCTTCCTGTGGAGCAGGGAGTCCGATGCGGGGCTCGATCCCAGGACCCTGGTATCATGACCCAAGCCGAAGGCAGACGCTTAATGACTGAGCCACCCAGGCACCCCTGAAATTTTAGAAATAGAATGAATGTCTAATGTCATTAAGCATTTCATCTTACTTTATAACAGATGACATTAAGATCCAGTAAAATGATTACTGAGGGTCAAATAACTAGTTAATTAAAGATCTGTGATGAGACCCCTCAGGTTCACAAATTCCTAGACCTAAGTTTGTTCCTCATCTCCATGTGGCAACTAAAATGCTATTGGTTATTTATAGATTATATCCACATTTGAATAGGCTTTAGGTTGGTTCTGAATTGAAAGGAGATTTCTCAGTTAAGCTTCTTGATTTACTTTTGAATATCAAAACGCTTGCTGTGAATTTGGACACATTCCTGGCTTCAGACAATCCCCAAACCCAATGAAACCAGGGCTTTAATCAAGAGGATAGATGGAACCTTTGAAATGCTAAACAATGAAATTGAACTGAAGGAATTTCACCCATTTCTTCTTCTTTTTCTCTTTACCATATAACTTTGAACTGATCTGAAATCCCCTGGAGTGCTAACTTCAGCTGAAGAGTCCAGTAGGATGTAAACTCCCCAACCTCACAGAAAATTGAAATGCAGCACTTTTTCACTTTGAGGAGTATTTGGATGAGTATTTTTCAAATCTCATGTGGACTTTATCTATCCATGATATTTTTATTTTTAGGTATGGTTTTAATTTTTTACATGAATGCAAATACATAAACAAATATAAAAAGAACAATGAGGGTCTACTGGAAATGCCGGTGTCAAAATTTTATCTTTTGCTTTTTAAGAGGATGTCAATGGGTTGCACTTAATTTTCTTGTTTAGTAGTATAAGCATCACTAATGATTTAAATGCAGAATTTCAGTCTCTAACCAAGGATACCATTATGGGTCTTTTGCATGTGAGTTTTATAATGCCAAAATAAGGAAAAATGGGCAAATAGATTATGTAAAAGGAAAAGCCAATAACTTGACTTATTTGTAGTTTTCTTTTGATAACACTGCAATACGAAGAAATTGTCAGTACAAGACCATAATGATTTATCACTTGTAAAGGGTTAAGTGAGATATCTATTTTGAAAGAAGCTTAGAAAAGAACTCTATAAATCACTTATGGAAATCGCTTTTATACTTGTTGCTTAAGTCAGAGATACTTGATAGATGAAAAAAAGCATCTCTGAAATTTAAGACTAAATGAACAATTTTGGTCATAGTACTTACATTTTTTGCTGTGAATACCCTGAAACAAGAAGGGAGGGGAAAACCTACAGAGGAACAACTTTAAAAGAATGAGCCAGAGCAATGATTCACATATATGTAATGCTCAATGTGTTTGGATGTTTGCTGAAGATTTTATTACCTCATGATGCATTTTTATTAACTAAGGTACAAGAGAGAGAGGAAAGATGAATTTAAAGATTTAGGTGGAATGATAGAAAATAAGCTTGAATTCACTACTGCTAGAACATAATTTCTGCTGGAAAATTCTCAAGTTAACGCTCTCTGACTTGCTACCTGGTTCCTTCCTCAGCTACTCCTTTTCTTAACATCCCCATCCAACATGGGACCATTGGTCTTAACATACTATTACTCATATCTCTAAAGAATGTTACAGCCGCCTGCTGAGGACCCTTTCACAGTTAAGTCTCCACTTCAGGATCTTCTAACTTTCCTCCTCTAAGTTATTATTATTATTTTCCTTATCTTTAAGAAAAAGTATCCCACCTCCTTTTTAAAGCTAATTCATCCCCATCTCTCTCCTACCTATTTAAGGAGTCTCTGTCATTAATTATCTGCTACCATATATTCATGTTTAACATCTTCTCTTTAAGTTTTTTCCCTGAGTAAACAAATTTGTTGTGTTTCAAGCTACTATTGCTCCTTTTCTCCTCCATCAGCACAATGAATGATAATTTTCAAAAGTCACTGCTTATTCACTCACTTCCTACTCATTAATTATTTAAATTATTTAAACTCTCCTTCCCTTATCTTAGGCACTTTTATTAAGTCAAATATCCATTTTGTTTGGTCAAACTCTTAGTAAGCATCTCTAGACTTGATCTCTGGTACTTGGTTGCAAGGAGCCAATATCCACTGTGTCTGATTTAAGGAAAAAAGCAATTTAATGGAAGAATGTAGGATCATCTGAAGAACTGATGTAAAGGCTATGAATATTAACATGATTCAGAAATCAAGCAGGAAAGAATAAAATAATAATAATAATAAATTATTTATTATAATATTATTATAAATAATTATTATAAATAAAAAATAAGTCAATAATAAAAAGGCAAATAAACCAGTTAAAAAGATGGGCAAATCACATATATATGAATGACCAATAAACAAATGAACAGATTCTCAACACCATTAGTCATTAGAAATATAAGGCAAAGCCCAGAGAAACTTCTTGATAACCATAGGATAGGTATAATAAAAAATAGTGCATAATAACAAGTGTCAACAAGGATGTGGAGAAATTGAAATGCTCATACGTTGTTAGTGAGAAAATGATGTGGCTACTTTGGAAAACAGTTTGACAGTTCCTCAAAATGTTAAACATTGAGTTGCCATATGTCCTAGCAATTCCAGTCCTATATATATAGCCAAGAGAAATGAAAACATATTTCTACACCAAAATGTACACACAAATATTCATAGCAGCATTAGTTGTAATATCTGGAAAGTGAAATCAACCCAAATGTTCGTTCACTGAGGAATGGATAAACAAAATGTGGTATATCCATACAATTATGCAAGATAAAAAGGAGTAAAGTACTGATACATGCCACAACATGGACAAATCTTGAAAATATTATGCTAAGTAAAATAAGCTGCTGAAAAGGACTACATATTGTATGACTCCATTTATATGAATATCCAAAATAGGCAAATCTACAGACAGAAAGTAGATAAGTGGTTGCCTGGAGGAAGGTGGGTTGACAGCTAACGGGTACAACGTTTCTTTTGGGGGGATGAATGTGTTCTAAAATTAGATTGTGGCGATGATTGCAAACTTTGTGAATATACTAAAAAAACCCTCGGAATTGTATGCTTTAAATGGGCAAATTTTCATGTTGTGTGAATTTTATCTCAATAAAACTACTTTTAAAAGGTCAGTCATGGACCAAGGAAGGCCAGTCAGAGTAAGACACAACCAGCTCTGGACATAGGATCCATCAGTTTTCCATGCTGCCACTGGACCTGCCGCTCCTGGATACATATCGCCTCTGCCACCAGTGGGCCCAGATACTGGCCTTTTTGTTGATGGCATGAACCCAACTCTTCTAGTTCTTTGTGTTAGCCACTTCAGACTCATGTCCTAAGTAGGATCATCAGATTGTTTAAATTTCAGACAGCTCTCTGAGGTGTAATGTCTAGGACTTGGGGGAGCAAGTACCTGGCCTTTTTTTTTTTTTTTTTTTTTTTAAAGATTTTATTTATTTGACAGAGAGAGACACAGCGAGAGAGGGAACACAAGCAGGGGGAGTGGGAGAGGGAGAAGCAGGCTTCCCGCTGAGCGGGGAGCCCGATGCGGGGCTCGATCCCAGGACCCTGGGATCATGACCTGAGCTGAAGGCAGACGCTTAACGACTGAGCCACCCAGGCGCCCCAGTACCTGGCCTTTTATGTAAAACCTGAGAAACCATTAAAATTGTAAGACAAAAACAATGTCCAACTCCCTAAATATAGACAGGGGGTTCAAATGCTGAGCAGCCATAAAATGACAAATGTTATCTGTAATCTTTTCAGAAAGCTTTGAGAATGCTTTCTGTATGGCCAGATGGACTCTCCCTATCCTGCCTGAACCTGAACATTAGGATACTCCATACTGAACCCCTCCAACAAATGAGATCCACACACCTCTGCCAGCTCAATTTTATCAAAGCATAGCCTAGGTCAAGCTAATGCCCTGTTCAAAAACCTTCAGTGGTAAAACATGAATTTCATGCTAAACAAAAAGTAATTGGTTTCAAGGCCCTTAAAAGTTTACAGAGTTTCCCTTTCCGTAATACTTTTTCAATTTTCTCATTCATATAAGCATTTATTAACAAAGATTTTTGCTCTTCTCCCATTTGAAGTATACAATTCAGTGTTTTTTGGTATATTCAACTATGATTTTGAAAAATTATTTCCTAAGTAGATAAAAACAATCCACGGAGATAGATAAGTTTGCATCATTCCTGGGGTGCCTGGGTAACTCAGTGGGTTAAGTGTTAAGACTCTTGATTTCAGCCCGGGTCATGATCTCAGAGCCGTGAGATGGAGCCCCACGGACAGTGCAGGGTGGAGCATGCTTGGAATTGTCTCTCTCTCTCAATCCCTCTGCTCCCATGATCTCTCTCTCAGAAAGAAAAAAAAATGTTTACATCATTACTAAAATGCTGCAAGTTTAAACACGCTTTTACCAGAAAAACTAGAGTTTAAATCAGTTTAAATTTAAATTAGTTATAATTTTCTTAAAATGGCATAAGGTATCTCCCTAATCCCTTAAAGAAATATCTGAACAGACATGCAATTATTTAACAAGTGATAAATTTTAGGACAAGTGGTTATTAGATAGCAGTTATAGGAAAAATAATCTCCTGTAAACCTGCTTTAGGCAACCTATCCTAAAAATGTCTTTTTTACTATAAGCCCCATACCCTGAAATAGATGTAATTTTATCCCACTTTATTTTTTGGCTTCTTTCAACTTCATTGAAGTATAATTACATTTCACTAAACTTCACATATTTAAAGTGTGCAATATGATCACTTTGGGCGTATGTATACAAATCTGGGAAATCATCAATATTGTAGTATAAAAAACTTTTCCAACTCTCCCCATTTTCCTTGTACTCCTTTGTAATCCCTACTTCCTGCACCCTCATATCTGACCTACCTTCTGAGACTATAGATTAGTTTATTCTTCAGAATTTTATATGAACATAATTTTTTAATTTCTTTTTATATTTTTTGATTTTTTGGCCTGACTTATTTCACCTAGCACAACTTTGTGATTTATTCATGTTATAGCATGAACTAATAATTAGTTCCTTTTTATTGCTAACTAGTATTTCATTGAATAGATAATCACAATTTGTTTGCACGTTCATGTGTTGTTGGACATTTCAATTATTTACAGTTTTTGTCTATTTAAATTAAAGCTGTTTTGATCATCTGTGACCTACTCTTTGTAGTCATTTAGTTTTGTTTCTTCAGGGTAAACACCTAGGAGTGAAATATTTGATGTTGGTGAATGTATGTTTAAGTTTTTAAGAAACTTCCCAACTCTTTTTTTTCAGAGAGGGGAGAGGGTCAGGGAGAGAGAGGGGGAGAGAGAATCTTAAGCAGGCTCCTCACCTAGCACAGAGCCCGACATGGGGCTCAATCTTGCCTCTGAGATCATGACCTGAGCTGCAATCAAGAGTGAGATGCTTAACTGACTGAGCCACCCAGGTGCCCTAAAACTTACCAACTCTTTTCCAAAGCAGTTGTACCATTTTATATTTTCACCAGCTATGTTTGAGAGATGTAGTTGTCCATAGCCTTCCCATTTCTGTTTTAATTTTGTTTATTAAAAATTTTCCCATTCCAAGGCACCTGGGTGGCTCAGTGGGTTAAGTGTCTGACTCCTGGTTTCACCTCAGGTCATGATCTTGGGGTCGTGAGATTGAACCCTGTGTCTGGCTCTGCACTCAGTGCAGAGTCGGTTTAAAATTATCTCTCTCCCTCCCCCAGCTTGCGCGGGCTCTCTCTCTTTCTAAAATAAATAAATAGATCTTTAAAAAAAAGCTATTAAAAATTTTCCCATTCCCATGAATGTGGTGTTTTATCTCAGTGTGGTTTGAATTTACATCTCTAAAGACTAATGATGTTGTACATCATGTATCTACAGGCCATTTGTTTATTTTCTCTTTTAAAGTAAATATTGAATGTTTTTGCCTGTTTTAAAAATTTTTGCTTTGTTTATATTATTATTGAGTTGTGAGCATTCTTTATATCTTTGTCTGATTTATGTGTTGTGAATATTTTCTCCTAGTTTGTGGCTTGGCATTTCATTTTCTTAATTGTTTTTAGAAGGGTGAGTTTTAAGTTTTCATGAAATCTAAAACATCACTTAAAAAATATAGTTCATTATTTTTGTGTTCTATCAAAGAAATCTTTCATCACTTGAAGGTGCACATTGCTGTCCAGTTTTCCCAATACCATTTGTTGAAAAGATTATCTTCTTTTTCTTTCTTTTCTTTTTTTTTTTGAGACTGTCATTTTTCCATTGGATATTCTTTCTTGCTTTGTCAAATATTAATTGATCATGAAGTTGTGGGTTCATTTCTGGGTTTTCTATTCTCTTCTATTAATGTATGTGTCTATTTTTGTGCCAGTACCATACTGTTTTGATCACTATAACTTTGTAATATAATGTGAAATCGGGAATTGTGATGCCTCCAGTTTTGCTTTTCTCTTTCAAGGTTGCTTGGGCTATTCAGGGTCTTTGGTGGTTCGATAGAAATTTTAGGATTGTTTGTTCTAGTTCTGTTAAAAATGCTAGTGATTTTAAAAATTTTTTTATTGTTATGTTAATCACCATACATTACATCATTAGTTTTAGATAAAAATGCTAGGGATATTTTGATAGAGATTGCATTAAATGTGTAGATTTCTTTGGGTAGTATAAACATTTTAACAATATTTATTCTTCCAATCTATGAGCATGGAATATCTTTCCACTTCTTTCTGTCATCTTCAATTTCTTTCATAAGTGTTTTACAGTTTTCAGAATACAAGTCTTCCACTTCTTTGGTTAGGTATATTCCTAGGTATCTTAATGTTTTGGTGCAATTGTAAATGGGATTTATTCCTTAATTTCTCTTTCTGTTGTTTCATTATTGATGTTTAGAAATGAAACAGATTTCTGTACATTGATTTTGTATCCTGTAGCTTTACTGAATTTGTTTATTAGTTCTAGTATTTTTTTGGTGGTCTTTTGGGTTTTCTATATAGAGTCTCATGTCATCTGCAAATAGTGAAATTTGACTTCTTCCTTGCCAATTTGTACCTTTTATTTCTTTTCGTTGTCTGATTGCTGTGGCTAGGACTTCCAGCACTATGTTGAATAAAAGTGGTGAAGGTGGACATTCCTGTCCTGTTCCTGATTGTAGATGAAAAGGTCTGTTTTTCCCCATTGAGTATGCTATTAGCTGTGGGTTCATCATAGATGGCCTTTATTATGTTGAGGTATATTCCCTCTAAACCTACTTTTTTGAGGATTTTGATCATGAATGGATGTCATACTTTGTCAAATGCTTTTCTGCATCTATTGAAATGATTATATAGTTCTTATTCTTTTTTTATTGTGATGTATCACATTGATTGATTTGCAAATATTGAATCACACTTGCAACCAGGAATAAATCCCCCTTAATTGTGGTGAATGATTTTTTAAATGTACTTTTGGATTCAGTTTGCTAGTATTTGGTTGAGGATTTCTGCATCTATGTTCATCAGAGATATTGGCCTGTAGTTCCCTTTTTTGTGGTGTCTTTATTTGGTTTTAGGATCAAGATAATGTTGGCCTCATTGAGTGAATTTGAAGTTTTCCTAATGCTTTTTTTTTAAGATTTTATTTATTCATTTGACAGAGAAAGACAAAGCGAGAGAAGGAACATAAGCAGGAGGAATGGGAGAGGGAGAAGCAGACTCCCCGCTGAGCAGGGAGCCCGATGCGGGGCTCGATCCCAGGACCCTGGGATCATGACCTGAGCCGAAGGCAGACGCTTAACGACTGAGCCACCCAGGTGCCCCTTCCTAATGCTTTCTTAAAGAAACCAAATACATTAGATATTTTATAACGTTTCATACAAATTTCATATGTAAACAAGCTACAACTTGTGTAGAAAAGAGGTAACATTAACATTTTATTTTTTAAAGATTTTATTTACCCATTGGACAGAGAGAGAGAGAGATAGCTAGAGAGTGCACAAGCAGCGGGGGAGTGGCAGGCAGAGGAAGAGGGAGAAGTAGGCTCCCCACTGAGCAAAGAGCCTGATGTGGGACTGGATCCCAGGACATGGGGATCATGACCTGTGTTGAATGCAGCCACTTAACTGACTGAGCCACCCAGGTGTCCCAACATTAACATTTTAAAACACGTACTATTTCTTACTCATGTTCATTAGCTGCTTGGCCTCATGCCTTCCAATTTCCATATCTATATTTTATTTGTGTTTTCTGTCTTTGTCCAAAGAGTTATTTACAATCATCAAAATTTTAGTATAATCTATAAAATCTTCATAATTTCTGCTGATTATATTTTTCATTGTGAAACAAGATTAAGATAAAAAGCATTATTTATTTATTTATTTATTTAAGATTTTTTTTTTTTTTATTTGTGAGAGAGAGAATGAGAGACAGAGAGCATGAGAGGGAGGAGAGTCAGAGGGAGAAGCAGACTCCCTGCCGAGCAGGGAGCCCGATGCGGGACTCGATCCCGGGACTCCAGGATCCTGACCTGAGCCGAAGGCAGTCGCTTAACCAACTGAGCCACCCAGGCGCCCTAAAAAGCATTTTTTAAAAAACATTTTGTGAGAAAAAAACATTTTGATCTTCTACATGACATCAGTGATGGTGCAAAACTTCACTGACATGGCAACAAAATATATGTGAGAGACCATTTCAGTTATTATAGAACCCAATTTGAATTTGTAATTTGTAGTGGGAAAAAGAGAACTACAGTTTTCTTGGTGGTAGGTTTTCTTGGTGGTAGAGCTCTGGATGCTTCAATTACTCATCAGCCATGAGAACTGAAAATGAGTTGTGGTCTGCATTTGCTTCTCTCTTACAACAGAAGAATGTGACAGGCTGAAGGGGTATATGAGGATAAGAACAGGATTCCTAGATCTGAACTTGGTTGCTTCAGATATCTGTTTCTGACTAATTCAGAAACTTCCCCCTATATTGTCATAATTTTAATACATATTTTATATCCTAAACAAACACTGACATGTTGATCCTACTTTCTAATTGTTACTTTAAAATCCACTAGAATACTGTAGAATAGTTTATGCTTTGTCAATTATCATTTATGCACAGCCTCATCTTCTAGCACATTTATCTCTCACTGACCCTCATTCAGTATGTCTGACTCACCTTTCCCCTTACTTCATCTGGTTCTAGGCTTCCTGTTCCATAGAGAATAGGTCATGCTGCCTCCTAAGAAGTTCTCTTTGAAGTTCCCACTAGCAGGGAAAGGCCTTAACAAAATGAGAACCATGCTCATGTTGGTCACTTCTCAAAGTTTTGACTCCTCCATATTTTGCCTGATTTTGTTTGTTACTTAGTATCCTTTAATATTTTTTTTGTTTGTGTTCTGTCCAGAGTATCAATCAACTAGATGGCCGCTCAGTGTGGACTTCCATCATTATACTGGAAATAGAACTCTGTCCTGTCATAATATACAGACACAGAGCCATTGGGTAGTATGGCTAAGTTGCTGTTGAGGAGGTTTACCTGTGTTCTTTCCCTACGTAGGTGCATAGCATTTTTTTTTTTTTAAACCAGAGCTCTAGGCATCTGTTAGTAGCATTTTTCATCTTTCTTTCATGAGAATTAGTGGAAGATCCTGGTATCATGAATAGAGCTTAGGAAATTTCTTCTTCTTCCTGGAGAGTACTTTTACTCTCTGTTATTTTAGAAGGGATGGAATTCTCAGTCATCTCTACTAGTGAGAGTAGAGATATACATCTCTCTTCCCACCAATAGCTCAGAAGACCTGCAATTTAAGCTGATATTGTAGTTCTGTGCTTATTTATGGGGATATTTATCTTTTTTTGATCTTGCTATATGTGTTTGACTTACTCATTTTGTATTTTATCTGCCATTGCTATATACTTAGAGGAAAGGGGGCTCCTTAAAACCTGAATCTACAAAACTATCTTGACAAGAAATTTTAAGGGGACACCTGGATGGCTCAGTTGGTTAAGTGGCTGCCTTCAGCTCAGGTCATGATCCTAGGGTCCTGGGATCGAGTTCCACATCGGGCTTCTTTTTTTTTTTTTTTTTTAAAGATTTTATTTATTTATTTGAGAGAGAGAGAATGAGATAGAGAGAGAGCATGAGAGGGGGGAGGGTCAGAAGAAGAAGCAGACTCCCCGCCGAGCAGAGAGCCCGATGCGGGACTCGATCCCGGGACTCCAAGATCATGACCTGAGCCGAAGGCAGTTGCTTAACCAACTGAGCCACCCAGGCGCCCCTCCACATCAGGCTTCTTACTCAGCGGGGAGCCTGCTTCCCTCTGCTTGCCTCTTCCCCTGCTTGTGTTCTCTCTCTGTCTCTCTCTGACAAATAAATGAATAAAATCTTTTTTTTAAAAAAGGAAATTTTAAACTGTATCTTATCATTATAGTATCCTACACTGGGTCTAACATGGCACTTGAAAAAGCAAAACATGTTTATTGAAGTAAAGACTTTTTTTTTTTTAAAGATTTTATTTATTTATTCATGACAGACAGAGAGAGAGAGAGAGAGGCAGAGGGAGAAGCAGGCTCCCAAGGAGCAGGGAGCCCGATGCGGGACTCGATCCCAGGACCCTGAGATCATGACCTGAGCCGAAGGCAGACGCTTAACCATCTGAGCCACCCAGGTGCCCTGAAGTAAAGACTTCTAACAGGAATTTTAAATTTACTGAAAAAAAAAAAAAGGAAGCTGAATGAAATCATCCTCATTAGATGTGGTTGTTTCTTATTGGATTAATAGAACTATAGGTCTGCATTGAAAATTCCACAAGAGCAATACAAATCTGATTCAGTATGCATAGTTTTTATTCACAGACAACTTTGTAAAGTAAAATACACCATCATCCCCATGGATTTTGGCATTTTGCTCCATGGGCACCAAGAAAAAAATAATCTATTTTAACTTGATTAAGCATAGCTGGAAGATCTAGGCTGTCATTTCCAGAGAAAATTATTACCTCTGAATCATCAATCTAGTATGCTTTTTTAGCTCATATATATATTCATTCTTGCTCTTTCCAGATATATCTGGATAGCTGAACTTTCTCAACCTATAAAGCTATTGGACTTAAGTGTTGAGACTGACCCCTGCTTTTCCCTCTCATTGGCTTTTTCTCCTTGTAGCACCTCCCATTTTCAGAAGTTGCTGATTCAGAAGTTGAACAAACTCTATTGGTTCCAGAATCCCTTTCTTTTTTTTTTTTAATTTTATTGTTATGTTAATCACCATACATTACATCATTAGTTTTTGATGTAGTGTTCCATGATTCATTGTGCATAACACCCAGTGCTCATGCAAAATCCCTTTCTGTGGTCCCTTCTCCTCATTCTGTCAGGAGGATGAGCTTCATTTGCCCTTCAAGGTCCTAGCTGGACTAAGAATCAAATTGACACGAGACACAATAATAGGAGAAAATCAAATTTAATAGGCATACATATAAGCAATCCACACAAACATGGAAACTCCAAAGACAATGAGGCAACAGGAAGCTTATATGAGCTAAGGAGAAGGGCAGGGTCTGAGGATACAAAGGTGAGAATGTCATTAGCAAGATGGTGAGAATAAATGGAAGAACAAAGTTTGCCCTATTATGCAAACAAGTTTCTTTGGTAAAGGGGAGTCTATAAATAGCACTCTTCCTGGTACAGTTTCTCCTTTCCAATGTAAATTTAGGCAGTTGAGGACCAAGAAGGGAGCTTTTTTTGTGTTTGCTGGGTTTTGATTACTTGTAACTCAAAATAATGTTCATGCCAAAGTGGCCCATCTAGGGGCAGCCTGCCTGTGGCCCCTACCATTCCTTTCTTCCTTTCATCCTCTATTACTTTGTTCTCTGTCACTTTGCTAAAAGTGTTGCTGAAGTGGTAGGTTCTTTCTCTACTTAATACCATTCCCAAATAGCCAAATAACAAAACAGTATTTGATGGCAAGCAGGTAATTTATTCAGTGGTCAGAGAATGGAGAAGGGAAGCTCATGCTTTAAAGGCATATTCTCCCTGATTAGGTCTCATGGTCAGGGTTTTATGGGGTTATGCTAATTAAGAGGCTGGTAAGCAAGCTGATGTCAAGATGTTTTAGGGAAGAGAGGAGGCTTCTTGGAATCAGAGTGCCATCTCTCTTCTTCCCTTAGATGGGTACAGTTAGCTTTGTCCTGCTGCTAGTAGGTGTGTTCTTTATTAGAATTAGGTGATAATGATCTCATGGTCATCTGGTGGGTTAGCTACTGGTGTCTGAACTGTAAGAAACCAGTCAAATGCTGAGTCATGGGGGCTTGTTTGGAGCTTGTGGCTTCTGGCATTTGGTCTTAGTTTCTGGTGACAAGCAGCACCTATAAACAGTGTTAGAAAACTGAGTTATTGTGGCTTGTCATCAAGTCTGTAGTAACAAAATAATTGCATTAATTCTGTTGGCCTATAAGTTTTGCAATTATAGAGATGAGGTTTGAATTTTTCAGTACTGTAATACCATCACTTAGCATGGTACCTGATATATAGTAATTGAATATTTCTTGAAGGAAAGCTTTGAAACTTTTTTCTAAATATCCAGTCCTTTCCAGCATGACCCTTCTACTGATGCCAGAGTGCAAGGACCCTGCTGTTTCATTACCCTTGCCATATTGCAATGTAATTATTTGTTTATGTGTCTTTTACCCTACCAAGGTTCTACAGTCCCAGGTCCTGGCACAATGTCTGAGAGATAGCAGTTTCTCATTAAATGTTTATTAAATTGATTTCCTAAATTATTTAGTAAATTTGAAAGGTTATAATTACCTTGAAGGCAGGAACCATAGCTTTTAAATTTTATTTTTATGGGAGCTAAGAGCTCCCAGTCAGAATATAAACTATCATGAAATTAAATTGAATAGTCAGGAATTTAAATGAACAAGTATTGGTGGGTGAAAATAGAACAAGTTAACTTCGGATTTGAAAAAAATTCTCAAATTTGGAAATTAAAAATACAACTGATCTTGTTGAATGCAATCATGCACCTACTTGACTCTGATACTCTAGAATTATTCTCACACGTTTCTTCATTTTTTATTTTAACTTCTGAGTCTTAATTTTGCTGCTTATTGTTTCTTACTTTCTTTCAAAGTAAGTTTATTCAGATCAAATTTCCCCTTCCATGAAGCTGTCCCTGAATCCTCAGCAAATATTTTCTATTTCTTCTGTAGATTTTACTAGCCTTTACTATGTGTGCAGTGAGTAGAATTTACGTGCTTTGTTACTGAAGTGCTTATGAGCCAAATGTTGGGGCCAGGTTTCCTGGGTTAGAATCCCAGCTACACCACTTACAAGCTATGCCACTTTGGGCTAGTGTCTTAGCTTTTTTGGGATTCAAAATTTCTCCTCTACAGAATAGGGAAAATAAATAGTTCTAGCCACATTGGATTGGTATCTTGGTATGAGAATTAAATGGGTTAATATATGTAAATTACTTGGCAAAGTGCCTAGCACATACGAAGTACTATGTAAGTGTTAATATCTTTTCTCCATTTATTACATCTGAAAACTTTTTTTTTAAACTCTGTTTTAATTATGTTACCCTAATATTAGGATGAAATATCTACTTCATCCAGGCTGACATAAACAGACCAGTGAGAAATAGTGTGAGGTAATGGCTAAGAGCATAATGGCAGGAGCCAGACTACCTGAGTCCAAATGCCAGCTCTGTCACTTACTGGCTGTGTCACTAATGACAAGGTACTTAAAAACTCATAATTTATCATACCCTCAGTTTTCTCCCCTGTAAAATGTGCATAATATAGCACCTATGCAATAGGGTTATGCTGAGAATTAAAAAAGTTAATGAATGTGAAGCGGCTAGAAAAGTGACTGACACATACTAACTATTCAAAAGGGGTTAGTTACTTCTACTCTTAAACTGCCCAGCTTAATACATTATCACATATTTTAATGTATTTGTTTTAATGCAAGTCTTGTTTCTCTCCTAAATTTTAAATTCCTAGTGAATGGGAGTACGGTTTTCCCCCTAACATCCTGATTTAGGTCTAGGATGTATCTCTTATTCTGTATGTGGATGTAATGTTAAGCTTCAGTTGACCTATCTGTTACATAATAATATCCCTGTGTCACTGTCTTATTTGTTGATTATGTTTGACTGTTAAGTATCACAAAAGACAAAATAAATTATCTCTCTATTCTTTTGATAGAAAATTGATTTCCCAATATTCTACTAAAGTGAGGTTTAAATAAACTTGAGATGTATATTATTCCAATGCAACAAAATGCCAAGAAGTAGATGATTGTTGGCCTTATTTCAGTATCTCAAGGATTTTAGTCTTCTGATGTTCTGAGATTTTTCTTCATGATTGAAATGTCACTGCTTTGGTATCTCCACTCTTCATGGCCACATCCAAGTCAGGAAGGAAAATTAATGGAGGAGAAAGAAGAGGGTGCTGTATCAAGAAAGAGATATTTTCTTGAAATCCCCATACTTCTGTATACTTTGCTTGGCTAGATTGTCACATGACTTTTGCTAGATTCAATGTGGTATAGAAAGATTCGTTTTCAGCTTTAAAATATGGGAAATAAGGGAAAACAGGGGTAGAATAAATGTTGATTCAGTCTACTTACCATATAAGTAGATTTACCTCATAAGGTCTTTATACTCAAATGATTTAATGGAGGTAAACTTGCTTTTAAACTTTTATAAAAAACATGGGCAAAAAAATGGAAACAGTTATTGGATTTCCCAGAACATCTAATTCCAAGTATGTTGTACACGATTTCTCATAAGAAGAGTATGGATAATTTAAAACATTTTGATAATTTAGTTCATTTTCTGTTTACAAAGTTAATAATTCTATTTCCTCAAAACACTGTGTTAGTTTAAATTCAGTCTTTAAAAATTAAATTCTTTTCATTATATTCCACTCCTGATTTTAATTCATTATTTGTTATCTTTAAAATAGGAGAAATACAGGGGCGCCTGGGTGGCTCAGTCAGTTAAGCATTTGACTCTTGGTTTCAGCTCAGGTCATGATCTCAGGGTGGTGAGATTGAGCCCCATGTTTTTGGGCTCCCCACTGAGCAAGCAGTCTGCTTCCCCCCTCTCTCTCTCTCTCCCTCTGCCCCTCCCCTGCTCACACACACACACACACACACACACACACACTCTTTCTCTCAAATAAATAAATAATCTTTAAAAATAAAAGAAAATAGGAGAAATACTAATAAACTTGGGTTCATTCACTCACTCATGAAATACACTAACACCCCACTAAAATACAGTAAATGGGATCCAGAAAATCCAGTCTTATAAATGCAGGATAGCATTATTGCAAATTGAAGAATATGACCAGGAGTGATCACAGTCTAACAGACCTACAAAGAGTTTTGACCCCAAATGTGGTTTGGCATTATCTGGTATAAGATGTACACACTGGCTCATTTATCAATGGAATTAATGCCTGTTCTTTTGGTTGTGATGGAACATCTGGGACAGTAGAAGTTGTTTTAGTTAATATTATAGTTATTTGGTACCCATTTTTTGGGCTGGTCTAAGGAGAACAGGCTGGGAAACATACTGGGAAGGTTAATAGACATCTTGTGAGACAGGGTTGTCAGCTGGTTGCCTGTGGCTAGCCTTGCACTTCATTCTTTCTTCCATTTTCCTCCCTCCCTCCAAAGGTAAGAACTTAAACTCACCTTGTTTGGGAATGGGGTCTGAATGAATGTACCTTAGTATGGGGTTTTACTGTAAATATTTAGTCCTGTTATATTATAAGCACTGTGTTTGGAACCAGGGGACTATTGGCAAATGAACAAATATATATAATTTGGGTAAGTGTTGTGACAAAAATTAATCACCATGATAGGAAACAAACAAACAAAACAGGTCCACCAGAATGACTGGAAAAGACTTGATGAAAAAGTTATATTTAAGATAAGAATGGAAGGATGAGAGGGCATATCAGTTAGGCTCCTTGCAGTGAACAGATGGTACAATCCAAGTAGTTAAATAATAACCATTTTGAAGTAAAGGAATAACTTAAGAGGAATGGCATGGCATATGGGAAAAACCTAAGGAATAGTGCAGCACTTCAGATCTAGTGATAATGTGTGTTGGGAGGAAGAGGAGTGGAGGGCTTGCCACCTCTTAAAGAGGCAAGGAAAAGGAGCAATTATTCTGGAATCTGGGTGTAAAGGAACACTCATAGAATTTTTGTATATATTTTAGAAGGATGCAGCCAAGTCCTGGGAAGGTCATTTAGTATATGTTCTCATGAATATATGTTTTTGTAAGATTTAAAAACAGATGTATTTTAACTACAATCACTTTCCTCTCTGACTTCCCCCTCTTTCATGTTGGCTAAGAGTGGCCATTTTTGGGACCCAGCCAGGTTGAAATATTTGGGTTTAGTGGACTATAAGATTTGTAATCTCTTCCATAGAAATTAGGTTATTTTTAGCCATTCATATGTAATGATGTTCAGGAGAACTTCTGCCCACTTGCTGACTCACTCTGCCTGAGTGACAATTCTATAGGTCTGATCATTATATGGACATATCTTGTGCTGCCAAGTACTGGAAATATAGGAGTAGTGGAGGAGAAAGTAATGAATTTTAAAATAAACAGAACCAGAAACTAGTCTGTGGAAACCTCAATATTCAAACATGTCAAAATTTCAAGCAGAAGAATAAGTCTCTTTGATGCCTTGTCAAAATGAAAATTTCTTTGAGGAATATATTGAAAAATGCAGAGGGTAAAGTTTAAAAAGTGCCATGTATTTTTGCATGATGGGAATTGTATAAAATATAATAGCAGTTTTCTTGTGTTTGTAGAACACCAAACTGTAAGCAATAATACAAACATCTTTATGTAAATTATGATTCATTTTTTTACAAATCTGAAATATCAATATTTTTATTAACTACATTGGTAGGCAGGATAATTATATTTCTAGTCACCTGATAGAAAATGATATCATGAAATCAATGTCACATGAAGAGGTGGTCAAAGAATATGCAACCAAACAATATATTAGAGCTGTGTCAGGGAGTTGATAGATCAGTATTATTTTTTTTCTCTTAGATTTTGTAATTTTTGTGGTATTTGTCACATTTTAGTTAATTTTTGCATATGATTTCCCTTTTCAGTATAAATATTTACTTTCCTGTCAAATATTGTGTTCATAATATTCTTCTCTTTCTTTTAAAGAGGGTCCACAAAATTTAAATCTGCCCTTGAAACAAGGTGTTTTCCGAGTAATTATCTTCTCCTGTGAATGAAAAAACAAGGAACACTTAACAGGCTTTCAATGACTTACCTCATTTGTCCTTAAGTAAATTTTTTTCAAACTGGTGGCATAACTGGAACTATTTCTGGGAAGACACAGATTGCTTTATTACACAGATTACTTCATTTAGAAAATGCCAACAATCCACCACCACTAATTATATTCAGTAATTTTCAGGAAAAAGATGCCTATGTGTGAGAGAGAACTTATTACTACCAGTGACTATCTTGAAAACAGAGCTCAATGACATCATGTAAATAAATTAGCAAAACAGTTTATTGTAAATATTCTCTTTGATTGAAGGCACTATATAAAAATATACACCATAGGTAACATTTTCAAGGAAGATTTCATTTAATAAATCATATCTCACTCATAAACATTCATTGTGTGTGTTCAATATTAAGAAGCCTTATGAATCGTCCATAATTGTATTAATCTTATATCATAATATCTATACTTAACTATTAGCAGACTTCATTACAATATATTAATTATTGGTTAAAACACACCAGATTATTTTAATTTTTCTATGTTAATCTAAAATATATCCTTTTACTTCTAAGTCATATCTTTGGAAAATATATATAAAAAACAGTCTTGAAGTGTTACTAATCTGTCTTTCAGACTCCAGGGACATTGCAAAGAATGTGGGTCTGGATATGAAACTCAAACTATAAGTCATTGTTATTTGCCATCTAAGTCTGTAGATTTTTTGATGAATGGATAGGTTTTTATGGGGAAGACAAAGTAACACTCCTCAAACATGAAACTGATCATCTCACTCACATACTTAAATCCTTGTCTCAAGGATAAAATTCGAACCCTTTAACACATACTAGGCCCTGATTCATTTCTCAATATGTCTGCCATTTCCCTCCAGGCTTCAGCTGTGCTAAACTTCCAGTTTGGTGACTAGGTCCTACTCTTTTTCACCCCAGGCTTTTATATGTGTGGGTGGAACACTCTACCCTCACCTCTTCACCTGAAAAACTCCTATTCATCCCTTTCAGTTTTAGTCAGAGTAACTTTAAAAAATATAATTATTTTCTTGACCAGTGTAACAGAGTAAGTTAGATGCCTGTACGTTGTGATTTTTTCCAAGAAAGTCTATGAAGATTCTTGTTTGTCTTTTTTTCTGCTAGAGTGCAAACACTTGGGGAAGGGATCAAGTCCATCACATTTATGTGACTGGCACAGGCAGGCCCATTGAATGAATTAATGTATTCTTTTTCTTGGCAAGTCTGGAGGTTAGGTTCACATTTCAACTATTGTGCTAAGTGAACAAAGCTGAATTATTCCATATCTGATGGTTGCACTTATTTCCTGAAAATCGCAATGAACACAGATAAGATTTATGTTTTTCAATTCTACTTGAATGGGTTGGTATAGGGGAACCTACACAAGCAAAGACTCAGCACTATGTGACAACTCAGATAACCGAGCATGGTCATTCCAAGGTGGCTACCGTGAGAGACAGCGGGCTGGAAATCAGGATAGGTTGGGCCACATTAATAGGGACTTTCAAAGCTGTGATGTTTAGTTGTTTCAAGTTTTATATTTTAATTGTAGTTTCTATTAAAATTTTTAAAAAAAAAGAATAGAAGAAAGCAATAGACAAAAATTATTGGTGAAGATTTCAATACTTCCTTCTAGTCATTGTTATAACCAAGTCAAAGAATATCAATAAAGGTATAGAAGACTTGAATACTATCAACCAACTTGACCTAATTGACATCTGTTGAAAACTTCTCAAAATAACAGAATAAAACAAGTTCTTTGCAAGCTCACCTGGGGTATCACTGGAATAGACCAGTTGCTTAGCCGTAAAATGAGTCTCAATAAACTTGAAAGGATTGAAAAAAAAATGTTAATAGCATTATCAAAACTGTTCTGTAGAGAGATAGTTCTGATGACTGTGTGGCTCTGAATGAAGAAAAATCCCTGAGAAGGGATCTTCCCACTTGAAAAAGTCATAGAGATAGGATGTAAACAGGGAAGAGTGAGAGAGGGCGGAGTGAGAAGACAAAGCAGAGTAGAGAGCAGAGGAGTGGAATGGAATGGGGGTGTGGAGAAGGAAGAAGTGGGTAGGAGGAGAGAAGTGGGAGAGGGGAGAAAAGAGATTAAGCAAGTAGGATCAGCAGCAGAGTTGTTTCTTTTTTTTTTTCTAAAACAAGGGAAGACATCAACAAATGGAATGGAAATGAGGGAGAAAGGTATGGTTTCCTTTCTCTAGCTTTCTTTCCATTTGATGCATAGTTTTCAGTAACAAAGACAAAAGAAAAATTAAATTTCCTGAGTACTTACAGCCCCTTGACAAGTCTTTGAAAAAGGTAGAGTAACCTTCCTCTGGAAACAGCTGTCTCATTGTTGGCAATTTGCTAAGGGCAAAAGGCATTCTTGTGAGTCTGCGTTAAACATATAGAAATTCCTCTGGAAACTTCCTTTTTCTCTACCCCTCAAGATATATATTAGCAATCATCCTCCAAGCATATGGCCCACTGATATACATCTGAAGGGCCTCAAGACTGAGTTTTATTAAACATTAATAAATGACCTTTTCCTAACAATAGCTATCCCCTTTAGGGTCCTGAAAACCTTGTTTCCAAAATACCTTGGAGGTTTGTGCTATCCTTAACCCCCTCCCACTTGAAAGTATATAATAAGCCACTTCTAATGACCCCAGTGCAGTTCCTTCTGCCCACATGTCCTGTCCCTGGGCTTTAATAAAACCACCTTTTTGCACCAAAGACATCTCGAGAATTCTTTCTTGACCCTTTGCTCTGAACCCCAACATGTCCACACCAGTAGGACTATTTCCATATATTGCCCATTCAATGTACCCTATAGATCTCAGCTAAAATTCTTTACTTTGGGAGTTATTATTTAAATGTTTCAAAGTAAACCTGATTGTCAAGAGTCTTTTCCAGGGCGGGTAATTAATCCTCTAGTACCAATGAGCATTTTGCTTTGTTTTGTTTCAAAGTACTTTAAAGATAACAAATTTGAAAACTGAACCCCCCCCCAACCTTTTTAACTTGGGGTCATTATGGATAAATGCTGCAACAATTTTGGAAAATGTAACATGTTTACCTATACTTGAGAATATTCTAGACTTTGATCTTAGGATAATTTTTTAAATATAGAACTCATGGAATTAGAAATTTAACCTGTGAAATTTGACTAGATTAACATATATAAGCCTTTTCCTCTGCTTAGCAATCATTATTTTAAATGAAATTAGTAACACGATGTAATTGCATCTTTTCCCATTCTCTTAAAATCCTGGACTTGCTTCTTGGAAAGGAGTTGCCAAAAGTCATACCAGTCCCAAATTCTATTTTCTTCAATGGTTTCTGTCACACTGGTCAATAGCAGTTTGACATTTTCCTGAAGAACATTTTTGTTTCATTGTTCCCTTGATTGAGTGAAATCTGTATGGTACAATTGAATTCTCACTCTGCATGCTGTCTATTGAAATTGAGGTCATGGGGGCGCCTGGGTGGCTCAGTTGTTGGGCGTCTGCCTTCGGCTCAGATCATGATCCCAGGGTCCTGGGATCGAGCCCCGCATCGGGCTCCCTGCTCAGCGGGAAGCCTGCTTCTCCCTCTCCCACTCCCCCTGCTTGTGTTCCCTCTCTCGCTGTGTCTCTCTCTGTCAAATAAATAAATAAAATATTAAAAAAAAAAAAAAAAAGAAATTGAGGTCATGAACAGCCCTAGCATTATCTAGATATTAAATTTTAGACATATTTGAGTCAAAATAAAAATTAATACTTTATTTCTTTCTCTGTTCTCCTCTATAGTAACTTTAGTGAAACTAAAACATAAAACAGGGTATGAAACCTCAGGCATTTTAACACAATAGAATTTTTTTAGTAAATTCTGCTCATATTAATACTACTTCACTATGTTTTCAAAAGGTCTTCTGAACTTTGTCAAATAAAAATGTAAATAAATAGGGGTGCCTGGGTGGCTCAGTCGTTAAGCGGCTGCCTTCGGCTCAGGTCATGATCCCAGGGTCCTGGGATTGAGCCCCGCATCAGGCTCCCTGCTCGGCGGGGAGCCTGCTTCTCCCTCTGCCACTCCCCCTGCTTGTGTTCCCTCTCTCGCTGTGACTCTCTCTGTCAAATAAATAAATAAAATCTTTAAAAAAAAAATGTAAATAAATACAAGACAGTCTTCCTCTATTAAATTATTTCAGTCATTTTCAAGGAATTATTCCAGGTATATGCAAATAGGTAGTTAAAAATCAATGATTATGAAGCATGTTTTTAATTATGCTTAATTTTTTCATTTTGTTTTTAAAATGTCTTTTGTGTTGAGTTTAAAGTTTGAGTGGTAGAAACAAATTTTCAAATTATCTAAATCTCTTATTGGAGGGAGTTTATTTATTTGTTAACTAAAAATCAAAAACTATTAGCTGATCCTTATTGTGCTTCTAGACCAGAGTTAGCTATTGAATGGAATAATCAAACATAAAAATCAGATATTTAAGAGTACGCTCTTTTCGGGCTGCCTGGGTGGCTCAGTCGTTAAGCGTCTGCCTTTGGCTCAGGTCATGATCCCAGGGTCCTGGGATCGAGCCCCACATCAGGCTCCCTGCTCAGCAGGAAGCCTGCTTCTCCCTCTCCCTGCTTGTGTTCCCTCTTTTGCTGTGTCTCTCTCTGTCAAATAAATAAAATCTTTAAAAAAAAAAAAAGTAAGCTCTTTTCTTCCTGGACCAGAGTATTCATGATTCATATGCTACCTCTAAGTATTTCAACAAATACATAGCAAACTCTGTTGTGTGGGAAGAACTGTATCTATAAAAATTTAAGTAAAAATATACCACAATTGGGGCACCTGGGTGGTGTAGTCAGTTAAGCGACTGACTCTTGGTTTCAGCTCAGGTCATGATCTCAGGGTTGTGAGATTGCACCCTCCTTTGTGCTCATTGTGGAGTCTGCTTAAGATTCTCTCTCCCTCTGCCCCTCTTCCTGCTCTCTCTCCCTCTCTCAAATAAATAAATAAATCTTAAAAAAAATAACACAATCTATAAATGCTACAGAACCTAAGTGTATAAGAGAGATTTGGCACTTTGGAGTAAGACTAGCAGGAATTAAGATAAAAAATGATATGATTTTATATTGGTTGAAAAGCTTGATGTGAGTCTTAAGTCTGTTAAAACACAGAAGATAAAGCTTACACTATTTAAATTACAAAAGCAATAGAGAAGAATGAGAAGTACATACAAATAAAAATGAAGGAAAAATCATCTGTAATTCATATAGAAATAAATATAGAAAAAGATCAAATAGAAAAAGTGACTAAGTAATGTGGTAAAATATTGGATGAAAGATACTGTTCATTGTACAATTGTTTAAATTTTTCTCTGAGATTTAATATTTTAAAATAAAAAGTTAGGTAAAAAAAGGGGATCATCCTCCCACAATTTTCGGTCCTATGGATATTCATACAAAAATGTTCAATCTGTTGATATCCCATGCTTACACAAAAGGGGTAATACAGTCCTACTTGTCTTTCCCCACTAACATAACAAGTTGTCAGAACTTTTAAGTCTACATTGTTCTTTTTTTTTCTTTTTTTAATTTAATTTAAATTCAATTAGCCAACATATGGTACATCATTAGTTTCAGATGTAGAGTTCATTAATTCATCAGTTGCATATAACACCCAGTGCTCATCACATCATGTGTCCTTAATGCCCATCACTGAATTACCCCATTCCCCCACCCACCTCCTCTCCAGCAACCTTTAGTTTAGTTAAGAGTCTCTCATGGTTTTACTCCCTCTCTGATGACCTCCCATTCAGTTTTCCCTCCCTCCCCCTATGATCCTCTGCACTGTTTCTTACATTCCACATACGAGCAAAACCATATGATAATTGTCTTTCTCTGATTGACTTATTTCGCTCAGCATAATAGCCTCCAGTTCCATCCACATCGATGTAAATAATAAGTATTCATCCTTTCTGATGGCTGAATAATATTCCATTGTATATATATACACCATCTTTTCTTTATCCATTCATCCGTCAATGGACATCTTGGCTCTTTCCACAGTTTAGCTCTTGTGGACATTGCTGGTATGAACATTGGGGTGCAGATGCCCCTTCTGATCACTATATTTGTATCTTTGGGGTAAATACCTAGTAGCAGCAATTGCTGGGTCATAGGGTATCTCTTTTTTCAACTTTTTGAGGAACCTCCATACTGTTTTCCTAAGTGGCTGCACCAGCTTGCATTCCCACCAGCAGTGTAAGAGGGTTCCCCTTTCTCCACATCCTCGCCACATTTGTTGTTTCCTGACTTGTTAATTTTAGCCATTCTGACTGGTGTGAGGTAGTATCTCATTGTGGGTTTAATTTGTATTTCACTGATGTCAAGTGATGTGGAGCATTTTTTTTCATGTGTCTATTGGCCATTTACATGTCTTCTTTGAAGAAATGTCCCTTCATGTCTTCTGCCCATTTCTTGACTGGATTAATAAAATCATGAATGAAAGAGGAGAGATCATGACCAATACAAAGGAAATACAAACAATTTTAAGAACATATTAAGAGCGGGATGCCTGGGTGGCTCAGTCGTTAAGCGTCTGCCTTTGGCTCAGGTCATGATTCCAGGTCCTGGGATCGAGCCCCGCATCGGGCTCCCTGCTCCGTGGGAAGCCTGCTTCTCCCTCTCCCACTCCCCCTGCTTGTGTTCCCTCTCTCGCTGTGTCTCTCTCTCTGTCAAATAAATAAATAAAATCTTTAAAAAAAAAAAAAGAACATATTAAGAGCAACTATATGCTGGATCTGGAAGAAATGGATGCATTCCTAGAAACATATAAACTACCAAACAGGAAGAAGTAGAAAACCTGAACACACCCACAACCAGCAAGGAAATTGAAATAGTAATAAAAAATCTCCCAACAAACAAGAGTCTAGGGCCAGAGGCTTCCCAGGGGAATTCTACCAAACTTTAAAGAAGAACTAATGCCTATTTTTCTGAAGCTGTTTCAAAAAATAGAAATGGAAGGAAAACTTCCAAACTCTTTCCATGAGGCCAGCATTACATTGATCCCCAAACCAGACAAAGACCCCACCAAAAAGGAGAATTACAGACCAATATCCTTGATGAACCTGGATGCCAAAATTCTCACCAAGATACTAGCCAGTAGGATCCAACAGTACATTAAAAGGGTTATTCACCAGGACCAAGTGGGACTTATTCCTGGGCTGCAAAGGTGGTTCAACATTTGCAAATCAATCAGTGTGATACATCACATTAATAAAAGAAAGGAGAAGAACCATATGATCCTCTCAATTGATGCAGAAAAAGCATTTGACAAAATACAGCATCCTTTCTTGATTAAAACTCTCCACAGTGTAGGAATAGAGGGAACATACCTCAATATCATAAAAGCCATCATGAAAAGCCCATAGCAAATATTATTCTTGATGGAGAAAAACTGAGAGCTTTTCCCCTAAGGTCAGGAACATGACAGGGATGCCCACTCTCACCACTGTTGTACAACATAGTACTAGAAGTCCTAGCCTCAGCAATCAGACAACAAATAGAAATGAAAGTCATTCAATTTGGCAAAGAAGTCAAACTCTCACTCTTTGCAGATGACACGATACTTTATGTGGGAAACCCAAAAGACCCCACCCCAAAATTTCCAGAACTCATATAGGAATTCAGCAAACTGGTGGATATAAAATCAATGCACAGAGGTCAGTTGCATTTCTATACACTAACAATGAGACTGAAGAAAGAGAAATTAAGGATTCAATGCCATTTACAGTTGCACGAAAAACCATAAGATACCTAGGAATAAACCTAAACAAAGAGGGAAAGGATCTGTACTCTAAAAACTATAGAACACTTATGAAAGAAATTGAGGAAGACACAAAGAAATGGAAAACCATTCCATGCTCATGGATTGGAAGAATAAATATTGTTAAAATGTCTCTTCTACCCAGGGGCACCTGGGTGACTTAGTCATTAAGCGTCTGCTTTTGGCTCAGGTCATGATCCTAGGGTCCTGGGATCAAGCCCCGCATTGGGCTCCCTGCTCAGTGGGAAGCCTGCTTCTCCATCTCCCACTCCCCCTGCTTGTGTTCTCTCTCTCGCTGTCTCTCTCTCTGTCAAACAAATAAATAAAATTAAAAAAAAAGTCTCTGCTACCCAGAGCAATCTACACATTCAGTGCAATCCCTATCAAAATACCATCAACATTTTTCACAGAGCTGGAACAAATAATCCTAAAATTTGTATGGAACCAGAAAAGACCCTGAATAGCCAGAGGAATGTTGAAAAAGAAAAACAAAGCTGGTGGCTTCACAATGCCAGATTTCAAGCTATATTACAAAGCTATAAGCATCAAGACAGTTTGGTACTGGCACAAAAACAGAGACATAGATCAATGGAACAGAGTAGAGACCCCAGAAATGGACCGTTAACTCTATGGTCAACTAATCTTTGACAAAACAGGAAAGAATATCCAATGGAAAAAGGACAGTCTCTTCAACAAATGGTGCTGGGAAAATTGGACAGCCACATGTAGAAGAATGAAACTGGACCATTTTCTTACACCATACACAAAGATAAACTCAAAATGGATGAAAGACCTAAATGTGAGACAGGAATCCACCAAAATCCCAGAGGAGAACACAGGCAGTATCCTCTTCTACCTCAGTCACAGCAACTTCTTGCTAGACATATCTCCAAAGGCAAGGGAAACAAAAGCAAAAATGAACTGTTGGGAATTCATCAAGATAAAAAGCTTCTACACAACAAAGCAAATAGTCAACAAAACTAAAAGGCAACCTATGGAATGGGGAAGATATTTGCAAATGACATATCAGATAAAGAGCTAGTATCCAAGGTCTATAAAGAACTTATCAAACTCAGCACCCAAAATGCATTGTTCTTTTCTTTTCTTTTCTTTTCTTTTTTTTATTTGACAGAGAGAGACACAGCGAGAGAGGGAACACGAGCAGGGGGAGTGTGAGAGGGAGAAGCAGGCTTCCCGCAGAGCAGGGAGCCAATAAGGGGCCTGATCCCAGGACACTTAATGACTGAGCCACCCAGGTGCCCCTGCATTGTTTTTTAATTGTTGTGCTATATTCTATTGTTTCTTATTGGTTAGTATTTAGGGATTTTTAAAAATTTTTGGTTGGTTTTTGTTATTATAAAACCATGCCAAAACAGAACATCCTTGTACTTACATCTTGGCATATTTATTTGTTTTGTTTGTTAATAAGATGAATTCCCAGTAAGAATATTCCTGGATTAATGAGAGTGTGATATGAAAATATAATAGCTACCCAGTTACCTATCCAAGAAGGAAGGTTCAGCAAGATGAAGGGTAAGAGCTGATGTTCCCCAAATCTGACACCACGACACACCTAATCTCACCCCAGAAATATAGAGCCCAATCTGGGATGCAGATGAATGTGGGAACAACTGAATATTGAGTTGAGATTTTTTTTAGATGAAATTGGATAGTCTGGACTGAGAAATTACTTAATAGGACTGACTTTCAAACTGGAAAAAAACTATGAACTGGCAGAAATTTAAGAGAATTTTTTAATGGCTCAAGACTAGGTTAAATTCATTGGAGAATTAAAGAAAGTTTGGATTTTTGTATACTCAGGTCTTGTGGAATTTTATAACTAAATACTTATGTATAATATGCCTTGTTTAAATTTGAACTTTTGTTTAAATTTGTACCCCTTTAATTATGAGCAATTTGAGACTCTATTCATTCATAAAATTGTTAGTCTTTTTGTATGACTTCTTCATTAAAAATTTAGCCTTTTAAAAATTATATGTAAAGCATTTTCCAAGATTGTTGCTTTTATTTGACCTTTTGAAATTTTTTATAAATAAAATTTAGAGAGTTATATAGTAGAATTTATCAACAATAACTTTCATAATCTGTCCTTTTACAAAGTTTTTCCACTCCAGTATTACACATTTAAATATTTAATTCACCATTTTTATATATCCAAAAATGTTAAATTCATTTAGACTTATTTAGCTGTGTATAAGGAATGAGATAGGTATACAGATCTATCTATATTTCTTTCAGATAGCTAGCTCATTATCTCAATAATGTTTACTGAATGAAACTTTTACATCACAGATTCTGAATATCACATTCATTATTAACCAAAGTCTGTTTGGGTGATCTGACAAAATGCATGCAGAACCAATTATTTAGGCTTTACAGTGCATTTTAAAGGTGGCATTGGAAATCATCAGTAACTCTATTTTCAGAAATTCATCCTCACATAATTATTTTCTTTATTCTTTAGAATACTTAGAATAAAATTTGTCAATTTTCCCTCAAACGTTTTGTGTTTTTCCAATAGAATCATGTAAACTGGGAGAGATGGAACATCTTTATAATAATTGGCTTTTTCTATTTAAGAAAAATGTAGGTCTTTCCACTTATCCAAATCTTTTGTGTTCTTCACTGGAGTTTAAAAGTTTTCTTCACTTAATTCCTGTATATTTCATAAATTTATTCGCATGTGCTTTAGTTTTGTTGTTGTCGTCATTAGGGCAAATGTAATTGTTTTCCCTTTATATTTTGTCATTGATTACTATTAGCAGAGTTGAAAAATTACTTTCTATTATACTCTCATTGCATCTATTTCTTTTCTTTCTCTACTTTCTTTCCTTCTCTGGACTTTGAGACCATTTTAATAATAGTGTCTAAATTTATCATCATCAGCCAATGATGATGAAGTCAAAAAAATTCATTTTTGACTTCAATTAATATAATGTCTTACTCTTAATGAGATTTAGTTTTCCTTAAGTGCCTAAGTCTCTGCCTTGCTTCATGATCAATATTTTGGGAATTGGAACTTTCATCATGCAGAAAACCTTATCCTAACCATGAACTCTTCTTTTGTAATTGCACATGGTCTAGTGTGCTCTGTTTTGGCCTCTTCATTTGCCTATTTATATGTATCTTTTCCTTCCTGTGAGAGCTCTGCTCTGATGTTATGACCTGCCTCCTGCCTTTACCATGTGACCATATTTGATTATTTGCATTACATTGTCTGCTGCTTCAGCCTCCATACACATTTGGACTTTGTAAGGAACAATAGTTATGGTTATTTTAATCAAATTTCATATATTTGGTAGAACAGTTTTTGTATATTAAATATAGCTTTTAAAAAGGAGATGCAAATGTAACAAACCTAGTAATTAGAAGAAGTGTAAATGTAATTTAACAGCGTAAATGATAATTATATAAACTGATCTGACATTGAAATGTTAAATATTTTGCATTTAAAAATATTTCTTGCTTGACTACAGGATTGGCTTAATTCATCTACTCTAAAATAAAAAATGAATCTAAGTAATGATATGAAATATTTTCAAGTTTTAAGCATAATTCTATTGGAAGGAAAACATACCTTTCTCGTAAATCATAGTTTTAGTGGACTAATGTTTAATATATGTAAATAGTAAAAATAAACAGTAAAACTGATGTCCAATTTTTTAATTCTGAAAAAAATCTCCTTTTTGCTTAAAAAAATATCCAGTAGAGAAATAATAAGGTTTTAAAAATAATTTCAAAGGTAAATTATTTCTTCATAAAATAGAAATTATATTTTTAAAGTGATAGAAAGGTTTTCTCTACATAACATTCTTTAATGCAATTTTTATACAATTAGCAGACTAATAACAAGGTTACTAACTAGTTATCCATATGTTGCTGTAGAGAAAAAGAGAAAAAAAAATAATGAATTTGTACCTTGAAACATTAGGCAACCTAGAATTTGTATATTTTATGAATGAATAAACAATTCCCTGAGAACTTAGGGAATTGCTTGAACTTAGGGAACTCTATGCATGAATTCACTCGTGTATTCAGAAAAGGTTAGATGCAATTACTGGGGAATGAAAAGAGCAAACAACTTTTTCACAGCAAACAGCTACCAAAGTAAATTTATATTTACATGTTTATATCTACTAAATAAAGAATAATACATGTTTGCATATCATTATCACTGAATTTAAATTTAAAAGTAAATCAAGTTGTTTTGTGTTACATTCTATAATCAATATATTTGTAACAATTTAAAATTTTAAAGTTTGACAGGAGCTTTTTAATATTGAGGATAGATTTACCCCACTGCTTGTATTACTTAGCAGATTAGTTTTTGAGTTAAAAACCTGTAGTATTTGGGAAGCTGACTTTTAATTATAAGTAGATATTCAGAATCCAAAAGAGTTAAATTTTGTTCCATTGTAAAAAATTTATTTATGAATTTGGGATTATTTGTAAATTGCAGGAATGTTATGGATCTCTATGTACTTTCAAGGCTGAAAGAGATTATGCTAAAACCAGAGGTTGCCTGCAGGCTTTCATAGTCACCAAGTATTGGCAAATCTCCCACATCAAATTATGGTTTAGAAACTCATTGAATGTCAGGGCCAGGGTTAGAGCAAATTCCAAGGGCCTTGAATGCATGACTGAAGGAGTAGTCAAAGCTGACAGAAATAACAAAAAGGACAGTCAAGAGACTGGAGGTGTTGACATATGCATCTGAAATCTTGGGAACCCACTCCCATAATCTCATTAAAATTTGATAAGTGCAGTATGGAAAAATCAGCATAGCATAATAAATCCTCACCCAAAAGGCAAATATTTTCAACTCAAATTAAGTACTTTAAATTGGGCTAAAGAATTTACTTGGCATGTAAAGTGAAAGTAATGAGGTATTTAATCAGCAAACTTGGTGACTTGCGTCATAAGTTTATGTCTCATGTGTTTTTTCAGATCAAAGATAGTATAGGACAGTATAGTAAGGATAATCATAAAGGATAGGAAGTTACAAAGAAAAATAGCTTTGAAATAGTGCATAGGGAATAAAATATCTTTTCAATAGAATTATAAGGTGAAAGGAATTCAAAATCCTCACCATGAGCATCCTGGGGCCAATTCTTTGTTATGGAATTTGATTGAAATACTATTTTCAGTTGACCTCTTGGGGTTGTCCAAGCATCTCTGTGTGTCAAAGCTCCACGCTACTAGAGAGAAATAATAAATACTATTCAGGAGAACCAATTACACATTCTCAAAGTAAGACCAAACCACACACAATAGAAAGTAACTTAACCAGCTTAACTTGATTTACAATGAAAATCAGCACATACTTTCTGATTACTTTGTTCTCAAATATTTAGTGAGAAAGCCAAGTAAAAACAGGGCCAAACAGAAATACAGACATGAAGATAAAGTAGTTGGTAAAAGAAAGGTTAAACTGTGAAGGAGACAGTCTCCATGAATTGCATAATGAAGGTGGTACCCAAATGAATGCCATTACTTTTTCCATTATTTTCACCCAAGAAATTCATAAATCCCACAGCAGTTTGGCTTGGCACTGTTATCAAATGAAATAGAAATATCCAGAGGCAGAGAGCAGAGGGCACATCAGTGCTTCCACCAACAAGAAAGAGATTATTGGAATTGGTATTAGCAAATTCAGATCAGATACTCTGAGAAATTATTCAGAGCAGTAAAATATCACTGGATTTTAACCTTTTTCTTTAATAAATAATTGGAAATTTTAACATTACTATTGAATGCTACTTTCAGAGGAAAATTATTTTAATGACTTTAGTGTAAAATCATAGAGTAAAAAAAATCATAACTGATGTTTCTGAGGAATGACATTCAGGTAGCAATACAACACAAAGAACAAGAACATGGATATTTCGGCTTCACATTAAAAAGAAAATCTATGACAAACTGATTAAATCTTGCAAAACAGATACAGAGTAAAATGAGCCTACTAGTAAGCATTTCAAGACTATTACTAAAGGAAGAAATAATATTTCCCTAATTTATTATAGCTAATCTATTGTATTTATATTTTTGTAAAACAAACAATATTTAAATCAGTGATAAAAACTACTTAATCCCCAGTATTAAATTATAGTATTAAATTAATATGGCAAGATGATTAATAGAATATAAAATTTCCCAGAAGCCACTGTATATTTGCATTTACAAAAAAACAAACAATGCAGAACAACTGGCAATATTTTAAGGGTTAAAAAAATAGCAAAATAATAGAAAAGGTACATTTATTTATTTTATTTTGTTTATATAAAACAAGGAAAGATACCTATTTAACTTTCATGCAAGTATTAAAGATATTCAGCTAGAGCAGGAAGATACTACATAGGGTATAGACTTGTAATTTGGGGTAAGGTCAAACTATAACTGTTATATCCAAAGAAATATGCATGTGTGTGTGTGTGTGTGTGTGTGTGTGTGTGTGTGTGTGAGCATGCTTTTTTTTTTTGATATTCAAACTTACTTAGTTACATCTGAAAAGTGATTTTTTGATGTAGTATGTTTTGAAATAGAAAAAATACTTTTTTACCATGACTGTTAAGGCAGAATTTAAAAAGATTCTGGCTGTGGGGGGCACCTGGGTGGCACAGTTGGTTAAGCGTCTGACTCTTGGTTTTGGCTCAGGTGGTGATCTCATGGTTGTTAGATTGAGCCCCAAGATGGGCTCCATGCTGAGGGTGGAGTATATTTGAAATTTTCTCTCTCTCTCCATCTGCCCACCCCTCCCACTCATGCTCTCTCTCAAATAAATAAATAAATCTTAAAAAAAAAGAAAAGATTCTGGCTGTAGGCATGGAAAAATGTTGATTATAAGAGTTTTACACTCTTAGTGTAAAAATATTTGGAAATAGATGGGTATCACACATACAATTTCACTACTTAGAGTAGTAAGACTGCACACCATCTTTTAAACCTTGTTTTATAATGGTAGGCTGCATAGTGGATCCCCAAAGATGTCCATATCTTAATCCCCAAACCTGTGAGTGTTACCTTACAAAGTAAAAGAGATATTGCAGATGTGATTAAGTTAAGGATCTTGTGATGGTGTCCTAACAGCCTGGATTATCCAGGTGGGCCCAATGTAATCAGCAATGATCCTTATTAAAAGGAGGCAGGTGATTCAGGGTAAGGGGTAGGAGGTACAAAAATAGAAGCAAGCCAGAAGTTGGAATCATTCGAGGAAGAGACCAAAAGCCAAAGAATGCAGACTGCTTTTAGAAACTGTAAAAAGCAAGGAAACAAATTCATCTGAGTCCTCAAGAAGGAACTTAGGCCTGCAGACTCCTTGATTTTAGACTTCTGACTCCAGAACTGTAAGAAACACTTATCAAGTATACCATTAAGTACTGCATAATATCCCACCACCCAGAGGCATCATGATTTGTAAAACAATTTAAAATTTTTAGCCATTAGGTTATTTCCAAAATATTGGTCCTCAAAAATTGTGTGACAGACAACATTGATAATTTACTGAGGATAAACTTCTTTTTTTTTTTTTTTTAAAGATTTATTTATTTATTTGAGAGAGCGAGAATGAGAGAGAGAGAGTACATGAGAGGGGGGAGGGTTAGAGGGAGAAGCAGGCTCCTCGCCGAGCAGGGAGCCCGTTGCGGGACTCGATCTAGGGACTCCAGGATCATGACCTGAGCCGAAGGCAGTCGCTTAACCAACTGAGCCACCCAGGTGCCCACTGAGGATAAACTTCTTGAAAACAATTTCTTAAGTGAAAAAATTGGTATCTAGCGCTTGAAAGTTTCATTCCTGCTTATTGGTAGAAAATGGTTTTTTTAATCATTTGTACGTTGGTCATTTTTATGTTTCTTTTGTAAATGATTTGTCACCCCACTGTTTTTAGAGTTGTTTTCATAGTGATTTGTAAGAATTAAAAAAATTTTATTGAGGTATAATGATTTGATATTTATATATATTGTGAAATGATCACCAGAATAAGTCTAGTTAATATCCATCACCATACAGAGTTACAAAATATTTTTCTTGTAATGAGAACCTTTAAGATCTGTTTTCTTAGCTACTTTCAAATATGCAGTATAATATTAACTAAAGTTGCCATCCCACTACATTCCCATGACTTATTTTGTAACTGGAAGTTTATACCTTTGACTCCCATTTCACCTGCCCCTCAACCCCTTCCTCAGGCAAAGACCAATCTGTTCTCTATATCTATGAGCTGGTTTTTGTTTTTGATTTTGTTTTAGATTCCACGTAAGTGAGATCGGTGGGTATTTGTCTTTCTCTGGCTGACTTATTTCACTTAGCATAATACCCTCAAGGTCTATCTGTGTTGTTACAAATGGCAGGATTTCATTATTTGTTATGGCTGAATAACATTCCACTATATATATATCACATCACATTTTCTTTATCCATTCATCTGTCAGTGGACACTTAGGTTGTTTCAATATCTTGGCTATTGTAAATAATGCTGCAGTAAACATGGGAGTGTAGATATGTTTTCAAGTCAGTGTTTTTGTTTTTTTGGTTAAATATCCAGAAGTGGAATTACTTGAATTTTTTAAGAAAGATTTTAAATTTGTGAGAAAACTCCGTACTCTTTTCCACAATGGTTGTACCAATTTACGTTGGCACCAACACTGCACAAGGATTTTCTTTCTCCACATCCTTACCAACACTTATTATTTCTTGTCTTTTTGATAATAGCCATTCCAAAAGGTGTGAGATGATATCTCATTGTGGTTTTGATTTGCATGTCCCCGATGATTAGTGATGTTGAACATCTTTTCATGTGTCTGTTGACTATCTGTATGTTTTCTTTGAAAAAAATGTCTATTTAGTTCCTCTGTCAATTTTTTAATCTGTTTATTTTTTTGCTATTGAGTTGTCTGTAAAAGCTTTTTATATAACAAGGAATATAATGTATTTTCTTCATTAATTATTGTGAATCTCTTCATAATTGCAATAATATTGAAGAAAATACATTATATTCCTTGTATTCTATTATGTTTCTATATCTTTTCATATTTAACATTCTTTTTGGTACTTGAATAGCAAGACTCCTTTAAAATTATGTAATCAAGTCTGATAGGATTTCTCTTTGTGAGTACTAAGAACACATTGAAAATTTCTACCCAGAGACCAGAGTCCAATATTATCATCATCTCTATTTTTAAAATTTCTACTGTGAATTTTGAAATTTATTTATGTGATTGAGATAACCTGATACCCTAATTTTATGTTTCTACATAGCTACTTTTCCTTAATATAATTTGTTATTTTTATCTAATTCTTCCACATCAGTTTATGATGTGTTATTGTGATGTCAGTATCAAATCTTATTTTAACTTTTTAATGTAATTTAAATTTGATAGAGGATATTTGACCTTACTATTCCAACCATTCAGACAACTTATTTGCTCATCTAGGATGTTTTTTATCCCTGAGAAATTTTAGAATTTATACATCACCTTTACATACACATAAAAATTTTGGTTGAGACTTTGGTTAAATTTATGTTGTACTTTGAGAGGATAAGAACTGCTTCACTTTCAAATTTCCCAAATCAGAGAGCTATACGTCTCTCCATTTACTTAAATATACTTTAGTTATACAGTAACATTTTTATCATTTAAAAAATTTAGATGCAATCATTTATTAGGATTATTTCTAATGTTTTGTTTATTATTTTGATTTATTTCTCTTTGAAAGGATATCTCCATTTTATTTATTAAGTGTTAGTAGCTGGTATAAAGGATGTTTTGATTTTTAGGTTTTTTTTTTTTTTAAGATTTTATTTATTTATATGACAGAGAGAGACAGCGAGAACAGGAACACAAGCAGGGGGAGTGGGAGAGGGAGAAGCAGGCTTCCCACTGAGCAGGGAGAGCCCGATGTGGGACTCGATCGCAGGACCCTGGGATCATGACCTGAGCCGAAGGTAGACGCTCAACGACTGAGCCACCCAGACGCCCTAGGTTTTTTTTTTTTAACTCAGCTATCTCCTTTAAATTTTAAAATAAATTTGAATTTCCGCAGGTTTTCTGAATATGTAGTTACTTTATTTGCAAACAGTGATTATCTTCCCCCATTATTTGTTTTACAAATTATTACATTAGCCAGAACTTTCAGTTATGTTAAGTAATAATGATGATTTGGGGCTATCTAGTTTTTAGGGAAAAGAAAACTAGATAGGTAATTATGTTTTATAGCCCCATCAATGCAGCACATGACTTCTTCTTGTCGCCAAGTCTCTGCCTTGGTTCCATGACCAATATCTTAAGAACTGGTAGTCATGCTTGTTAATCAAAGCAATGATCTTAGCTTCTAACCTAATTTTGATTTGAATAGATCTTCCAAAAATAAGGCTAAATATTAAATTGTGATTGCATTCTTTTTTAAAAATTTTATTTATTTATTTGACATAGAGAGAGAGAGAGAGCACAAGCAGGGGGAGTGGCACACAGGCAGAGGGAGAGGGAGAAGCAGGCTCTGGGCTGAGCAAGGAACCTGACGTGGGGCTCGATCCCAGGACCTTGGGATCATGACCTGAGCCGGAGGTAGCCACTTAACCGACTGAGCCACCCAGGTGCCCCAATAGCATTCTTAATAGTAATGTGAATGAGAATAAAGATTCATAATTTTGTAAATTCTGGCTGTTGGTTTAGATATATCACCTGCCATTCCACTCTACAAACCCTTATGTAGGACTGAAAATTAAATTTTTAATGCATTTTCAGCTCCTGCTAATATTTGCATAATTTTAGTTGGATGCATTAATATGTTGTATAAAATGAATAATAGTCATATTTGCAAATATTTTGAATATTGATATATAGACTGTCTAAACATTTTGAAATTATAGCTTGGGTATTTTTTTAAAAAATATTTTATTTAATTGACAGAGACAGTGAGAGAGGGAACACAAGCAGGGGGAGTGGGAGTGGGAGAGGGAGAAGCAGGCCTCCCTTGGAGCAGGGAGCCTGATGCAGGGCTTGATCCCAGGACCCTGGGATCATGACCTGAGCTGAAGGCAATTGCTTAACCAACTGAGCCACCCAGGTGCCCTATAGTTTGGGTATTCTAAGTTAATAGTTGTGTAGTCATAAAGAGATTTTTTAAATAAATTTGATTTTATAGCTTTTTTTGATGTGTTAAAATTTTAAAAACGTTTCTAGATTCACTGCATTGTGTTTAAATGAATAGTAATAACAAGTTCAAGGTTGTGTGCATGAGTTCTCTGTAGATTTGTATTTTTATTTTTTTCTTCTTTGTAGATGCTAGAAAATAAAAATACTCTTATAAAGGTAAAAAATATAGGTAAACATATTAAATATATAAATAAAGGTAAAAATATTAAATATAAAATATATTAAATATATTAAATATTAAAAATTAGACTTCTTCATGATATTACTCAATCATATACTTACTTGTTTCATGCCTTCCTGACCTGTTTTTGACTCAATACCTTTAAATACCTTTAAATGATAGCACTTCTATCCATTTTCTAAATTTTTGATTTTGTACATTTTGATGCTCTTACTATGTACATGAAGATCCACAGTTAATATATTTATTGCAGAAAATATCTTAATATAAAACACTCCTATTAATCACTTCCAACCATTTTCTCATGAATTCTATCTTATTGGAAATTTATATTATCATGACTACTTTATATATTTATTTGCCTGCCTCATCTTTGTGTTTAAATATCCAAAAAATAAATTATGATTATATTCAAAGTGCATAAGATTTGAAAATATTTTAAATAATTGGTAAATTAACATAAAATTAAATACTAATTATTTTCATGTTTTCAAAAAGTTACAGTTAGCAAACCTTCATAAGTATTTATTAAAATTAATAGGTGAGGTACTTAACATAATGACTAAATATCTACATTTAACAAACTTTATTTAAATAAAGCTAGAACTTTTTATTTTCAAAATTTACTTAGGTTTTATAAAATATTTTTGTAAGAGTAAAACTATTCACAATTCTGTCGTTCAATATTTATCTGGCTATAATTGAAAAGAATAAGTACTGTGCTTCAGACATATGTGTACATAAAAGTACATAGGTGCATATTTGGGAATAATATGAATTGTGTTAATATTGCAAAATGTTCCTCATTCTCCAGTGCAACAATTGCAAAATTCAACAGTTGCTAGTCACATGCCAAGTTTAGGACCTAAAATTGAACACAAAGGAAAATAAGAAAATGGACACTCCACAACCACAGGGAAACCATACTTTGTTACACAAGAATCTAATGACTTATGCTTTCTTAGAGAAAGAAATTACAAATTAATTAGTCTTCTCCCTTACCTAAGTTCTTCTGCTGCTCATTCTCTCTCTATCCCAATGAAGACTTTTTCCCCAAAGTCAACAGGGGTACTCTTACAAGCCTTCTTAATATATAGATTTTGGTTTCTAGGACTTGCAGGCAGGAGATGTGAAGAAAAATTTCCTTTGCACTTGTTTGATAGGATTAGTCATGAGAGTGAATGGGATTACAGGATTGCTCTGTGTCTGTGCTAAGTGACAGAATCTGAGTGACAAAGCACTCCTGTGTTCCTTGATAAATTTTTGGGGTGGCTATGTCTGTGCAATCCTAGGCACTCTACAGTGCCTTAGGTAGGGATAACCCTTTCTCACATGTTAGGGTACTGGGAAATAATGTGTGTGTTAGATTAGGAGCCTATTCAGGATACTGAGGGAGAAAGACAGACTTCTTGTCTTATTTAAGCTATAAATTGTCTTGTTTCAAACTAAAAAGATGTATGTACTATTACTCTAGAGTTTTTTATTATTATGTTAAAAAAAACACAACATAAAATTTATCATCTTAACAGTTTTTAAGTGTACAGTACAATAGTATTAACTATATGCACATTGTTATGCAACAAATTTCTAGAACTTTCATCTTGAAAAACTGAAGCTCTATGTCCATTCTGTTTCTGTTTCTAAGAGTCTGACTGATTTTGATACCTCGTATAAGTGAAATATGCAATTTTGGTCTTTCACTTAGCAGAATGTCCTGATTCTTGTTGTACCATATGACAGGATGTCCTTTTGTGTTGCTGTATAATATTCCATTGTATGTATATACCACCTTTTCTTTATCCATTCATCAAGTGATAAATATTTAGGTTACTTCTGTATCTTGGCTATTGTGAATAATGCTGCAATGAATATGGGTGTACAAATACCTTTCTTTAGGACCCTGTGTTCAATTCTTTTGGATATATACTCAGAAGTGGGGTTGGATCAATATACCCAGAGGTGGATCATATGGTAATCTTAGTTTTTGAGAACTCTCTATACTGGTTTCCATAGTGGCTGCCTGATTTTTACATTCCCACCAACAATGCACAAGCATTCCAATCTCTCCACATTCTTGCCAACACTTGTTATTTTATTATTTTTTCATGGTGGGCATTCTAACATATGGGAGGTGATAATTCATTGTTGTTTTGATTTGCATTTCTCTAATGATTATTATGGTGAGCATCTTTTAATATACTTGTTGGCTGTTTATCTTCTTGGGAGACATATCTATTCAAGTCCTTTGCCCATTTGTTAATCAGGTTATTTGATTTTTTTGTTATTGAGTTTTAGGAGTTCTTTATGTATTCTGGTTATTAACCTCTTTTCAGATATATGGTTTGCAAATATTTTTTTCTTATTTTATAGGTTATCTTTTCACTCTGCTGGTTTTTACTTTTGCTTGCAGATTTTTGGTTTAATTTAGTCCCATATATCTATTTTTGATTTATGCCTGTGATTTTGATGTCATATCCAAAGAATCTTTGCCAAATCCTATTCATAAAATGTTCCTTCTATGCTTTCTCCTAAGAATTTTATACATTGAAGAATATAACTCATTTTGAGTTAATTTTTGGATATGGCATTAGGTAAGAGTCCAACTTCTTTTGTCAGTGGATATCAGTTTCTGAACAATGTTTGTTGAGGAGACTATTGTCTCCATTATGTAGCTTTGGAAACTTTTTCAAAGACCACATACATGAGGATTTAGTTTTGGTTCTATATTCTGTTTCATTGTTCTATATGTCTTTCTTTATGTCAGTACTATAATATTTTGATTACTGTAGCTTTGTAAAATGTTTTAAAATCATGAAATGTGACACAGATTTTTGTCTTTCTCAAGATTTTTTTCACTATTCAGAGTCCTTTGAAATTACATATGAATTGTAGGACGACTTTCCATTTCTACAGAAAAAATGTCATTGGGAATCTTAATAAGGGTTGCACTGAATCTGTAGATTGCTTTGGATAGCATGGACATTTTAACCATATTAAGTCTTCCAATCCATGAACACTGGATGTCTTTCCATCTATTTGTGTTTTCTTTAACTTTTTTCAGGAATGTTTTATAGTTTTCAGAATATAAATCTTTTGCCTTCTTAGTTAAATGTATTGCTAAGTATTTTATCCTTTTTGGTGCTAATGTAAGTGGGATTATTTTCTTAATTTCCTTTTCTGGTTGCTCATTATTTCTGTGGAAAAATGCAACTGATTTTTGTGTGTTGATTTTCTATCCTGTAACTTTACTGAATTTGTTTATTAGTTCTAACAGAGTTTGTGTGTGTATGTTTTTTGTGTGTGAGTGTGCGTGTGAGTGTAATCTTTAAGGATTTCTGCATACAGATCATATCATCTGTGAAGAGATAATTTTACTTTTTCCTTTCCAATTGGGATGCCTTTTATTTCTTTTTCTTGCCTGAGTGACCTGGACTTTCAGTACTCTACTGAACAGAATTGCGGAGAGTGAACATCTTTATCTTGTTCCCGATTGTAGAGGGAAAGTTTTCAGTTTTTTCTGTTGAGTATGTATTAGCTGTGGGCTTTTCATATATGACTTTTTTCAATTAGCAATAATCGCGCCTCTGGTAAACCTCATTGGCTACGATACTGCCACTGCGCAAAGCTCATATATGACTTTTTTAATGTTAAATAATTTCTTTCTATTCCTAGTTTTTTAAATGTTTAAAGGGTGTTGAATTTTGTCAAATGTTTCTCTGCATCAATTGTGATGATAATGTGGTCTTTATTTTTTATTGTATTAATGTGGTGTATTTACATGGATTGATTTTCATATATTGAACTATCCTTGTATTCCAGAAATAAATCCCACTTCATCATGATATTCAATCCTTTAAATGTATTGCTGAATTCAGTTTCCTGGTATTTTGTCTAGGAATTTTTCATCAGTATTCATCAGGAATATTGATCTATAATGGTTTTTTTTCTTGTAGGGTTTTGTTTGATTTTGGTATCAGATTAATGCTGGCCTCATAAAATGAATTTGGAAATGCTCTTTTATCTTCAATTGTTTGAAAGAATTTAAGAATTGGTATTAATTATTCTTTAAATATTTGGTAAAATTTACCAGTGAAACTGTCTGGTCTTGGACTTTTATTTGTGTGGAGATATTAGATTACTGATTCAATTTTCTTACTAGTTATTGGTCTCCTCAATTTTTTTTTTTTCTTCATGATTCAGTTTTGGTAGGTTGTATGTTTCTAGAAATGTGTCACTTTCTTCTAGGTTGTCTGATTTGTTGGCATATAATTATTCATAATAGTATTTTATTATCTTTATGTTTTCCTGGCATTAGTTGTAATATTCCCTCTTTCATTTCTGATTTTTGTTATTTCAGTCTCATGAACTGAATGTTTGTGTCCCTCCAAAACCCATAGTTGAAATTCTAATTCCCAATGTGATGATAGGAAGGGAGACCTTCGAGAGGTAATTAGGTAATGAGGGTGGATCCCTAATGAATGAGAATTGTGCCCTTAAGAGAAGAGACATGGGTGCCTGGATGGCACAGTAGGTTAGGTGTCTGACTCTTGGTTTCGGCTCAGGTCCTGATCTCAGGGTTGTGAGATCAAGCCCTGGGTTAGGCTCCATGCTCAGTATGGAGTCAGCTTGCAGTTCTCTCTCCTTCTCCCTCTGCCCCTCCCACTCATTCTCTCTCTAAAAATAAATAAATAAATCTTTAAAAAAAAAGATGAGATATGAAACAGCTTTCTTCCTTTCTTAACTTCCTACCATGTTAGGATACAACAGGAAAATAACCATCTGCAAACTGGGGAGTGGGCTCTCATTAGACACTGGATCTGCTCCCATCTTCATTTGGGCTTCCCAGCCTCCAGAACTGTGAGAAATAAATGTTTATTCCTTATACTACCGTCTCTGATATTCCTTTATATCAGCCTGTGCTAAGACATGGTCTTTTTTCTTTTCTTTATTTAGCCTAGCTAAGGATTTGTCAATTTTCCCCTCTTAGTACTGCTTTTTCTTCATCCTATAAGTTTTGGCATGTTGTGTTTTCATTATCATTTGTCACAAGATATTTTCTAATTTCCCTTATGATTCCTTCTTTGACCCACTGGCTATTCAAGAGTGTGTTGTTTAACTTCCACATATTTGTGAATTTTCTGGTTTTCCTTTTGCTATTGGTTTCTAGTTTCATCCCATTGTGGTTGGAAAAGATACTTGTTATGTTCTCAGTCTTCTTAAATATGTTAAGACTTTTTTATTGACCTAACGTGTGATCAGTTTTGGAAAATGTTCCATTTGTACTTGAGAAGAATATGTGTTCTGCTTTTTCTTTTTTTTGATGGAGTGTTCTGTATATGTCAATTAGGTCTAACTGGTCTATATTGTTATTGAAGTTCTCTGTTTCCTCATTGGTTGTTTGTCTGCTTGATCTCTCTAATATCAAATATGAAATCTCCTATTACTACTGCATTGCTATGTATTTCTCCCTTTGGTTCTGTCAATATTTGTTCTGATGTTGGGTGCAAATACATTTATAATTGTTATATCTTTCTAGTGAATTGACCCTTTTAGTATTAAATAATGTTCTTCTTTGTCTCCTGAGATAGTTTTTAACTTAAAGTCTGTTTTATCTAAGTATCACCTCTGCTCTCTTTTTATCATTGCATTGAATGTCTTTCCCATCATTTCACTTTCAGCCTAAGTTTGTCCATATTTTTAAAGTAAATCTCTTATAGACAGCATATAGTTGGTTCTTATTCTTTTTCAAATCCATTTAGCCACTCTATGTCTTTTGATTGTGGAGATTAATCTTTTATATTTAAAGTAATTACCAAGAGGGACGAACTTACTATTTGGTTAATTGTTTTCTGTATATGCTGTTTTTATTTTTCCCTCAATTCTTCTTTTGCTACTTTCATTTGTGTTTTGTTAAAGTTTTGTAATGACAAGCTTTAATGGATTTCTCATTTTATTTTGTACATCTTTTATAGGTATTTTCTTGTGGTTACCGTGGAGATTCCATAAAACATCTTAGAGTTATAACAATCTATTTTAAACAGATAACAACTTACCTTCAATTGCATACAAAAAAATCTACTCTTTATATCCCCCTACACTTATGTTATCAATGTCACAAATTACATTTTTGTATTTTGTATCCATTAACATAGTTTTAGAGTTGTATTTATTTTTATGCTTTTATCTTTTTAATTCTATAGATGAATTAAAGGTTATTTACTCACAACCACTACAATATTACAAGAATCTGTATTTGTCTATATATTTACCTTTTCCAGAGAGCTTTATATTTTGTATGCTCTAGTGTTACTGCCTAGTGTCCCTTTATTCCAACTGGAAGTACTCTCTGGCAGTTTAAGACAGGTCTAATGGTGATGAACTCTGTCAGCTTTTGTTTATCTGAAAAACTCTTTATTTTTCTTTCATTATTGAAGAACAGTTTTTCTAGATACAGTATTCTTGGTTGGCATTTTTTTTCTTTCATCACTTTGAAAATACCTTTGTTGATATTTTCATTTTTCATGCATTGTTTTCCTGATTTCATTTATCTTTCATTCTGTGTTCTTTTGCAGTGCATCAGGCTTTTTAAAGACAGTATTTTGGGGGTGCCTGGTGGCTCATTCAGTTCAGTGGCTGACTCTTTGGCTTAGGTCATAATCTCAGGGTTATGAGATGGAACCCTGCATTCGGCTCCACACTGGGCATGGAGCCTGCTTAAGATTCTCTCCCTCCCTCTGCCTCTCCCATTGGCTCATGTGCTCTCTAGAAAGAAAGAAAGAAAGAAAGAAAGAAAGAAAGAAAGAAAGAAAGAAAGAAAGAAAGGAAGGAAGAAAGGAAGAAAGGAAGAAAGGAAGGAAGGAAGGAAGGAAGGAAGGAAGGAAGAAAGAAAGAAAGAAAGAAAGAAAGAAAGAAAGAAAAGAAAGAAAGAAAGAAAGAAAGAAAGAAAGAAAGAAAAAGGAAAGGAAAGAGGAAAGGAAAGGAAAAGAATTTTGAATTCTTTATCAGGTAGTTCAATGATCTCCATTTCTTTAGTATCAGTTTCTGGAGATTTTTTTTGTTCCTCTTATTGGTTCATGTTTCACTGTTTCTTCATATGCCTTGTTATTTTTTGTTATGATTTATGCATTTGAAAAGACGGCTATCTCTCCTAGTCTTTATGGACTGGATTTGTACAGGAAAAGACCTTCACAAACCAGCCTGCCTGTAAATTCCAGGGGTCTCTCAAAACTTTTATGGGGATATGTCTTCCTGAGCTTGTGTGTGTAATTTCCCAATTAGACAGGTTTTCTGGTTTCTTTTTCAAGATCTTATAGTCTTGCTTTGCTCTCTCTGGTGTCTTTTTATGTTCCTGCAGGTTGTCTGGCTGCCAAAAACCACTGAGCACATTTGCTTTCTATGTACCCCAGGAATATGAAGTAGGCCAATTCCAAGTCAGGTGAGGCAAAAGGCAGTCCCTCAGGGACCCCCCCCAAAAGCTGGAACATTTGACATATGTTCCACTTTCTCCTTTGTCTCTCAAGTGAGAAGCTGTGAGCCAGTTATTTTCTCCTGATTAGTGTGAGCTGTGCCAGTTTCTGTCTGTAGGATTATAAGTTCTCTAGTGCTGCCAGAAGCTGCTGAGTTCTCTTCTGTTCTCTGTGGTCCCCAGAAATCCACAATATGCCAGTTCCATTAGCACTCAGAGTCAAGAAAGACCGAAATTAGTCACTTGGATTGCCTCCCAAAAGGCCAGAACTTAGGACATATGTTCTACTCTTCCAAGGATGAAGCCAAGATAAAGGATGGGCATTTCCTTCCCAACACAAACTGTACCAGTTTGGGAGAGAGGCTGAAGCAGTTAAAATAAAATGGCTTTCTTATCCATTTCAATGCAGCTGTTCTTGGCTATCAGTTTACCTGAGTATTGAGAGTTTCTAACTGTTTTCTCAAGTTTTCATAAAGTTTTTAGGTTGTATATTGTTTTTAAGTTAGTGTCTCTGTGAGAGAACAAAGTGTGGGGCTCTCTCTTCTACCATCTTGCTATTTATAATTCAACTTGATTTATAATTCAACTTACTATTAGTTTTATGTTAATGAAAGTATCTCCTAAAGTAGGAGGTTGGTTATGAGATCCATTGTTTTGTGTTTATAATTTTTCCCTATATTGTGATATATATTTTTGTGGGAATTTGGGGCAAGTTGAAACAAGTACTGTTAGACAAATGTCATGTCAACCTACATGTCAAGACCTGAAAATATGCATTATCACTTTAAACACTGTATTAGAAAATCCTTTATCTATCTCCCATCCACATCCATTTTAATGAGAACAAACTTGTTCTGCTCACAGCCCAGAATGAGCATCCAAGATTGTACCATGAGTCCAGTTAACAGCTAATTCACTGCTAGCTAATTTATTTTCTGGCTAATGATCAAATTCTCTTTCAAATTTTGAGTTAAGCAATACAGACTATAGAAAGTCAGATAGTACTGGGACATGTAGTACAGCTGTAAGGTCATGTAGGGTTTGGGATGGCAAATATTTTTGGTAATTTGACAATTTACTTGTTGAAGAGTAAAGAGAGAAGTCATATTTGTGATGAAATACAGACTAATAAAACATGAAAAAGAAAACAAATGCATTTATTAGTCTGACATATATTTTCATATATGATACCTTATGATAGCTTATGATAACTATAATTTTCTTTCATGCCAGTTTGCATATGGCATGGTTCAATTGATATAGGCCAGGCAGGCTAGGCTGGGCTCCAGGTTTTTAGTCTGATGTCTTATGTCTGCATGTGTCTTTGTTCTGGGGCCCAGGTTAATAGGGCAGTGGCTTGCTGAGATGTGCTCTTCTCACGGCGATTACAGCAGCACAATCCATCCAGCCAGAAAACATAAATTATCTAAACCATGAAAATGGGGCCTGTTGCTAACATTTCATCGGCCAAACCAAGTTATATGACCAACATCAACATTAATGGGGTACAAAATCTATTCTGCCCACACTAATGGAAATGGGTATGGCAGCATGTGACCAAAACCCTTGATGTAATATAGAAAATGTACAACATTGGGAACAAAAATTCAGTGTACTATTAAGAGAAAGAGGGAGAGAGAAAGAGAAAGATATAAAGAAACAAGAGGAAACAAATGCATCTGATGATTTTTAGTTCATGTAACACCTGCATATACCTCTTGTAAATATGTATGCTGGATTTCCCCTGGAGCCTTCCACTAACTTACTGAATTTAAGTAGATTTCTATGCTCTGAAACCAAAGGATTACTGAACAAGGGAGACATTTATTCTTAGCTATTTTTGAATAGAATATATATTAAGTGTAAATTACTTTAAATCTTTCTTAAATTTAACTAAGTATAAAAAAGTACAAAACACAGCAGGGGGTGATCACACAAGCTTCTACATTGCCTTAAATCTTATTTTTGACATATTTGTATAGTGACTCTTTATCATTCTTTAGTGATTATGGGGTATTTTGTTTAATAAGCGCCTTAAAAAATGGCTCTGCTGCCAACTTCCTCTCCCCAGGCAATACTCTCTGTCATGCATGGAAAAATAAAGAAGGCATACTCTACTTTTAAAATATATTTTTAAAGAAATTGCAAGGAATCTTCATCAATTTTTATTATGTTTAACAACTAATTGATAAAAATCATGAAAATTTTCACTCCATTCACTTACCTGCTTTACAAAGAAAGAAAGCAAACTTTGAGAATTTTATTCAGTGTTTTTCCAATAATAGTGAGAAACAAATACAGAAACTAACTTAAAGAAAAGTTTTGTGATTTCATATGATTTCCTGTGAAACTATAAAAGCAAAATTGAAAAGATTTGACTTGAGAATACAATGACTTATGACTGAAAACTTCATAATCAATTGGCCTTCTGAGACAGCTTCTCTGAATTCCAAAATGTGGCAATTTCTAAAATGAAAAAGCTTAATATTTGTGTTCAATTTTTATTGGTTTTTCTGAACTCCCAAAGCAAAAGCTATAAAGAACATAAGAAACAAAAAGGTGCATAGCACAAAATATTAATACAGTAATTTCTTACATTTTTATTATTCCTTCAGTATTCTAAGTACTTTTTAGGCAATATTTAAACCTTATATCACTTTGAGAAGGGCTATTGGACTAGTCATTAAAATCTAATTTTTAGTTATGGACACTATAAGAAATCTTGACTAAAATTCACCCATGGTTTTATAAAATTAATCCCATTGAACACTGTGGATTATCATAGACTATATTGCTTAAATATTCTCTACTAGAAGATAAAGTAAAAAGAGTGAAGTAATAAAAGTAGAGTATTGCTGCATTTTGTACAAAGATCTTCCATAAACACTGAGTTCCATGAACATATTTAACAATTCAGTAACTGAAATGACAACGTTCTTCATGATTTATCTTGAATACCTGCCACCCAATTTTCTTTAAGCAAGCATATCTTAATCTTTTACGGGTTGGGAAACTCTGCGAGCATTTGGTAAAAGATAAAGGATCTTTTCCTGAGAAGAACAAAACTTGCACATTTATTCACAACTGACTATATACATTTTAACAGAATAAAGAACCTCTGAGACTGATGCCAATACTCTGCAAGTCCTTGAACTCTGTTTTCAATACCTCAGCAAGTTTAACTAGCCTAATTTCTTTTTTCCTTCACACTTCTTTTCATTGGGGGTGGGGTGGGGGGAAAGAGTGTTTTCCAGGACCCTGAAGAGGAAAAGCTATACTTCCAGAGTCCAAATGGTATTTAATGTATCAGATAAGTTTGGTGTGTGGGTTTTTTTCTTTTTTTCCTGTCTCACTCTTTAAGTATACAACCTTAATCAGGAAATATCAGCTCTTAGGAAAGAAAATCCCCAAGATTTTCTATTTTATTATAAAGTAACAACTATAATTAGGTTAATTATAAATTTACACATAGCTACTGGGAAAGTTAGCACAAATACTCAAATCTATTTTGTTAATGTAAATAACCTTTAACTTATTTTGATGGTAGAAATTTAACTAAATTAGGTATGCATAATACTATATTAACTTACAAATGGCTTTCATAGTATTGTTTTTATCCTTATAATTGTCAGGTATGTAAAGTACATACCATTAGCTTCATTTTGTAGATGAGAAAGATAAGAATCAAGAGGTTGAATAACTTGTCTAAGATGATTTAAATATTAATCTTTAGAGCATGGATTCAGATTTGGCTCTCATATCCTTAATAGGATAAATTTAAACAAACAAACAAACTTGCTTCACATATTGTCCTGTTTCTTGAAATGCTCTTATGGAAACGTCCACCTCTTAGTTCACTTATAGTTATTGGTTGGCCATATGGTCTATGACAGTCTCTGTTAGGTGCTGTCTACAGTTGAGAGTACAATTCCTGCTCTATTGGAGCTTATGATGGGCTGTGAGCTGTAGCATCATAGTATTTGTCTGTATGAGTTATTTAAAGTCAATATATCAAAAAAATTAATATATTTGAAATGCAAACTGAAATCTTATTTAAGTCATTTAAACTATATAACCATTTCAGACATGACAATACTTTCACTACAGATCAAAGATAACACATTTAGTAGAAAATACTCTCTACATTATTTTTCTGTAATGGTGATGAGGTACACTGATTCCTCCATATCCTATCACCAGTAATTTGTGAGAGGGCTATATCAGTTTTTGTCTTGTAACAGAATGAAGTCAGTTGGCTCATTCAAGAATGCATAAAAAGTCTTGAAACATTAATTGTGTTAAACTGTCTGGAACTTGTTCAGATATCATAAAATTTCATAATCCCTATCTTTTGGACAGAGGATTAATTCAGTATTGCTCAGGTATTAAAAACTCTTCAACTGAGGGGCGCCTGGGTGGCTCAGTCATTAAACGGCTGCCTTTGGCTCAGGTCATGGTCCCAGGGTCCTGGGATCAAGCCCCGCATCAGGCTCCCTGCTCCACAGGGAGCCTGCTTCTCCCTCTCCCACCCCCACCTCCACTTGTTTTCCCTCTCTTGCTGTCTCTCTCTCTCTCTGTCAAAAAAAATAAAATAAAATTTAAAAACAAAACAAAAAAAACTCTTCAATTGAAAATTGAGAACTGCCTAGGGGCTTACTTAGTATATTTTTTCAGATGCAGGAGGGGGCAACAAGTCTACTACTAAGATCCATGCAGTAGGTGCATTTTATATCAATTCTACAACTGCAAGACACCAAGTGTTTGTAGATGAGGTTCTTTTTTAAAGGCACTCATATCAAGTTCTAATGCAAGAATGAATTCATGTTGATGGATCTCTGCTTTGCCAATAAACTTCAAAGTCTTGAAAGATGAAGTCTAAATTAATAAATGAATACTTCAACATACCAGTTATTTTTGAACATTCAGAATATTAACAATCTAAGGTCACCTTGAGTCAATGAAAATGGAAAATTATTTTTCTTAAGTTAAAAAGATTTATTGAAAGGGGGTGCCCGGCTGACTCAGTTGGAAGAGCATGTGACTCTTGATCTTGGGGTTGTGAGTTTGAGCCCCATGTTAAGTGTAGAGATTACCTAAAAATAAAATCTTAAAAAAAAAAAGATTTATTGAGAGACTGTTATTTACTCTTCTATGCCTACAAAAATAAAATCTTACAAAGCAAGAGTTTATGGTGAAAAAGTGTACACTCCGCACAATCAAATTAAAATTCTATGGGCCTAGAGTTAAGAAATTTTCTTAGATTTATTTTAAATAACTTAACCAGCTGGAAATCTTTTAAAAGTACTCACTAATTCATCTTTTTGAAATGATGGCTTTGCCTTTTAATGAGAAATCTACTTTTCTTTCTTAAAGGAAACACAGTGTCCTTGGCTTAGTTGTTCCCCAAAGAAGTAAATCTTTTTATGTGTAGTAAAGACACAGATTGTGGCAAATTTATTTCAGGCATGCCAGACTGAAAATCTGTTTCTATAGCAAACAGTCATCCCTTGAGTTTACTAAGCTATATTCTTCAAATAAATAAGATATTTTACATTAGTGTAACCTGAGTGTTGCCATCAAGGTGTTAATCTTTCATTTATTATTCTAAGAAAACTACCTTAGCACTCATCCCCACAGCTATTGAAAGTCTGCCTTCTTTCTCCCATATTCAGGACCATGGGGTCATGTTAGTCTATCAAGGTTGATCCATCTGGGGCCATGTTGGCTCATCTTTCTTTCTACATACAGCTAGAGTCTGCATGGGTTCCTCCACACTGCTCCTAAAAGTGAATATATCCATCCCCACCTTATTTTCCAAGGCAGCATTATATAATGTTTGTTACATGTAATAGACTTTTACTGAAGTTTGAAGGTGAAAGTGTTATAGAGCAAAATAGGGAACAATTTAAACTTGATCATTTATATAGATTTTTCAACCATCTGCTCCATGGGAAGCCACTCCTTGCCATTTCTGTCCGTCTAGTCCTGGAACCTAGGACCTCCTAACAGATAGCATTTTCCTCATTTCTTCTTTTTTTCTGAGTTCCAACTTACCAACAATTGATCCCAATGACTTTTTCTTTTTTTTTTTGCTTTTTAAAAATTTTATTATGTTATGTTAATCACCATACAACACATCATTAGTTTTTGATGTAGTGTTCCATGATTCATTGTTTGAGTATAACACCCAGTGCTCCATGCAGAATGTGCCCTCTTTAATACCCATCACCAGGCTAACCCATTCCCCCAACCCCCTCCCCTCTAGAACCCTCAGACTTTCTAAGTGAAACTGCAGTTTACTTAGAGCATGTGATTTATTATACACATCTTTTCATATTTATAAACTTTATGTGGTCATTTTTTCCACAATATTCATGTATGCTAGAAAAGAAGCTATATTTTTATGTAACATAGTTTTATATTTAAAGCTATTTGATCAAACTGACTAACTATGTTATTGAAATATCCTATGCCTTAACTACATTTTTGGATTTTTCTGATCTACAATTTTCTGAGAGAGCTGGGTTAAAAATTCTCCAGCGTACGTGTGGATTGTAAAATCTCTCCTTCAAATTCTGTCAGTTTTGCCATACATAATTGTAAGCAATGTTATAAAGGTTCTAGATGTCTATAGTTGAAATATCTCTTTAGTTGTTTTTTTTTTTTTGCACTATCTTATAGTTTCTCTTTCTCTTTATTATTATTTTATCTTAAGTTCTATTTTTTCTGATCTTAAAATTATGACACCCAATTTCTGTTGGGTAATATTTGTGAAGTGTAGCTTTTCCAAACATTTTACATAATTTTTTCAATGTGCTTTTTATGTAGAGCTTATTAAAAATTCTTTTTGTCTTTTAATAGATGAATTAAATGTGTATTTATTTATTTAATAAGTAAGTAGTCTCTTTGCCCAATGTGGGGCTCAAACTCTCAGATATTACCGAGCCAGCCAGGTGCCACTCTTTTTTTTTTTTTTTTAACAGAGAGAGAGAGAGCACAAGCTGGGGAAGCAGCAGGCAGAGGGAGAGAGAGAAGCAGACTCCCCATCAAGCAAGGAACCTGATGGGGGGCTTGGGCTTGATCCCAGGACCCTGGGATCATGACCTGAGCCGAAGGCAGCTACCTAATCAACTGAGCCACCCAGGCGCCCGTCTACTTGTTTTTGTTACTAACATATTTGAACATATTCCAGTCATGTATTTTTGAGTTTTCAATTTATCATGTCTCTTCGGTTTTACTTCTCTACTTTTCTTTCTTTATTTTCTGAATTCTGGTGAATTTAAAATATTTTCCTTGTTTCTTACATGTTCCTTTGTTGCAAACTATACATATTAGTGTTTTCAGTGTATATCCTTAAATTTTTAATGCACAGATAAACATTATACTTCTGTAATAATTCTAAAATGATTCAGCATCTCTATCCTTCTCATAGAAAAAGAAAACAAAACTAGAAACATTGCATTTTATTAGTATTGTTTATTTTCATTTTTTTAATTTAATTTTTTTGAATTTTTTAAATTTAAATTCAATTAATTAACGTATAATGTATTATTAGTTTCAGAGGTAGAGTTTAGTGATTCATCAGTTGTATATAACACCCAGTGCTCATTACATCATGTGCTCTCCTTAATGTCCAACACCCAGTTACTCCATCCCTCCACCCAGCTCCCCTTCAGCAACCCTCAGTTTGTTTCCTATGATTAAGGATCTCATATGGTTTGTCTCCCTCTCTGATTTCATCTTGTTTTATTTTTCCCTCCCTTTCTCTATGATCCTGTTTTGTTTCTTAAATTCGACATATGAGTGAGATCATATAATTGTCTTTCTCTGATTGGCTTATCTCTCTTAATACCCTCTAGTTCCATCTACGTCATTGCAAATGGCAAGATTTCATTATTTTTGATGGTTGAGTAGCATTCCACTGTGTACATATATATGCCACATCTTTTTTATCCACTCATCTGTCTATGGACATCTGGGCTGTTTCCATACTCTGGCTATTATAGATAATGTGGCTATAAACATCAGGGTACTGTATCCCTTTGAATTAGTATTTTTGTACTTTTTGGGTCAATACCTAGTAGTGTAATTGCTGGTCATAGGATTGTTCTATTTTTAACTTCTTGAGGAACCTCCATAATGTTTTCCACAGTGGCTGCAGCAGTTTGCATTCCTACCAACAGTGCAAGAGGCTTCCCCTTTCTCCACATCCTCGCCAACATTTGTCATTTCCTGAGTTGTTAATTTTAGCTATTCTGACCTGTGTGAGATGGTATCTCATTGTGATTTTGATCTCATTGTGGTATTTCCCTGATACATTTTAAAAATATCTACTGAAGTATCTCACCTATCTCCCTTTTTATAGTCTACCATTTTAGTTCTACCTTTTGTCAAGCATAGAAATTGAATAGTGCATTCATTATAGATAATAATTAAACTGGATAGATTGTAGCCAGGGCTCAGGTGCAAGAGCATGTGGCTCCAGGGGTCCCAAACAGATTAGGTTCAACCACTGGCTGCTGATAAAATCTAAAGGCAAAGAAATGAGTGGTGTGAAACAAGAAAGGAATTTATTTCAGTGAGGACAACATTGGAAAGATGGTGGACTAGAGTCTCAAAAGACTGTCTTCAAAGTTTTGAAAATACTTTCAGATTTATATGAGGAAAATGTGGGACAAAGGTCAATGGGTACTGTAGGTGGGCAGTGAAGGTCAAGTTGATAATTGTCTGGGGGTCAGTCACGTGGGGTCTTGTTGGCTCAGGACAGCCCTTATTGCTGGAGGGGTTAGTTTCTGTTCCCCTCAGGGATGCTTTGCCTGCAGGATCTTTTGCCTGAATTAAGAGATAAGCTGGAAATAAGAACTTAATCAGTTAGAAAGTACAGACTGTGGCCAAAATGGCAGTAGTTGAAGTCCTCTTTCAATATTAGCATTTCATCCTTACAGCACTGTGGATGGTAGAATTGAGAAGTAAAAGGAAACTTGGTCTTTGATTGGGTTGGTTGTAGAGCCATTGGATCAACCTGTCCAGAAGTTTATCTTCCCCAGGACTTCCCAGTTATTTGACACAGAAAATGCCATTTTTATTTATGAAATAGTTTGACTTGCCTGTTACTAGTCTATTACTTGCAACCTAACAGTTGTAATAGTTACATTTACCAATGTTTCTTACAAATTTTTGTTTCTTCCTTTCTTTCATCCTTTTTTTTTTTTTTTTAAGATTTTATTTATTTATTTGACAGAGAGAGACACAGCGAGAGAGGGAACACGAGCAGGGGGAGTGGGAGAGGGAGAAGCAGGTTTCCCTCTAAGCAGGGAGCCCAATGCAGGGCTCGATCCCAGGACCCTGGGATCATGACCTGAGCCAAAGGCAGACGCTTAACGACTGAGCCACTCAGGCGCCCCTCTTGCATCCTACTCTTTTTTTTTTTTTTTTAAGATTTTATTTATTTATTTGAGAGAGAGAATGAAAGAGAGCACATGAGAGGGGGGAGGGTCAGAGGGAGAAGCAGACTCCCTGCCGTGCGGGGAGCCCGATACGGGACTCGATCCAGGGACTCCAGGATCATGACCTGAGCCGAAGGCAGTCACTTAACCAACTGAGCCACCCAGGCGCCCGCATCCTACTCTTAAGTAAACATTTCTTCATGTTGAAATGCTTTCTTTAATACTTCATAAAGGATCTATGAAATCTATACATCTATGAAATAAATACATTTATTTTTATTATTTCTGAAAAAAATCATGACTTTGTCCTTATATACAAGAGTTTACCTGAACATTGATTATAGATTGTCAGTTATTTTCCTTGGTGTCTGAAAATGTTACTCTTTGCTTCTGGCCAATATAGTGTTGATGAGTTTTCTGTTAGTCTAGCTGTCATTCAATTGTACTTTATTTTCCCTTTTGTAATTTTTAGGATTTATTTTTTTAACCTTGCTATTCTGCTGTTTCATGGGGCTATATTTAGATGTGTTAATCTTTATTTTACTAGTTATAGACCATATTTTCAACCTGAAATTCCCTCTCTTTCCATGCAATGTTCATCCATTATCTCTTCATATACTAAGTCTCCACATTCCCTCTAATTTCTACCACTGGATAGTCATTTAGACATAGATTTCAAAGTCCTAATTATTATCATTCTCCATTATTTATGCTTTTATATTTTTGTATATCTCCTCATGCTTTCTGGACAAATTCTTGAGTGCTACATTTCAAACTTCAATTTCTTTCTTTGACTAATGTTCTAACTCATTCTGCTGTCTTACAAGGTAGACACTAGCCATACATGCTTACTTAAACACATTTAAATTAATTACAATTAAATAAAGTTAAAAATTCAGTTCTTCAGTCATAGAAGTTATATTTCAATTATTCAATAGCCAGAGTGGCTCATGGCTACCATACTGGACAGTGCAGGCACAGAATCTCTGCACCATCACAGGAAGTTCTATTGGACAAGTCTGGAGGGCATGCCAATATTGAGTCTTAAACTTTGATTACAAAAAAATGCTTATATGCTGTTTCTAATTGGTTCTCTTCCATAGCCATCTGTTTTTGACTAATTTCTGCATCAGTTTTCTCATGACTCATTTATTTTTTTAAATGTCATTCTTTTTTCTAATTATTTAAAAATACATATCTTAAAATTATTTCAAAGCCATTATTTTCATGTTGGTGTAATTACTAAGTTTGTTGGCTTTAGTTTTGAATGTTGTTTTGCTTTGTTTTTCAGGTGTTTTATAGGGTTCACTTGCTGGCTCATCTTGAGGCCTAATTTCTGTTTGTTCTGTTTGTTTCTCTCTTTCTTACTCTCTCATCGTGTTTTCCTCCATCTGCCTAATCTCCAGCTCATCAAGAAGCAGATCATATATAAGATTCTTGGCACCTGGCCCGTGGTGACACTGGGGATATCTCATATCCACTCGTGGACCAGAAATTAAGTTGGCATACATCCTGATTGTGTGGTTGTCTCTATGCCACTTGCCAAACTAAGTTCATGGGTCACAGCTACAGGTATAATTACAGTTATGCTCAGCATCTCTCCATGGATGGAGAAGGTCCATTCCAGACCTTGATTTCATATTGTGAGCCTGGCTCTTTCCTTGCCAAATCATCTGTAGGGGGCCTTTGGGTTACAGTTACTCTGCAAGGGCCAAAGAACTGGCAGCTTCTACCTGTTACTGAATTTAAGGCCAAATAGATCTGAGGCTTTGTGCCTGCTTTGTAATTTCTAACCTATAGTGATTTGTTTTTCTTCTTGTTTTTGAGCAGAACTATACATATTTAATTTAATTTCCAAAAATTTTCCATTGGTATCATTTGGGATGAATAGGCACAATTAAAAGTGTGAACTCAGGGCCATTTTGAGTGGAAACCTTATCTTTCTTTTTTTGGAAAACTATTACTTCTTTGATATTTTCTGTTTCTCATTTTTTCTGTTCTCCTATCTGGAACTTTTAAATTTGTTGTATTTAACATATTTTTGAGATTGACATATATTTTCCAAAACAAGAAAAACTAGAGAAAAGAACATTACTACATTTTTGAAAATCTCTTTAATATCTCTCTACATAGCTAGGTTTTTATACCTATCAAGACAGCTTGTATTTCTTATCTATTTCTCTTTTTAAAAAGATTTATTTATTTGAGAGAGAGAGAGAGAGAGTGCGCGTACATGTGTGAGTGGCGGGAGAGAATCTCAAAGCAGACTCCCCTCTGAGTGTGGAGCCTGATACTGGGCTCATGCAGGGCTCCATCTCACCACCCATGAGACCATGACCTGAGCCAAAACCAAGAGTCAGACACTTAACTGACTGAGCCACCCAGGTGCCTCTTTTGTAGCTACTTCTTTGTTCATTCTGTTGCCATATGTTGTTTTGGTGGCAGTCTTGTAAAGAGACCCTCACAGATATGTAGTTGGAAAAAGTAAACATATTTTACTGTCTTTTCAGAGAGTAGTGGTATTGTTTTTTGGTAGTTTCACTACCAAGCAAAATTCAAATGGTAGTTTCTTAAAAGTTGCATTCCGTATATGATTGAATATCAACAAAATTTTTCATATTTTGTTAAATTAAAATTCTCAGGCAAATTGGCATTTTGAATGGATCTTTTCTCACACATGATTTTTAACATTATTCACTGGTTATTTTTGGATTCCCTCTCTCCTCCTCTGTTTACACTTTCCTGATGTAGTGGTTAGACCTAAATGTGGAAATGTCTTTAACTTTGAGAGGCCTCTGACAACATAGTGCTCTAAGTATTATGTGATATGGAAAAAGATCAAAATAGTCTATCTGAACTATAGTCAGTGGACAACAGAAGAAGACAGAAATTTAGATTAAAAAAAAACTCAGCTGATGAATGAAGAATTTTTCTTTGGATGGGAGTACCTACTACATCCTATCTACTGGTTGCTGGCCAAAGGAATTATGTGGCCTGATAAGATATTAATCCAATGTAGAGGAAATATCCCTACTTGACAGTCAATCACTTACAAATAACAACATCAACAACAACAATAATAACAGACTCCAAAATATTATTTTAAAATATAGACTAATAATTAGAATATCTTATATTGAAATGAATGGTTATTTTAGAAAAGCAAAGCAGCAGAATACTTCTCAGGTGCTATTGGCTAAGAATTGAAGATAATTCTCTCTCTCTTTTTTTTAATATTGGCTTTTCTTTCCCTAATGTGTTGACATTTGAAAATCTAACAAGGGTGTTGTCCTATAGTTATGGGGATGTGTTGTAATGACAAGGCTGAGTTCAGTCTAAGTAGATCCCGAAGCATGCAGAGGCCTTGCATTATTTCTCATAAGACTTTTAAACCACTTTTTCAAATTGAAATCTCTGATGGCCTACTTCCAAATTTTGTTGGATCTAAGGCAATGATACGAATGGAGATTCCCATGCTAAGAGTCTTACGGAGCTATAAATCAGGTTAGAACTCTTAAAATGTATCCTATCCTCTACCCTTCTACCTTGAAGAATGTACCTTTTTTAATAAGAAATTTCATATATACACATATACATATATATATAAAATAAACCATATGATTGAGAGTTGGCTAAATATCAAAGTGATTTAATTTATTGTTCAATTAATTAAAGATGTTTGGCTGTGTGATAAAATAGATTCACATAACTTATAAATTATTTAGTATTTCATAACATTTTTGCTTTTATTTCAAGCAAAATTATGTTGTTAAAATAATTACTTTCATACAAACATATTTTTGTAACAGTAATGCAAAATCAAATAATTTTCTTGATTTATTTTATAATTCATTAATTTAGTTCTTATATAGTGCTTTAATCATATTAATGTACAGACAGTTTGTTCTGCTGAAGTTGTCACTAGATTGGAATTACTAATAAATTTCTTAAAGTAAAACTTAATTTTAGAAATTAATCATGAATTCCACCTATCATACTCAAACATTGTAAAAGAACCACATGTGTAATAAATTATAATTATGCACTATTACAGAAAAGTTGAATAAAATTCATCTTATTTGTACAACAATTTTTGCTCTCTCTTAAAGTAATATCTGGGCATATTTGGTAATATGAACAATTGTTTCATACTTCATCCATCTTTTTTTTTTTTAAAGATTTTATTTATTTATTTGAGACAGAGAGAATGAGAGAGAGAGAGCACATGAGAGGGGGGAGGGTCAGAGGGAGAAGCAGACTCCCTGCTGAGCAGGGAGCCCGATGCGGGACTCGATCCAGGGACTCCAGGATCATGACCTGAGCCGAAGGCAGTCGCTTAACCAACTGAGCCACCCAGGCGC
>NC_138380.1:74898051-74915939 GCF_054177405.1 Leptonychotes weddellii | reverse complement strand
ATACTTCATCCATCTTAATCTAGATCTGCAGATATATAAATTTGAGAGTAATATGAACCGTTTAATTTTGCAAAATTTCTTTCCTCTTCCTATGTGTAACTTTGCAAACATGATAACTCTTGAGTGTGTCCAGAACCAAGCTCTGGACACAAAGAGAAAAAGAAAATAGGTCTTTGGCACTACTGTGAAATTATATTTCTTATGCAAAAAACAATTGTTTTATACTATCTGAGAGGGAGTATGTGTTAATTTAGTTGTCTTTTATCTACATATCCCACCAATAAAATTCTTCTAGAACCCTAGACAGTGTCCCTCTCTAATGTTGGCCATAGTTCACACCACAAACCTTCGTGATATTTGGACACATTTGACTTTTGTTTCTGGGTATTCCAGGGCAGGAGATGTGGAGAAGGGTTTTCTTTGCCTTGGTACTTGCATTTATCACGAGAGTAGGTTGCGTCCTGCCAGTGCTGCACATTGAATCCCAATTGACAGACTAGTCCATGTGTTTTGTATTACATTTTAAGTGTGTGTGTGTGTGTGTGTGTGTGTGTGTGTGTGTGTGCAGGAAAGGAGAGAAGAAGGGAAGGGAACAGAAAAGAAGAGACGAGGAGAGAAGAGAAGACCCTTTACAACATAAGATCTAAAATAAGCCCCATATCAGACGTCCCTCTTGCTCAGGTCTAACAAGGGTGTTGTCCTCCAGTTATGGGGATGTGTTGTAATGACAAGGCTGAGTTCAGTCTAAGTAGATCCCGAAGCATGCAGAGGCCTTGCATTATTTCTCTGGCACTGAGATAGCTTCTATCTCTAGACGAATCCAGCTAGGTTTAGTTTAGTTAGAAGAGTCTAGACAGCTGTTAAACAGCGACCTGATCAGATTTTCTATGATGAAATAGAATTCGACTGACTCTTTGCTCTATGAACTACCATTTATCATGTTTCGGCAAGTCTAGACTCAGTCAATACGGTAATGATTGTTTGAGAGTCAGACAGTTCATGAGCAACTATTCTGTTTTCTGGATGGTGGCTGTTCTTATCATCTGATCCTTTAATGCAGCAAATGCGTGCTTAGTATTATGTGTATACAATCTTTACTTGGAATTTTTGCAATTTCAACTAGCAAGTATTGAAAAAGGGCTTACTAATTAAAAACACTAAATGTTTTTAATGCATACTTCTTAAATACATTAAAATCCCATCTTATTTGTTTATATTATCCTACAGTTTTTAAAATTAATTTGTTTTTAATGAAGACTTGAGAAGTAGTCAACAAAACATTCAACTTCAAACAGGAATGTATTACTTATATATTAGTAAGCTTGGTTATCAAGGCAATCTTTATTTTCCTTGAATGAAAATATATGCTATTGTTTATTATAACCATGTTTAAATAGTCAGATAACAAAAGAATACAAAACCACCAGGAATGTTTTTGTTCTCCAGTCTTATTTTAGTTTTATAGTAGTGACTTTGCTAAAATTCAAATACATTAAATCATGTCATCACTAAATAAAATCTGCAGAAGTATAAAGTCACTCATGATTGTTGTGTTTTAGAATTTTAGGATATTTCCTTTGTTGACTTCAATTAGGTTGTTTTGGACATACAATTAGGTAATAACTATTATGTATTTTGTTTCTGTATTGTACTGGTTGCTTTACATTGTTAATTTATCCCCTAAAGCAATCATATAGGTGATTTATTTAGATAGCATTATTTCCCCAAAATATTCACCTGTCCCTGCATCCAATGTTCTTTGTCATGTGACTTTGTAGTTCTTTTTTATTCTTTTTTAGGATTTTATTTATTTATTTGACAGAGAGAGTGAAAGAACACAAGCAGGGGGAGCAGTAGAAGGAGAGGGAGAAGCAGTCTCCCCCAGGCTCCCTCCCCACTCAGCACGGAGCCCGATTTGGAGCTCCATCCCAGGACCCTGGGATCATGACCTGAGGCAAAGGCAGGTGCTCAGCAATTTGAGCCACCCAGGCGCCCCAACTTTGTAGTTCTTCTCACTAAATGGGGCAGGCCTGTTTCCTACCTTTTGACTGGGATTCAGCTATGTGACTTGCTTTAGCCAATAGATGAAGCATGCCAGTTCTAAGTTTAGGCTGGAAGATATATTTTGGATTTCTATTTGTTTTCTTGTGCTTCTGTTATCAATTTAAGAATTTGCCCAGGCTATTTTGCTAGTCTCAGAAAAAGGATGAAATCCATGTGGGACAAAGCTACCCTGCCAAGGCACCCCAGCTGACCTTATCCTATGTTAACAGACTCACAGATACAGGAGTGATCAGCCTCTGAATTTCGGGAAGTTTTGCAGTTGAATAACAATTGATCAATATATTTATGGTGCTTACTGCTATAACAAGAATTCTTGAAGAAGAAAATCTTGGATTGTGGAATCTTTCAGGCATATTATCATAGACTCAGATCCTTCAATATTTCTGTTCCATCAAAATTTATCTTATGGCTTTTCATCCTTGTCATCAGAAAATGGCTACTGCACTTAAAAACATAAAATGTATGTTCTAGGTAGGAAAAAAGGGAAAAAGGAAAAGCCTGCCTGCAAGAAACCTTTAAGATCTGTCCCATTAAAAAAAAAAAAAATCTCCAATAATCCTCTCATTAGCTTCAACAAACAGCTCATTATGTAGACTAGGACTTCATAACCACTCTTTTCCTTAAGGTAAGTACGTAATTTTTACTTTAAGGCTGCTGTAGTAGGGAAAGGCAAAACAAAAGTGGATTATAAATGCCTTTTGGGGAACTAACCTCCCATGTGTGCCACAATCTTCTAGCCACCCCAAATCCCTACATACCTTATTTCTTATTTCATAGTTTAATGTACTCACTCCCATCTGACAGACACAATCTAAAAGTATGTTGCAGTTTTTGCAGCTAGCTACAAGTTTAGGATATCTGGATGATGTGCAGTTTTTCTATCAGGTATGGATGTGGCCTGATAGCAAATAAGCTTAAAAGACCAGTTACTGGTTTTCATATGTTCAAAATATGGTGATAGAGAACCATGGGATATCTGCAATAAAAATCCCATTTGGAAAGGAGGAGGATGAGACAAAGAACACAACTTACCCATAATCATTACCCAACCATGCTAATTAGGAAGAAGGACAACTCTATTCTGGTGATGGAGAAAATTCCTTGGTGAATCTTTGGTTCTGTTATTGGGAAGACTTTCTTTATCAGAATGCTTTTTCTTCATAGCACAAAAATCAATACCCTCCTATCCAGAAATTACCACAACATTGCCTCTACTTCCTTTACACTTAGCAAAATCTGTATTTTTGTTTTGGTGTTTTCAGCCCCCCAATTTCAAGCACAAATTTTATATTTGTTAAAATTCTGTTTGGCTGCAAATAAAGGCATGTTTAATGATTAGATTTTATATCCCACTGAATAAGGAGACTTGGGTAGATATTCAAAGGTTGTTCATCTGTGCATGTGTCTTTTGTCACGATCCCATTCTCTTAGACATTGCATCTACATTCTGGGTGGAAGAAGAGGGAAAGGCAAAAGGTTGACTTAATCTATTCTTTTAAACATTTTTTTTTTCTGGAACCCCTATTCAGTAACTTCTGCTTATATTTTGTGGGCAGAACTGGTTCTCATATTATGACACTTTAAAGGTAGCCAAGCAAAGTGAATATTTTACATTTCCAACCTGTGTATTACAAGAAGAATAGGGGAAATTTGGTTGTGAATGGCTTTTGTGTAGCTAAGCCATTAATGTCTACCTTAATTTTCTTTTTTAGATTAGGAACTCAAAACTATATTTGTCTTTAAATTATGCTAAATTGTTTGCATTTGCAAGTTGGAATATCACTTCTAATAAAGGTTTTTCTGTTGCATTCAGAATATTAGTGTGTCTTTTAAATTTTCTTACTTTCACAGTTTAATATGTTTCAAATTAAAGAATGTTCTCTTCAGCAAATATTTATTAATAAAGAGTGATAAACATCTTAATAGAAATCCCAAGTTTTTCAGATTTAAAGCATTATGTCATATACTCAATACAATTAAGACTTGCTGAGGTTTACTGAAAAGAACAAAGGAAATGGAGTTAGAAGTTTCATTTTTTGGCTATATGCCATAAGATCTTGGAGCATCAGATTGTCTATTCCAAAAGCAAAATTATAATAACTATTTCCCAGGAAGTTTGTAAGATTTAATTAAAATAATGTCTGTGGAAGCAAGTTGTGAAGTCTGAAGTACTATGTATCATGACTATTAGTTACAAATTCACTACCAACTAAAAGGGAAGTTACTTTTTGCCAAATAATTATATACACAATGGACTTAGATACACACATTATATATTATGATCCTTAGACATCCACTTTCATTTAAACTTTCTGTTTGATTTGAAGTTAGAAGAAAACCCACTTTGCTGGATTTCTCTAAAATGATAATTTTCTGTTCTTTTAGCACCATTAACTGAAGACAACTCATTTGAAAAAGTTTGACCCTTTTCAGGTTAACTTAATGTGAGTAAAGTGGTACGCTCTGTGAGGGCTACTGTTTTCTCTGTCAAGTGTCCTTGCCCAAACACATTAATAATGTGCCCTTTGTGGCTTAGGTAGACTATCCTTAGAGAAAATAACAGGAATGATGGAAAAGCAACTCAGGTGAGTCATAGCACTGAAAAGGCACAACTTAGAACATAACAATGACTCTGTTGTGCTAGCTAATGCCAGTCGGAAAATAACTACATTACCAATTTTGCAAAATGTGTCTTCATTTCTGTCTTTTATTTCACTCCTGTGAGAACATATGAATCTCATCTTGAGGATATTGGCATTAAAAAGCAAACACTTTTAAAATAACATGAGAAGAGATAAAGGAAAATGAAAACCACTCAGTTAGATTTATGTAGGATATAAAGGTAATAGAAGAGATTTTATCTCCTTCTAAACAATCAGTAGAGTTCCTAAAGAATTTAACTTCCAGAGTCAGAAATTTCAAAAAACATTTATCATTCTGTTCATATAAGAATCATACTTCTAATCTGCATAGCCTAAATTTCTTCTGAATTTGAGGGATAATTTAATAAAGTATTGACAAATGAGGGGGTTTGGGATATGCCACCCCAAAATATTCTTGCTTTGGTATATTTTGCTTATTTTGAGCTGAGGGCACTTGAAAACAGCAAAAGTAGGGAGAGACTTTCTTTGAATTCCCTTCATCTGCCTAAAGACAGGTCCTCCAAAAGAAACTCAATTGTCATAAATCCTCTCCCCAGGAGTTTCATTAACCAGGGTAGATTGATTCTTTCTACAGGAGAAGAAACTCAAAGTCAACACCAGATCCAGACAAACTTTATAACAAACGATCATACCTACCATCTGTTCTCTAAGGGCCCATTCATCTTTACTAAAGATCATTTACTCTCCCCTAAGTGACCTACATCTCCGCCCCCCTCTCCCCTATTAAGACAACATATAAATTTTCAAATCTTACTGCTTTTTTGGGTATTCACTTTTTTCCCCGGTGATGCCTCTCATATGGAATATTAAAAATTAGCATATTACAAATACACTAATATAATACTAAAAATACATTTTCTCCTATTAACCTGCCTGTTAGTTTATTTCAAAGACTTAGCTATATAGAACCTAGGAGGAGGGCAGAGGGAAAGACTTTCCTTCCCTACATATGTATATAAAATAAAATGAGGTGTTTAATTTTTATTAATTAGGGTTTTATTTTACTTTCAGTATGGTTAACATACAGTGTTATGTTAGTTTCAGGTGTACGATATAGTGATTCAACAATTCCATACATCACCCAGGGCTCATCAGGACAAGTGCACTCCTTAATCCCATCACCTATTTCTCCCATCCCCCTACTCACCTCTCCTCTGTTGACCATCAGGTTGTTTTCTATAGTTCAGAGTCTGTTTCTTGGTTTGTCTCTCTCTCTCTCTCTTTTTTCCTTTGTTCATTTGTTTTGTTTCTTAAATTCTACATATGAGTGAAATCACATGGTATTTGTCTTTCTCTGACTGACTTATTTTGCTTAGCATTATACTCTTTAGCTACATCCATGTCATCGCAAATGGCAAGATTTCCAACATAAAATGAGCTTTGCAAATTTTTTTCCTCTCAAAAATTAGTGGTTATTGAATTTATTCCATTATAGTTGAAATCATTATATTGCTGTTTCTCTTCACTTGTAATCACTAGCATCTATTGACTTTGTTATGAATTTACATTTGTACAAGTATACTGCTCATTTGCTGGCCGACTGGACAATTGAATCTATAGATGGTTTGCACCAACTGACAAGGAGGGGCTGAGTTGAAAAAAGTCTCCATTTGTTGCATGTTGTGACTCACTCTGTTGTTTGCTACCAGAAACATCTAATGAGAATGCTACTACTTTCATTTTATGGCCGTTCTTATGAGGCTGACAAAGAAGTGAAATGGCGAGACAAACCTAAACTACAGAATCTAATCCAATTACTGAAATATGACAGTCGGTACCTAGCTCTGTCGTCGTTAATGCCTGTTATTTCCCACTGATGCTGCTGATGAGTTACATGCACAGAAAATCATTTTCTGTTAGAGGTAAATTATCCAGACTCCCTCTGTTTTTCATGGTATTGATCAAATGTGCGCCATTCCTTTCAATTATTCTGCAGTCTGTGCAACATACTACAGACCTAATAAATATTTTATTGAAAAACTGTCATTTTGTCACAGCAACTATATGTCATGCAGATATTTATTAATAAATATTAAGATCATTATAATATCAATATCGTTAACCCCTCTGAACAAAATCAACCTTACCTAGAGTAATCTGTAAGGATATTATATTTATTTTACCTTGTTTCCAATAATATACAAATGAGAAATTTTTCTGCCATTGGGGATAAAAAGCCTTAAAAGCACATTTTGAAATATAATTGTCATAAATTAAGACGCTTGCTTAATGTCATGACCAAATTCTTTTTTAAGTACAGTACTTGTAAATAAATATTGTAAAAGTCATATTCTTTTCCAGGATGATAGATCTCAGATCTCAGATTTCTTGTAATACATAGTAGTTTGCAGACTATTCTATGTTTTTCAAAGATGAAAAGTTATTTCACATGATGTCTTGTTACTATAAATACATTGAAATTTTGGGTGGCTATAGGGAAAAATCAGATGGGAATAAATCCCCAGCTAATACCCAAGTAGGGGGAACATATGACTTAATGTTAACATTTGTCAGGCTTAAAAATGACTAATTTTGGTGCACACTAGCTCACTGATCTCTTTTTATCATGGTACCACCACAAGCTCTAGAAACCAAATATACATTTCTATCAGGAAACAATGAAAAGGTCTCAACTTAAGAATTTTTTTAGTCTCAGTTGTGCTTAGTACTTTGTCAATCAGTACTTCTGTTTTTAAATATCTACTAAGTGTCAAGTACTGTGGACACAGAGCTGAAGATGGCACCACCATTCTCCTTACGGCACTCACAGTTAGGTAGACTTAGCTGGGTAATCATACAAGTATCAACAGTAGAGACATACAAAATATACTCTATGAGCCTATAAGGAAGATGCCTTAGTGTGCCTGAGGAATCTAGAGGGGCTTCATGAAGGAGGGATCATGTTTCCTTTTGTTCTGATTTGTGGTAAGCAGGTTAATGGCCACCCAAACATGTTCACATCCTAATCTCTGACACCTGTGAATATGTTACCTTACACAGTAAAAGGATCTTTGCATATGTGGTTAAATTAAGGATCCTGAGATTGGTAGACAGAGAGATCCACTTAAGAAAATACAAGATTAAAATAAATTTGGCAGTTGGTTGATCTAAAAGCCATAGGTATTAAATCTATTTACTGAGTGGTACGGCAAAGACAAAACCAAACAAAAAACAACCCACAAAAAAAAAAACCCAAAATAACCTTTTTCTCCTTGGAGAAAATTCAGTAACTATAGATATGTCAAGTTGGGCAAGGCAGTAGATACTGACAGCAGATTTTTCCTGATTGTTATTTTATATAAAGCATTTGACTATCATCAAGAAATGAAAGTGAATGGCAACTCTTTAACACTTCGCAAAACTTTCAATTGCATGTAGGTAGAAATGAAATTTATTTAACTTTTTCCCTTTTTGAGTAGTATTTAATAAATTAAGCCAGCTAGCATAACTGTGTGACATCAGCTGCAGAGCATAGCATACTGCTAAAACATTGTTATAGACAAGAAGACATGAAGAGAAAATGTTGTAATATATATAAAAGATTATGTGAATTATGATACTAGTAGGGATGGAAGGACATTTTACAAAGAAATAAATGAAATAAAGTACTAATCTGAATTTCAAACATTCTACTTCTACTGGCTTGAATTTTGGACCTTCAGGGTTTATGGGAAAGCAATGGGTTAGAAAATTGGGTCTATCAGACAAGTTCAATACTCAGATTTTTAAAGAAGTTACCAAAGAGATAACTTTATTCTTATCCTGTCTCCAGGAACCACAGGATAAGACAAAAGAAAACGAGTCAGAGCTGCCACAAAATGATTTCAGTGATACAAGTAAGAACAGAGCAGCTTATTAAACACTTAGATTATTTAATTAGTATTGCATTAAACATACTTCTTTGGAGATATTAAAAATTAATATCTGTTCTCATCCTTTTAATTTCACTGAGTTCATTTTTGGTTCTTTAAATAGAATTTTCCCTATCCTGCAGGGTTCTAAAACCTATTAGTCAAATACTCAACCGTTCTTTTTATTTACAGTAGTGGTTCTCAACTCTATAAGACCAAATGTTATTCTTTTATACTAAATTTTCAGTGCAGAAACTTTGAAATTGAAGACCAGAATTAGAACTTTCCAAAATTTTCCCTGGTAGTTTTGGAGTCCAGCTACTTACAGAAAACCCTGATCTAGGGAACTTGCAGCAAGTGCAATCTCTAATCCTTTCTACTTTGTCTGCCTTCTAAAGAGTATAGTCAGTGCTGCTAATCTACTGGGTCTGGTGATGAGCCGAGCTAGTGTCACTGGTGGAGATGTAGGAACAAAAGAATAGAGAGAATCCAAGGGTCTTGATGTACGAATTACTGCAAAATGAGGAAAAACTAGAAAATCAACATAAAGATGGACAAGGCTGAAGCATTTAGTAAAGAGTTTTATGCCATTTTTTTTTCCATGTTGCTATTCGGAATAAGAAAAGAGAAAAGTTTAAGGATGGAAGATAAGTAGTGCCAGGGGCTGACAGTTAAGCCATCAAGAAGTTGGAGAGCACAGTCAAGGCTATCCTGAATTTGGGTAAGGCACATGAATAGGGAGATGCAGCTGATAAGATCTTTTAATCAAAGCAAACCAAACTTTACTATACCTAACACAATGCTCAGCCTTGGGAAGTCTCAGAAGTGTGTCTAAGGCCATCCAACAAGTTAGGCTCAATTCCATTCAGAATTATGGTCCAAGTCTCCTGAAACATCGTCTCCCTCTTTCGTACCCATGTCACTTTTTTCTTCTTATGCTTTGTAAACAATGAGCTGTAAACTAAACATGAGTGGACATAGTTTTATTTATAAATAAAAATTGAGACCTGAGGTAAGCTGAGTCATATTTATTTTTTTGCATCATAGTTGTAATAAAGACTTGGTAATAAGGTAAAATTGCTGGGTAAATGCTTATAGAATTTAACTGGCGTTTTTGATAATAAATGTTAAAATCTATTTTAATTTCCTGCTTGCGTGTGCTTTTTCCTCAGAAACTCATTAGTGATATTGTTTTCAAACTTTGATTTTTATTTATCTTTAGATGATATTGCATTTTTTTTAATTATAAGCAAGAGTGAGCCTCTCTATATAATATATATATATTTATATGTGTATATATGTGTGTATGTACACACAATGTTACCTGTTTTAATATAAGAAGGCTACTGATTTCAGCTATTAACTCTATAACTTACTACTTCACAAAATTCACTCATTGTGCTAGTTTTTCCATTTACTTTTTGGAATTTTTCAGATATATAGTCATATCAATTTCAAATACAGTTCACTTCTTTCTTATCAATTCTTACAAAGTGAGACCATTTTAAAATTCACTCTTTGGCTTTTGATATCAATGAGAATTTTTTAAGGTTTTGAGACCCAAGTTAAAAGAATATCTTCTATTTACCCACCTTTTTGCTTCTTGAAAAAATGCTATACTAAGGCATTGTAACTGTCTTTATCTTCTTTCATTTATTTTTAGCTATTTATGTAATTATTATGAAGGTAAAATTCACCTGACATTTACTTTGTAAAAAATCTTAATTAGTGGCCTCATAGTCTTGTTTTGAAACTTAACAATTATATCCTTAATATATAAATGGAAAAGCTACATTCTCTTGAGATAGCATTCTCTACTCTTCTATCTTATTTGTGCTTCTAAATGTCCATTATCACATATATTCATCTTATTATAATAAAAGAAAATGCCTGTGAACATTTCAGTTTTTAATTGAATAGCATGTAGGAAAATGTTTTCATTATCCTGTTTTTATTTTTTTAAATGAAGGTTGTTCTTTCTCTTCTAAGATTTCCTGTATGTTTTCTACTGTTATAAAAGAGTAAGACATGAAAAGTCACATATTTCATAAAACTTAATAGCATTATACCTTATTTTATTATTGGTGTGGAAACCACTTTTAGAAATCTGCTATCAATGGAGAAATGAATTAATTCAAGCAATTAAAAAATTCTATATTATTTTAGAATCTGGAGTTCTCAAACAAGACCAAGGAACAGAGTTGTTATGTTACAAGAAAATCAAGTAGAAAAACAATTAAATGAAAAGACTCAATATTTGAATATTTGGAAGCTGTTATAATGATATTTAATATTTTGGTCATTTACAGGCTAATTGCAGAACAGTTAAACATAATTACAAGCTTTATCTTCTCCCCATACCCCCAAATCCAGATCCCCTGTCCAATATTTTTGCCTTTAGAACTATATTAAGAACAGCTTGTGCTCGAAAAGTCTTTCCCAATTTATTATCATCCTGTTCTTTTTTCTCTAGGAATTTTCCTGAAGTTTTCAGAAACCATTTAAAAGTTATCTTTGCTTAAACTTTACAAGCTTCAAAAAAAAAAAAAAACACAAAACTTTACAAACTTCTATCACTCTCACTTCTGGAAGATTGTTTCAAGAGTGAATCCTTTGTTGCTCAAGGGGATTGTCTTTTGAAACAATGCTAATTTAAACTATAAGCAACTTACTTGCTCTCCCTCCTTAGAGAGTGTAGTGAGTTTCATAGATCTCTGATAATCAATTTGGGGTTATAAAGAGCCCGTTTTTTTTTTTTTTTAAAGATTTTATTTATTTATTTGAGAGAGAGAATGAGATAGAGAGAGCATGAGAGGGGGGAGGGTCAGAGGGAGAAGCAGACTCCCTGCTGAGCAGGGAGCCCGATGCGGGACTCGATCCCGGGACTCCAGGATCATGACCTGAGCTGAAGGCAGTCGCTTAACCAACTGAGCCACCCAGGCGCCCAAGAGCCCGTTTTGCTGAGGTGGTAAAATGCAAGCAGGAACCCCTCAGGTAGTGGATGTGGATTTTCTTACATTTGAGGTCTGTATGACATAGCCCTTTCCTGGGAGTTGGAAGAGGGGCCTGTGCAAATTTTTTGTCTTGTCAGTTGATTGGACTTACATAAGTCTTGGTGCAGTGGACAAAGATAAATAGAATGGGCCAATGAAAATAAAGAAATGGTTGTACTCAAAGATGGGACTTCAGTTTGGATCTGGGCTAGAAGCAAAGAGGGCCAGGAAGCTCTCTCTGGTCGCCCAACCTGATGTTATCTAGTAATAACTTGATAATGCCCAGTAAAAACAGTGCCCCACCCCAAAGGTATCCAGGTATTTTTTTTTTTAGATTTTTAGTTATTTTTTTATTTAATTTTTATTGTTATGTTAATCACCATACATTACATCATTAGTTTTTGATGTAGTGTTCCATGATTCATTGTTTGTGCATAACACCCAGTGCTCCATGCAGAACGTGCCCTCTTTAATACCCATCACCAGGCGAACCCATCCTCCCACCCACCCCCCCTCTAGAACCCTCAGTTTGTTTCCAGAGTCCATCGTCTCTCATGGTTCATCTCCCCCTCCGATTTCCCCCCCTTCATTCTTCCCCTCCTGCTATCTTCTTCTTTTTTTTTTTTTTTAACATATTGTATTATTTGTTTCAGAGGTACAGATCTGTGCAAGACTGTTGAATCACAGATCGGTATCCACGCATTTTAAAGCATTGATTAGCCAGAATTCTTTCCTCTCTGTTTAATGTCCTCTAGGAAAATGATGAGCAGACATAAATAGTAAGAGCTCTTTTTCTGAGAACCTACTATGTTTAAATACCATGGTAGGCAGCTAACACAGCATGGGTGTTGGAACCTAAAAGACTTGGAGTTACTGTTTACTACCTCCAAGCTTCAGTTTTCTGTTCTGTAAATTGGTGTTGATAATACCTGTTTTACAGAATATTTGCAAGGATTATTGATAATGCTTTTTGATGCTGGAACAGTATTTGGTACTTAAAGGTGATAGTAGTGGGGTTGTTTTTTTTTTATTGTTGTCATTGTTAATACTGTGTTATATTGTTACTATCATTGATTATTGCCACTGTTATTACTGATAATGTATTCTTACTTGCAAGGACAGGATGAAGGATTTCTAAGACTTAGATACTTTGTACTAAAGACTTGGCAAAGCCACACCCCAATTAACCCTACCTTGCCCATTCTAGGCTAAACCCGTGCAGCTGAAAGAGAGAAAAACAACAGTGCTTACTGGCCTGACTTTAATTCAGGGCCAGAATCTGTAAGTGGGCCCTTAATGCTCTCACCTCTCCTATCTTATTAATGTTTTGATCCCTGCTCTATTCTCGTTATCATTCAAACATGCCATTATTTTTTCAATTTCAAAAATGTAAAACTCTGCTTTTTATCCCACTTCCTCCATCAACTACCACACCATTTCTCTGTTCCGTAGGCAGCAAACCTCCTTGAAATATATTTCCATTCTGTTCACTTCCCATCTCTCTCCCCATTCTTTTGTAACCCACAACTCTACAGAAACGCTCTGGTAGAGGTCACCAGTGATTTCCAGGTTGCTTAATTCACTGTTAATTTTCAGTTCTCATCTTACTTGATTTATCTGCAGCATTTCACTTTTGGTTACTCCCTTCTCCTTGATTGTAAAATAGGGATAATGGTAAGGTCCATTTTTCAGAGTCATTTTAGGTATAAAATAGAACAATGCATTTTACAAAGTTTTGTAAGCTTAATGTGCTATAAACATGTTAGTTATTTTCACCTGATAATTTCAAAGCAAGCAAAAACGTTTTTTTTTAAGTAGAGCATTTATTACAGCAAACATATATGATGAAATTCAAAGAGAACCTTCAGTAAGGATGAATGGAAAAAAATTACAAAAAAACTCTGTGTATTAATATATATTCAATGATATATGTACATAGATCTTCATATCTATCCATATCTTTCTCTCTTAATTATAATCTATCCAATATTTCATCCTGGAACTTCACAAAGGAAGATATTCTGAAGTTATTTTAGTGTTAACATCCTTTCTGTGTATTGTCTATTTTGACTTTCCTAATAGAACATCCTACCTATACAAATTTATAACGTTTCTTTGAAATGTGCTTAAACATTGATTAGCTTTTCTCTTTAATCAGTTTAGTATACATCCATTCAAAGGATTACTTGATGTTTTCCTTTAATCAGTTTATTTCTTCAAGCATATGAAACATACTCATTTTATTCTCTGTATCTAATAATTTCACTACTTGAAGATTTGCGAGCCTGATTTGCTCTCTATTGTTTCTGCTTATTTTTGTTTACAGTGCTAGATAGATGGTGCATTTATTTTAACTGTGAGATCTTCATTTTACATGGAATTTTATCTATCAAAATTTTTGAGGCCTGCAATGGAAGATGGCTTACACTAAAGAGGATCTAAATTTGTTTCTTCATATTCTTGGCTTGAGATTTTTCTGGACTTCCCATTTCTTGTGAAATTGGGCTGCAAAACTATGCGGTCAGCTGTGTTTCCAGATTTGTAATGATTATTATTTTCTTCCCTCTGCTAAGCCCTGAGACCTAAGATAGCAGTATTTCTTCATTCTGTGGTTTATTTATTTATTCCTTGAGTTTATTTACAACTCACTTTTACATTAGTTATATAACCTTTTGGGGCTTGTGTAGTAAAGAAATTGACCTTGCCCAAAAAGAGGTCTGTCCTTTCGCCTGGACTTTTTAGTGTAGGGCCTAGCTACACCGGATTTAAGGGATGGGGCTGGCCATACTTAATAGTCCTAGGATGCAGGCTGGCCATGCCAGAAAGACCAACAGTGTGACCTAAGGCTGTGGCTTTGGGTCATGTGGTATAAACTGACCCAGAGGCTAGGACCAACCATGTGGCAGTCAGTCAATCAATTATGCTATGCAGTGGAGCCCCAGTAAAAGCCCTGGAGGTGGAAACTTGGGGGAGCTTCCCTGGTTGGCAGTACTCCATGTGTACTGTTGCACATTGCTGCTGGGAAAGTCATATATTCTGACTCCATGGGGTAAGGACATGAGAAACTCTGTCCTTGGAACCCTCCTGGACCTCACCCCATCACCTTATTCCTTTTGCTGGTTTTAATCTGTATCACTTCCCTGTAATAAACTGTGAGTGTAGTAACTTTCTGTGAGTTCTGTGAGTCCATCCAATGAATTATCAAAACTGAAGTTGGTTTTAGAACCCCAGGAACCTGCAGTTGCTCTTAGGAGTGAGGATGGTCTTCTACAGGAATGTGTCCTCAAGTGTTACAGTTTGGCCACTCTGGATAAGGCCCTAGCTTTATTGGATAGTGATTACTTGCTAGGCTCCTCACCTCAGCTGTGCCCTGTGTTTAGACCTTTTTACTCTCCTTTAGCAGATTTCGCGTGCCAATGGCTTCCCCCATTTGAGAAATATGCACTCAGGATGGCAGGCTGCTGCAGTCTCTGCTGCTTTCTTATTCCTGTCTTCACTTCTTTGATTCTTGAAAATGTGTTCCTTTCTTGCTCGTTCAACAATGCTTATTAGCAGTTTCTCTGTGTCAGCTATACTTCAGGTAAAAAACCCCATAATTTTCTTTGTTTTTTTGGGGGGGTTTTGTTTTATTTTGTTTTGTTTTGACTTTTTTTTCCTAGTGGAAAAGTCAGTCCAATTAGCTCTCCCACCATATTACTGGAAACAGATGTTTATTTCATTTAAAATGCTAAGTTTGAAAAACTTTTGGATAGGCAAAAGCTAATGATCAAATAGCTAAAAAATACAAAATAGGGAAATGTACAACTAGAACTGAAGAAAGAATTTAGGAATAAAAATATAGAAAACAAGTGGTTTTTACTAGTGTGTAGATAGCTTTGAAGCAATAACAGAAAACAGAAATATTTGGTGCAAAGGAAAAGGAGTATTTAGGATAGAATCTCAAAGAGGGGGCACCTGGGTGGCTCAGTTGGTTAAGCGACTGCCTTCGGCTCAGGTCATGATCCTGGAGTCCCGGGATCGAGTCCCACAGCGGGCTCCCTGCTCGGCGGGGAGTCTGCTTCTCCCTCTGACCCTCCCCCCTCTCATGTGCTCTCTCTCATTCTCTCTCTCTCAAATAAATAAATAAAAATCTTTATAAAAAAAAAGAATCTCAAAGAGGGAAGAAATAAGGTTTTGATGCAGACAATGAAATTCAGAAAGTTTAGAGGAAGACAAGAAATGAAGCATGGCAAGTAAACCAAGAAAACAATGAAAGAATTAATTGAATTAAGTGAAATAGTATTCTGAGCTGTCCTGCAGTTCTGGTGATTCTCAGTCCCATATAACCAAATGATTTCTAAAGAAAGATTAAATTTATCCACTGTCTGTGTTAAAATAATAGATCAGTAATTAGAACAATTGATGGAATATTTGAATCATATTTCCCACAATGTCTGAACCTAGTATTAAACTATTGTGGTTGGCATTATAAAAGGATTAATCTATAATTGTGAAAAATCACCCATAAAATGCACATAATGACTTCATAGATACTTAACAGTGTAATGCTGAATTACAGGGCAGCAGGAAAAAAAATGGGACTGATTTCCAGAACATCATCTCTAGGCCTGAAATTTAACTCTCTATTTGTATAGGAAGATCTTAATAGAATTTATGGGATTAAGTAACGTATGTTCAAATATTTGATAAAAGCCCAAGCCAACAAGGGGCACCTGAGTGGTTCAGTCAGTTAAGCATCTAACTCTTGATTTCGGTTCAGGTCGTGATCTTGGGGGCCTGGGATCAAGCCCCAGGTCAGGCTCTGTGCTTAGTGTGGAGTCTGCTTGTCCCTCTTCCTCTGCGCCTCCCCCTGCTCTCTCTCTCTTTCTCTCCAATAAATAAACAAACAAACAAACAAACAAACAAATAAATAAATAAATAAATAAAATCTTAAAAAAATACCCAGGCCAACCACATAAAACCAGTATGCAATTTTATCCAACAATAAAATGAAATAAGATGGCAAACTTCCAATCTTCTTGAATTTCTATAGAATTTGGTCCTGCTGTACTGGGCTTTAGTTTCTCTAGAAGAGATAGGTTATCCACTTTTTTTTTTTAAGATTTTATTTATTTATTTGACAGAGAGAGAGACAGCAAGAGAGGGAACATGAGCAGGGGGAGTGGGAGAGGGAGAAGCAGGCTTCCCGCTGAGCAGGGAGCCTGACGTGGGGCTTGATCTCAGGACCCTGGGATCATGACCTAAGCCAAAGGCAGACGCTTAATGACTGAGCCACCCAGGTGCCCCAATTATCCACTTTCAAAAAACTCTAATATTGTCAAATTGGCTTCTCAATGTAAAAGTTGTATACACTATGAGAACGTGCAATAACAATAGCAAAACTCAGAGTGGAGAATTTAAGGCACAGGAATAAAAGCAACCATAGCTACTATGCAGACATAAAAAGGAATCGTATCGTAAGTAAAGGTATTATACAAGGTCTTCCTTTTTTTAAAACAATTATTCTGTAGTTAATGAAGTCTAATTCTCATGCAGTCAAATCCATTTTTTGGCTTGATTTTTCCTATACTAAAGGATAGTTTTCAATAGTATATATACTCTATACCTGTTTACTTTGGGCTTTGGTGTCATGTAGGACATAAGGCCTAATGTTTTTTGCTGTCATTTTGTTTTGGTTTTTACTTTTCCTGGTAAAACTTTAACTGCTTTGTGCTCACAAATACTTATGAGAACAAAACATGTTAGGTTAATGTGCTGGGCGTTGGCAGCCATCTTCATGCAAGTATTTTGTCCTCATGACTCTCAATTATACTGACTATACAATTTGGACTTTCTCATAATTGATTTGAGGATGAAATTAATTTTCATACTTTTGGCTCAAGTATTGCCATCCTAAACTAGATACATTTTACTGATCACAATTTGTCATCTAACACTCTTTTTGTTTTAAGTGAGGTACAGTCATTTTGTTTTTCTTACCATAGATGGCTATGATATAAAGTGCATTCTACTTTGGTGAGGATGATTGAAGCTATCTCCATCCATAAAGCACTTTGGTTGAAAGGTGCTATGTTCCTGAAATAGGCTTTCATTATTTTTTAACTCACTATGCTCTAATAATTTTTCTGAAGCACTTTTGATCTGTTTTATAAATATTGTGTTTTCACTTTGAAAGTATTTAACATGCTGGAAAACTTGCCACTTAAAAAAGTTATCATAATGGCCCTTCAAAGAGGGTTTTGTTTCGAGTAACCAATGACGACACTGCTTTCTGGACTCAGCAAGCATTTGAGAACAAGTCATGACTTAGTTTTTTT
>NC_138380.1:74862860-74897551 GCF_054177405.1 Leptonychotes weddellii | reverse complement strand
CATCCAAATCGCCAACAGACACATGAAAAAGTGCTCAACATCGCTCGGCATCAGGGAAATCCAAATCAAAACCTCAGTGAGATACCACCTCATACCAGTCAGAATGGCTAAAATTAACAAGTCAGAAAACGACAGATGTTGGCGAGGATACGGAGAAAGGGGAACCCTCCTATACTGTTGGTGGGAATGCAAGCTGGTGCAGCCACTCTGGAAAACAGTATGGAGGTTCCTCAAAAAGTTGAAAATAGAGCTACCATATGATCCAGCAATTGCACTACTGGGTATTTACCCCAAAGATACAAATGAAGTGATCCGAAGGGGTATGTGCATCCCAATGTTTATAGCAGCAATGTCCACAATATCCAAACTATGGAAAGAGCCAAGATGTCCATCAACAGATGAGTGGATAAAGAAGATGTGGTATATGTATATATATATACAATGGAATATTATGCAGCTACTAAAAAAAATGAAATCTTGCCATTTGTAATGATGTGGATAGAACTAGAGGGTATTATGCTAAGTGAAATAAATCAATCAGAGAAAGACATGTATCATATTATCTCACTGATATGAGGAATTCTTAATCTCAGGAAACAACTGAGGGTTGCTGGAGTGTGGGGGCTGGGAGGGATGGGGTGGCTAGGTGATAGACATTGGGGAGGATATGTGCTGTGGTGAATGCTGTGAATTGGGCAAGACTGATGAATCACAGACTTGTAACTCAGAAACAAATAATACATTATATGTTAAAAAAAAAAAAAGAAGATAGTAGGGAAAAATGAAGGGCTGGAAATTTGAGGGGGAAACAAACCATGAAAGACTATGTACTCTGAGAAACAAACTGAGGGTTCTGGAGGGGAAGGGGGTGGGGGAATGGGTATTAAAGAGGGCACGTATTGAATAGAGCACTGGGTGTTATACACAAACAATGAATCATGGAACACTGCATCAAAAACTAATGATGTAATGTATGATGATTAACATAATATAATAAAATTAAATTAAAAAAAGAAAGATAGGGACTTGTTCTATTAAGTATCAAATTATGTCTTAAATACAGAAAGTTTAAAAACTAAAGTTCGAATATTTCAAATACTAAAATTAGGTATCTCTCTCACATCTTTCAGAATAATGACTTTCATATATATTGGGTACACAAAAGGAAAAAGTTTAAAATGTTGGCAGAATATAAAAGAAAATATTTATGACTTTAAGATAGGGAAGGCCATTTTGTGTATGCCCTACCCCCAGATAAAGCTAGGGACATGAAGTAAAGTTTTTTTTTAATTGACAATTAAATGTGAACTTCTGTGTGATAAACTACATCCTGACCAAATTTAACCAAAAAAAAAAAAAAAATTACAAAAAGAAAAAAGGCAAAACAGCAGAATAAAATACAGGCTATCAACTGGAAAATTGTATTTGTAATACATGTGGCAGACAAAGGAACAGGGACTAGAATATACAACGTTTTCTATAGATTGATTTTTTTTTTTATTTTTTAGATTTTATTTATTTATTTGAGAGAGAGAGAATGAGAGAGAGCACATGAGAGGGGGGAGGGTCAGAGGGAGAAGCAGACTCCCTGCCGAGCAGGGAACCCGATGCGGGACTCGATCCAGGGACTCCAGGATCATGACCTGAGCTGAAGGCAGTCGCTTAACCAACTGAGCCACCCAGGCACCCCATGGTTTTTTTTTTTTAAAGGCATAGTATTCAAAATGATATATGGTAAGGGATATTAAAAGGAAATTCATGGGGCCCCTGGGTGGCACAGTCAGTTGTGTCTGACTCTTAGTTTCGGCTCAGGTCATGATCTCAGGTTGTGATCTCAGGGTCCTGGGATCGAGCCCCACGTCAGGCTCTGCACTCAGTGTGGAGTCTGCTTGAGATTCTCTCTCTGTCTCTGCCCCTCCCACTTGTGTTGCTTCTCTCTGAAATAATTAAAATCTTGAAAAAATAAAATAAAAGGAAATTCACTGGAGAGGAAATTCCAGTGACCAATAAGAAAGTGCATGTATTATCAGTCTTTCTAATAAATAGGGAAAGACAGCAATAACAAAACACTAAGTTTGATACCAACTAGTATATGTGAAGGTGTGGTGAAGTTGATAAATTCTGTACTATTATGGGGATGGAAATTTTAAAAGCCACTTTGGCAGAAAATGTTGCAGCATGTATTTATGCTTTATATACAAAAACCCAAAGGAAAATACAACTAGAAACTGGATTTCCATTAATGCAAGAAGTGAATAATTACAGAAGTGAATTCACTCAAGTCAGATATGAATAGCTAATTTACCATATGGCCAAATTGCCAAAAGTCAGTCCAGAGAACAATCAATTTCCCAGAAATTGTTTTGGAAAGGGGTGCTTGGATGGCTCAGTCCTTTAAGTGTCTGACTTTTGATTTCAGCTCAGGTCATGATCTCGGGGTCCTGAGATAGAGCCCCATGTTGAGCTCCATACTCAGCAGGAAGTCTGCTTAGACAGTCACACTCTCCCTCTCCCTCTGCCCCTCCCTGCACTCACATGCTCTCTTGCTCTCTCTCAAATAAATAAATACATCTTTAAAAAAAAAGAAATTGTTTTGGATGATTAATAAATGTTTATTTTTTTCTTGACAGCATTTTAAGGAATGCCCAATTATGCCACAGTAACTTGCAACTGTAGGTAAAAGAATTAGAACATAGAGAACCTGCTGCCAGGAAAAAGGAAGAAAACAGCCCAGGCTAATGGTACCCCAGACCCAGGTGAATGAGGAGCAGAGAGAAGAGCTGAAGGGTAAATATGACCACCAGCTTCTGAAATACAGAATATTTTTAGTTTCTAAACATGTCAATTTAAATGTTGCAGATACCGGAAGAAGCTGATAAAACCACCTTTCCTCTTCACATTGTTGAGGTTAATATTTTAAAAGGAATTATGCAAAGTATTTATTTGACAAATTGATCATTTGGTGAAATGGTTTTTAATGAACTGGCTTCACATAATGAATGGTCCACATTCATTTGGAATAATACATTACACTTGAAAAGACTGAGGTAGATCATACTGTGTGATATGATATACTATTTATTAAGTAAAAGCCACACTAAACAAAGTGATACATTTCTGCAGATATAAAGAGTTAGAAAGATGTATTTTCTAATAATAATAGGGCTGTCCCTGGCAGAGGGAAGACACTTTGGCCCCAAGTTCTAAAAGTAAAACTTGTTAGTATAGTACTCAGATAATGAAAGATGAATTAAATTTATGTGTATATGTAACAGGAAATTTAATTTATATTTCCTTCTTCTCTTGGGGTTTTGGTTAAGGGCTAATGCTGAGGACTAGGACTGCTAAGGTCCCAACATTCTAAAGAGAGACGTTAGAGCACAGGGCTTCCTACAACATAGCATAGCAGGACTTGCAACCTTTGGTCCATACCCAGTCATAGGCAGTACAAATCACTGACGCATTTTAGAGGACAATGTCTATAAATAGATTTTTTATCCAAAACAGAAGGGAAGGGGATGGGAGTGAAGGGAATGGGAGGGAAGAGAAGAAAGGGAAAGGGAAGAAAAGGAAAGAGAGGGGAGGGCAGGGGAGGGAAGGGGAGGGAAGGGAAGGAACTATAGCCATTTCCCTATGGCAGATTCTCTAGTCTGTATCAGTCTTGAGCTGGGGAAAAGCAGAGAATTTCTATGGCTACAATGTCTAATCCATTCAACATAATATTACACATATACACACACAGAGTTTGTTGTGCTCAGGTCCTGATCTCAGGGTCATGACGTTCAAGCTCCACATTGGGCTCCATGCTGGGTGTGGATAAATAAACTTATTTATTTATTTATTTAAGTAAGTAAGTAAATAAATAAATAAAAAGTTTAAATGTGTGTTCTATTTTTAAGTTATAATATTAAGAAATATCTATTTAGATATAGATGTAGATACTGGTGACATGAAAGAAAAGGTGCTTTGTTCTCCATTTAAGTCACCATGGGGCAGAGAAACCTGCATGTCTGTGAAGTAAGATGTGAGAGAAATCAATAATCCAGTTTAAACAGGAAATGAGTAATTCAGTTTTGTAAAAATTATGATGTTGCCAATATTCCCTAGTAATACTCATGTGGATATGAGTGGGGGTGATATGTTTCCTCCCAAGGGAATAGTAATTTGAGTCATCTTTTTATATATTCTGGGACAAGATTGATGTGGAGAACAAAGGCAAAAGAAATATAGAAAAAAAATTAAATTTCCTTATAACTTACAGCCCATTGACAAGTCCTTAAGACAGGCAGACTGACCTTCCTCTAGGAACTCAACTACCTCCATGTTAATACTTTAGCTTAACATTAGTCTGACCTCCAGGATCCTGTAAGTCTCCTTTAACATATAAAAAATTCCTTTGGAAATTTCCTTTATGTCTACTCTCCCAAGATATATGCTAGCAATCATCCCCCAAGCATATGGCCCACCGATATATATCTGAAGGGTCTCATGACTAAGGTTTTACTAGATGGTAATAAATGACCTTTTCCCAATAGCTAGCCCCCTCAACATCCTGGAAACCTTGCTTCCAAAATTCTTCAGAGACTTACACTATCCCTAACCCCCTCCCAACTTGAAAGTATATAATGGGCCACTCCTCATGACCCCAGTGCAGCTCTTTCTGCCCACGGTCCTCTCCCCGTGCTTTCATAAAATTACCTTTTGCACCAAAGACATCTCAAGAATTCTTTCTTGGCTGTCGGCTTCAAACCCTAACATCCTCTTTCCTACATCATATGGTGCCCAAGGGAGCTGCCTCCAGGTACTGACAACCTGCAATGAACAGCGCTGGTTCCTTTCAAATTCAAAAGTCTAGCCCAGACTGTTTATTTGGGCTCAAGTACTACCTATCTAGTTCCCCACTAGATATCTCTAGTTATCCAACTAAACTGTCCAATTCTGAGTTAACCATTTCTGTTCCTCAAATTTGGTACAACATTTATCTCTGTACAAAAGCCAGAAACAAAGCAACTATCTTTCATTCTTCTTCTAAGTCATCCCAAAAAAAAAAAAAAAGGCTAACTGATTTTATCTCCTAAGTAACTTGTCCATCCACATCTCTTCCCTGACATTCCCTAGTCCATCCTGTCATGTGCTCTCACCCAGAGGACAGCAAGTGCTACCTTTAACTCCATACCACTCCTGTCCCCTTCAATCCTTTCTCCCTACTGCAGCAAAAGCAATCACTTTGAATTGCAAATGAGGCCATGTATACCCTACTTAAATCTTTCAATTACCTCTCATAACACTTAGTATAAAAAACACAATGTTAACATGGCCACTAAGACCCCATGTGATTTAACTCCGTTTTGTGCCACTTTGCCTGAAACCTAAACTCAATGCAAGATAGGCTATTTTAGTTTCTCTAATACATTTTGCTATCTTGCCTCAGAGATTTTGCATTTACTAAAATATTCTCCCTTTCTGCAAAATTTCTCTTCCTTAGTTTGCCTGATTAATACCGTAAAGCAGTGCTGGTTGACATGGAAGCCACTAGCCATATGGCTATTGAGCACTTGATATGTGGCCAGTCATAACTGAAATGTGCTTTGAGATGTGCTAAAATATACAGTGGATTTCACTTAATATAAAAAAATATTCTAAATATCTTATTACTAATTTTTATAATGAGTACATGTAGAAATGATAACATTTTAGATATATTCAGTTAAAGATATTAAAATCAGTTTCACTTTTTTCTTTCTTCAATATAGCTACTAAAAATTTAAAATTTAGTATGTGGCTTGAATTATATTTCTATCGGATAGCGGTGCTTGAGGACTTAGTTCAACTGTCAGTCTTGGCTAAGAAGTGTTTTATAAATTCCCAGACTACTTCAGTTCCTTCTGTAATTTCTTTCATTGTGCTCTTTACTTCTCAGTTGTAGCATTTTTCCAGTTGTAGTTTAGTATTATTTGTGCAATTTTTAGTTTTTTAAATGTCTCTACTCACTGCTAAAATGCAAGCTTCAAGAAGGCTGGTGCTAGTAACTCATTCAACCATTCAACTTACTTAACTATGGGAAAAGTTATGTATAGTAGACAGCCAATAAATAGTTGGTGAATGAATAAATTAAAAAATTACTAAATGAAGAAAAAAATGACACAAAACAATCATTCACTGTCATAAGTGAAAAAATAGTGACATGAATAAAGTGGCAAAAACTAACACATATGAACAACATGGCAAGAGAGAGTTTCACAAGAAAGTATTCTTATTCCAAGAGCCTTCTGATTAAATACTGATGTATTTCCTCTTATATTTCAAGATTAGAGAGAGAAAGACCAGGGGTATGGAACTTGGCAAATATCATGGCTTAGGTCCTTTTAGGCAGAGACAGACAGCTCTATATGACCCTGGGCCAGTACCCATTGGACCCCTTGGGAAGTTCAATATGATGTACACATCATATGGTGCCCAAGCTTTTTTTTTTTTTCCTTGATGAGTATGGGCTTTTTTTTTTTTTTCCTTGATGAGTATGGATTGAGGTGAATTGAATTTTTGTCCTCAACACTTACTAACTTCAACAGTGCTATGGCCTTATTTGTGTGTAGGGTGTTCCTCACTGCTCCTTGATGTTGGCTTGGCCATATTTGACCAATGACAAGTAGCTAGCAGTGACCTTGAGCCAATACCGAGCCTCAGGCTTTATGTTATTTCACTCACTCCCTTCCAAATATGCCTCCTCCAAGAGAAAAACATGGTTGCATAGGCCACTATTCCCAGGAGAAGAAGAACCTGGGGACCCAAAAATAGGTAGTAAGAAGCAGAACCTCTCTGACAAGGCCAAACTAAATTAGCCAAATCCTAGCATCTACTCAGTGTGTATATGAGTAATAATAAGTACTTGCTGTTTAAACCTACTGAGTTTTGGAATGATTAATTATGTAGCAATAGGTAACAGATACATGGACAAATTTCCATTGGAAAATAACATACAAAAAAAAACCCTATAAGAATGTCTCAAGCCTATTGGAACCTTAATAATAATATTAATAACAATCACTATTCCATAATGACCAAATGCCAAACACTGTGGATAAGTCTTTACAATACTTATTTAACTTTTGCAGTAACACAGAACATAGGTACTGTAATCTTCATTTGGGTCAGTGAGAAAATTGAGAGTCTGGGCGCCTGCGTGGCTCAGTTGGTTAAGTGACTGCCTTCGGCTCAGGTCATGATCCTGGAGTCCCGGGATCGAGTCCCGCATCGGGCTCCCTGCTCAGCAGGGACTCTGCTTCTCCCTCTGACCCTCCCCCACTCTCTCTTTCAAATAAATAAAAAAAAACTTCAAAAAAAAAAAAAGAAAGAAAATTGAGAGTCTGAATGTTTGTGAGGCAAAGCCAGAATCTGAATTCTGATTCTCTCATATTTCTAATCACAAAAACCTATCTATTCTCATTTTAAATTTCAATGAAATATTTGACTTTATTTGAACAAAAATATTATGATAGGAAGCAAACACCAACTTTTTATTTCAATATATCCTTTTATGTAGTTTTTGACACTGGGTGAAAGGAGAGCTGACATCTGTGTTTTACATACCATGAATCAATATAATGAATCCATTAGTACAAAATACCTAGCTATCATCACCTCAATTTGTGTATGCAATATATTATAAAGTTGTCACAGAACATTCTTTATTCCATGCTTTAATGTCATGATATTTAGTAATGGCCATTACCTGGGAGCAATGTTGCCATATAGTGCCCTCTTAAATTGGAAGCCACACTTAAGAGAATTTCAGTTAAAAAGATTTTAGGGGCACCTGGTGGCTCAGTTGGTTGAGTGTCCAACTCTTGATTTCGGCTCAGGTCATGATCTCAGGGTCCTGGGATTGAGCCCTGTGTTGGGCTCCATGCTCAGTGGGGGAGTCTGCTTGAGGATTCTCTCTCTCTCTCCTCTCCCTCTGCCCACCGCTTGCTCATGTTCTCTCTCTCTCAAATAAATAAATAAATCTTAAAAAAAAAAAAAAAGATATTTAAACACTGGGGCTCTTTCAAAATCCTTTCTGTTCTTTTGGAAAAGATTTTTTTTTTTTTTGGCAGAAGATAGTAAAATCTTTTATTTGATAGGATATCGCAATCTCAAACTAAAATGTCTTTATTAACATAATTGAAAACTGACATGTATTTCTCAAAATTAATATAAATTAACTGTTGAGCAATTTAGTCCATTGTTTCTCATAAGCATGTCACTAAGTTGTGAAAATGGAATCCCTCTAAGTAGCAAAGATCATGACACTGGGGCTAAAATAGAGACGCTAGGGCTCAAATCAGCTTCAGGAGAAGGAAGTCACGCAAGTCCTTCACAAGACACAAAACTTGGGGGAAAATTTGCAGCAAAGTGTCATTTTGGAAGGAGACAACTTGTTCTATATTTACGGTTGCTATATTTCATAATAATATAAAGAGAAATCTCACCCGCCCACAGCATGGATGGCAGCCCACTGTCTTCGTGCACAAATCCTCTCACCTCGCTCTCAGAAGCTCTAGTCCCCTGAAGGTCTTCTGTTCTGTCAGTTTGCAGATACGGACATATCACAGAAGCAACACATTTCACCTCAGCAGATAGACAGGGAGCTAAGCCTCCCAAGTAGCCAACTCAACTCGGGCAAGACTAAATAATTCTTACACAATGATTGTTGAAATTCTGGCCTCTCTAGAACATCCAAGAAACAAAGAAACCCCTTTGTGACCACAAATCATGGTTTACAGAAGATTAGCATTGTGAGGGAATATGAGTGTCCCAGCCTTAGCAATTTAAGATTTTTCCAACAAAAGGAAATCCTCTTCTGTGATGCAAACAAGTGTGAAGTCTTCAAATGTGAATGACAAAGATGGATAAAAAGTCTTTGTTCTTTTTACTCCATGATTTATCTGGAAGAGGACATTTATCCTCAGGGGAAAAGATGCCATTATGGAGTCAGCAACCTGCTCTCCTCACCTTCCAACAAGCACACACAATTTTCAGATGTATCATTTCACTGTCATGGCTTTGCTAATACCATTCGCCTCTCTGCAGAGGTTTTCCTTATGTTCAGCCTATGGAGACCTCCTTTGTAATTACTGTTGATGACCCAGAGTTAATGATTTACTCTAAACACCCTATTCACTGGTAGTCTATAGTACATAATGTAAGCATTTGAGTAGCCGAATGATCTGTAGTCACTGGGCACATCCTGAAGCCTGAATGAATGTCAGATGAAGATGGTGAAGTGAATGTAAAAAACACACAAACAGAACTTTTTCATCTGGAATTTAGACTCAAATTCAAACAAGTTCTTCAGCTCCTGGGGTCATCTTTGATGTGAATATGTTGAGGTTGGGGGTGAATAGTCAAGAAAGAATTCTTGCGGTGTCTTTGGTGCAAAAAGGTAGTTTTATTAAAGTACAAGGACAGGACCCGTGGGCAGAAGGAGCTGCACTGGGGTTGTGAGAAGTGGCTGATTATATACTTTCAAATTGGGAGGGGGTTAGGGAGAGCATAAGACTCAAAGGAATTTGGAAGCATGGATAAAGGAAGTTTCCAAAGGAATTCTTATATGTTAAAGTAGACTTACAGGATCCTGGTGGGGGGTGGGGGCCTCAGGCTAGAATTGCCTTTTGCCCTTAGCAAAGTATTAACATTGAGGCAGTTGAGTCCCTAGAGGAATGTCACTCTGCCTGCTTCAAGGACTTGTCAATAGGCTGTAGGTAGTAAGGAAATTTAATAATTTTTCTTCTGCCTTTGTTTCCCACATCATCTAGCATGTAACCAATGCTCAATAAATTTTTATTCAATGTACTTTCTTAGGATCCCCTCTCTTCCCATGATGGAGTGGTAGATGAGACTGAGAAGCCAGACGGACAGACCTTCAGCAGTATCAGGTTGGTGAGCCTGTCATTTTACCCCCATTTTTACACTAAATTTTGCCTTAATTAAAAATTCCGAGACCTGGGCAGTAGCCTATGCACAAACTTTCCTGAGTCCAAATATGGGTTAGTGAACTCACATTTTTCTTTGTGGTTATTAAAGTCATCAAGACTTTTAACAAATTACTTTGAACCTAGAAGGCAAAAAATTGCGATGAATATTACTAAAAATGAAATTACAAATTGTATGTGTAAACAGAATAAAACCAATCCCAATTAATCCTATCAGTGAAATTAGATCAATACAAATTTTAATCTTGGTAATCATGATTTTAATCTTGATAACATTGATAACCTGTTAGGATTTTACAAAGAGAAGCCTGTTCAGAGCTGCCTGTCTCACCCTACAGGATTTTTCTTATGTCAGTCACAGCCATAGTTCCTTTCTTTGTGCACATAACAAAAGTAGAATATGACATCTTAGGTGTTCAGTCAAACTGAATTTAAATCTAAATAAATAAAATAAATAAAGTTTCAACTTTGCAAAGCAGTCTAGGGCACCTGCATATTTTAATGATATGAAAGTCATGACTCCCTACTTCTAATTGTATTTTAATATAAGGGAGTATCAGTGAATTAAATGTGCCTAATTTTCAGGAACTAATCAAACAACATTATTTTAAAGTATCTATAATGCTGTGCCTCACACATTTCTGTGAATGTTGAAAAATAAGTCTTAAACTGTCAATAAACTGACAATGTGGTTGAGAAAGCAAAACAGGTTAAATAGAGAGTTGTGTGATATTAGCTAGGGAGGTTGAGCATGTTTGGAATTATTAGATGAGGAAAAATGTTGAATGGAATATTTTATCTTGTTCTTTTTGTCTGAAGAGTAGGGAAAAATAGAAAAGTGGAAGAGGTTACCTTTTTCTCCTCTAGGCGTTTGTTCCAAAAAGATGGTGGAACCAGAATTAGAGAGTCCTGTGGTGGGGAGGTGGTCTGTGAAGGCTCCACCTACAGGTTGATTATAACAACGTCCTCACAGGCATATAAGCATGTTGCATTAAATGAATGAATGAACTGGAAGATGTGACAGTAATTTATGTTTTTGTTACATTTTGATACTAGTCACTTTTTCTTTCCCAGACAGTTTGAAATTGAGGATGGTATGTGACAGATGCTACACTAGGTGTTAAGGGTACCAGAAAAGAATAAGAAATAGTCCCTGTTCTCAAAGAACTCCCTTCCAGTGCCATTTTCTTATTTTGGACCATCGTCATCTTCCATTTGGACTTCCAGCATAACTTCTCTAGCCTCTCTCCTCATTCAGTCAATCATCCACATGCCAAAAAGGATAGTTTTCTAAAGCACAAATCTAATTCTGTCACTGTTCTGCCTAAAATTCTTCAATGATGTCACATTGTGTATTGGATAAAATCTAGGTCTTCTAATGTGACAGAAATTTCTTAACAGAATTTTTCCTGGCCATGTTATTTATGCTGAAATGACACAGAATTACTTACTCCTTCCCAAATATACTTTGTTCTTTCATGGCTGTTGGTCAAGGGGGGGTGCCTTAAACATATTTTCATTATGATATAAACATTTTTTATAAATTTGACTCATCGCTTAATTTATTTTCCTTTACTTTGGAAATGAGGCTGAGGCATCATAGAGTCAGGTTTCACACTGTGGTTGACAGTGTGGGCATAAGGGTGTGATATGTGTGGTGTAGGGCCTTGACGGCTGAGCATTTAGACTTTAGTTTGCCAGCAATTTGGAGCTGATGAAGTTTAGTATTTTTTGTTTTGTTTTTTTTTTGAGAGTTGTTTTTTCTGTTTTCTGTTTCTTGTGTGTGTGTGTGTGTGTGTGTGTGTTTGTAGATTTTTATTCTGCCACATTTGCGTCTAGTAATTTACTTAGGGGGTGTTTCATAGCTGTAATATCAATTAGACCAAAGTTAGTCTGAGGTAGAGGAACAATTTTGGAGTATATTGCAATAATCCAGACACAAGTGATTACAGCCTATGCTGGAGTGGGTTTATTAAGAAAAAAGCAAAGACAAAGCTTATTGTGGCCATTTATCTGGGAATCTTAAATACAAGAAGTATAAAACCAAAAAATTTATTCAAATTATTTTTTATATAACCAACCATTATAGTTTTAATTTAATTTAATTTAATTTTAACTCCAGTGTAGTTAACATGCAGTGTAATATTAGTTTAAGGTGTAAAACATAGTGATTCAACAATCCTATACATTACTTGGTGCTCTCATCCAGATAAGTGTACACTTAATCCCCTCCACTTATTTCACCCATTCCCCTGCCCTCCTCCCCTCTGGTAACCATCTGTTTGTTCTCTATGTTTAAGAGTCTGGTTTTTGGTTTGTCTTTTTCCCTTTGTTCATTTGTTTTGTTTCTTAAATTCCACATATGAGTGAAATCGTATGGTATTTGTCTTTCTCTCAGCGACTTATCTCACTTAGCATTATACTGTCTAGCTCCATTCATGTTGTTGCAAATGGCTAGATTTCATTCTTTTTTATGGCTAAGTAATATTCCATTGTATGTATATAACATATCATCTTTATCTATTCATCTCTCAAAGGACACTTGGGCTGCTTTCATATTTGGCTATTGTAACTAATGCTACAATAAACATGGGGTGCATGTATCCCTTTGAATTAGTATTTTTGTATTCTTTGGATAAATACCCAGTAGTGTGATTACTGGATCATATGGTAGTTCTATCTTTAATTTTTTTAGGAAACTCCATACTATTTTCTACAATTATAGTTTTTTTAAAAATACAGTAATAAATGATTTGTCCTAATGTGATGATGTGATATTACAGTCTGTACAAAAATTTGGTTTAACTCCCAGAGATGACTGATCTATTCAGTATAGATGGGAGATCACCAACATAATAAACAGATAAAGAATGCCTCTCAGATTATTAGTTGGTGGGAAAATCTAATAAATTTAATGGAATAAAGTTAGCTATTGAGCAGGAAATATTTTTGTATCTCCATCCTATAAGAAACTAAAAAGAAATTAGGAAAGAAAATATGTCTAACCATCATCTTTACATAAATGTTATTTTATTAATTAATGGTCACATCACTATGGGAGACCATGGAAAGAAATATTTATGTTATTTTATTCTAATGTAGTTTCTTTTGTCAGTGACTAGGACAACATAAAATGGAAGTAGAAAAATGGAAATATTTTCTTCTAATCATTAAGGATTGTGGCTGACTTAAGTAAAATATTTAAAGGTGATTAAAGATGATTTGATACAGTAAGTATCAGGAAGTATTTACTTTTCTAGGATAGTATCATAGAGTTATCTAGAGCTTAAATTTGAGAGAAGTCAATTAATGTTCATCACATTTTGGTCTCCTGTTCCCCTGGTTTTTCAGTATTTTTCAAATACATAATCCTGTACTCAATTTAGGGGTTGGCCCTTTTGGTTATATTGTGAGTCTCTGGGAACCAGTAACTTGGCTTTGTGGTCCTATGTTAATGACATGGAAGGCTCAAGTGAGGAAATTGACAGAATAGGAGATAATTTGACATAAAGGGGAAAAATGTGAAGAAATGAGGAACTATGGAATGAAGAAAATTTCATACATGAAATGTCAAGGTGGCTATCATGTTATATTTATCCGTGGGTGGCTTAGAGGAATCTCTTGAGGTTTTAAAATTAAACTACTTCTTCCTTTGGAAAAAAAATTCCAATTATTTTATAGTCTTGGTACCACATAATTTAAAGGATGAGCAGAACAAGTAAGATGAACATTTTTAAGAAATGACTCAATACACTATATATCTTTATTAATAAAGGGCTCATTATTTGAATGGATGGCAATGTCAAACCTGACCTTGTCATCACAAGTATGTTATGGTGCCAACCACTTTGTAGACCACAAGCTCAGGGTCATCAAATGAAGGCTTATATTCTCAGCCTAGGAAGATGTGTAACCATATATTTATCATGAAGATCTATTTATTATTTCACTTTCAAAAAAATGAAATAATAATTCACAAATCTGATTTTTCTTCTCACATAACCCACCAAGAGAACAAAAAGAGCTGAATTAATAGAGATTTCTCAACTATTAAAAATTTACATGAAATTTTTATTCCAATAAATTGTACCCATATAAATTCAATTTAATTTAACTTATCTTTGTATTTTAATGCAGGGAAGAGACTGGTTTACATACACAATACTCTGTTCTATTAAATGAGTCTTTTATTAGATACTATGTAAAACAATTCTTTTTTTTTTTTTTAAGATTTATTTATTTGAGAAAGCGAGAATGAGAGAGAGAGAGTACATGAGAGGGGGGAGGGTTAGAGGGAGAAGCAGGCTCCTCGCCAAGCAGGGAGCCCGATGCGGGACTCGATCCAGGGACTCCAGGATCATGACCTGAGCCAAAGGCAGTCGCTCAACCAACTGAGCCACCCAGGCGCCCTATGTAAAACAATTCTTAACTAATGCTTACTATGTGCTGCCCTGTGCAAAAATGAGCTATAATAGGATTCTATGTTATGATTTAAGTAGGCATGGATTTCCATTTCAAGTACTCAGCTTCTAGACATAGGTAAAGAAATGGCATGCAGTATCAAAAATTGATAAGCTAGGCAGCCATAAGATGTTTTTGTATTAACATTTTGTTTCTATCAAGTGTTTGGCAGACTGGGAATGAATTTCTATTTAATCAATCAAATACAATATACAATATTACAAATTCAGATGATAATATAAATGTCTTGTTTAGTGTTCTGGGGTTTGCAATAAAAATTTTACATCATCTTTACCAGAACATCTATAAATAGAGGGAAGCAGGAAAACTCAATTATATGTGTAAGAGAATATAAAATGTAGGTATGCGTAGGATAGATTGCTAGATGTGTTAGCAATATTCATTCTTCCTATCTACTGTAAGAATAGTAATTTTAGCTAGGCACACAGACACCAAGCTGAAAATCACATTCCGGGGCACCCTCATAATTAGATGTGACCATGGGATTATTTTTTGGCCAATGAGATGTGAAAGGAAGCAAGGTGTGCTATTTTAGAGTTTTGCACTTAAAAGGAAAGAAGCATGCTCTTCTTTCTTTTTTCCTATTGCCATTTGGTTGAATATGGACATGAGTATGGTGGGAGTTGGAATAGCCATCTCAGAACATGAGATAGAACCTGTATGAGAAAGATGGCAAAGCAGCAAGCTAGCAGAGGCCTGGATTATCTGATGTCATGGAAAAAAATACTTTCGTTTCAGGACAGTTATGTATTTACATCTTGCTTGAGCCATGTTAATTGGTTCCTTGTTTATAACAGTTATGCCACACTCTAAATAATGCAATGCAACATCTAAATCATTTTAAGAAAATACTCAAATCCGGTTGAAGAAAGGAAGAGTTTTAGAATATAAATTAGCTAAAGAAATTCTCTGACTTGAATATGATATAGATCAACACCATGCAACAGAACTTTCTGTAATGATGGAAATATTCTCCACTATTTAATTCAGTTGCTATTAACAAAGTGTAGGTACCAGGTATTTGATATATGGGTGATTTTACTAAGAAATTAAATTTCTGATTTTAGTAAAGTTGGTTCATTTAAATTTAAATAATCACACATGGTTGGTGGCTACCTAACTTTGGACTGCACAATTATAATAATATATTTAGTCATTATTTTGTCTGGTGACATAACCCATAAATTATGCCACTTATCTTCCCTAATTAGAGGGATGTTAAAAACATGTCAGAGAAAATGCCCAAGAAATGTACGCTTAACAGGGAAATTACCAATAAGCATTTGTTCCTTTATGTGTCTCAATAATTATTTAACTTAGGTTTTTAATGTTCAAATTGCCATACGTGTGTGTCTATGGAAATACAAAATAAATAGATGTTTTCATACATCTGTTATTTGTATAGCCATCCATCTAGCTGATTCCTGTCTCTTTTACTTTTCCAGGAAGATGGCAAGCTTAAACTTTTTACTTGCGGCTAGGGTCTCTGTCCAGAATTCCTCTCTGTCTTCTTGCAGTGGCAATTTAGGTTGGAAATGGATTTGTTTAAAGGATCCTGTGTACCCCTTTTTGTTAAAATTTATAAAACAGCCTAGCTGAAGTCCACAATTCCTTAGATTATTTTCCTTGGGGTCCCCAAATAGTTCCTATTGGCTTTTTGGAGTTCTAAGGAATCAAGCAAAAGACCCTGTTCTACATGAGAGGAAAAGAAAAGTCTTATAAATTCTAAGCTCCTCTTTAAAAAATTTCTACCTTGCAGTCTCAGAGACTAGAGCTAAGAAAGGGTTCTGCCTGGTCCATGATACAACTATAGTCTTTGACTGTTTTCAAGAGCAACCACTTCTTGAGTTGACTAGAGGTAATATGGAGTACGTGGCCAAAAGCAAAGCAAAGGCTAAAGTGCCTGCTGAATGATGCTCATAGAGAAACATCTTAGAATAAAGTACTTGTTAAATTCTTCAGAGTTATAATCATGTCAAACCTTGTTTTAATTCTACTCTTTTTAAATAATAGAGTTTGAATCTTTCAATATCATTATTAGAAATTTCTATGAAAATATTAATGAACTAAAATGCAGGGTACATTTCAAAATAAATTTCAAAAAATCATCATGAATCTAAAATTTTTCATGTAATTTTCAGTTTTTAAACATGTTTGTAATATACAAATAACATAACATTATTTCTTATTTTCACATTAGTAAGATTTTTTTTTTGCATTTTTAAAATTTTATTATGTTATGTTAATCACCATACATTACATCATTAGTTTTTGATGTAGTGTTCCATGATTCATTGTTTGCGTATAACACCCCAGTGCTCCATGCAGGACGTGCCCTCTTTCATACCCATCACCAGGCTAACCCATCCCCCCACCCCCTCCCCTCTAGAACCCTCAGTTTGTTTCTCAGAGTCCATAGTCTCTCATGGTTCATCTCCCCCTCCAATTTCTGCCCCCCTTCATTTTTCCCTTCCTACTATCTTCTTCTTTTTTTTAACATATAATCTATTATTTGTTTCAGAGGCACAGGTCTGTGATTCAACAGTCTTACACAATTCACAGCACTCACCATAGCACATACCCTCCCAAATGTCCATCACCCAGCCACCCCATCCCTTCAACCCCCCACGACTCCGGCAAGATTATTTTATTGGGAGAAATAGATTAAAGGAAGAGAAGAAGCATTTACTGAGGTCCTAAATTCAGCCAAATCCTATGTTTGGCCACTTACAGTTTTTATCTTTTTATATATGTGATTTTGTGCTACATACATCATTTTCCCCAGTGCATGGGTGAAGAAACTGAGACTCACAAAATTTAAATATTTTGCCCAGACCCCACTAATCTTATGTAGTAGAAAAAAATAATTTAATTCCAGATTTCTCTTCTTCTTAAACTCGTGGTATTTATATTATATGAGTATGTCTTAACTTTATATTAATTCTCCTTTTGAATGACTCTTTTTACCTCTTCTCTGTTTTATTAGTCTACTATTATCAGTCTTCCCTAAGTGCTTACACTTTTGGGATAGACAATCGCAATAATGTCCTAACTGGATTTGCTGCCTGTAGAATCTATTCTCTCATGCCTTTTTGATTATTTTTTAGTGCTTACCTTTTTTTATTGTACAATATAATACCCATAGAGATAGGCATAAAGAAAAAAAATGTACATTTCAATTTATCACAAAGAAAATACTCATATAACCAACACCCAGGTCTAGAAATAGGACATTGCTAGCTCCCCTCCTCCCCCAAACCCAACTTTTGGCCACTCTCCTACCTTTCACAAAAGGTGAACACTTCCATGCTTTACTTGATAGTTTACCAACCGACCATAAATCCATAAGTACAGTAGTTCATACTTTTTTTGAATTTAATATGATTTGAATAAATCTCATATATTCTTCCTTGTTTATCTTTATTTAACATTATCATGTGATTTATCTGTTGTTGCATAGCTATAGTGTTCTATTGTATGTATATAGCAAAATATATGAACCCATTCTATTGTTTATGAATAGTTTGGTTATTTTCCAGTAATGGCCTTAAAAATGCTGTTATGGACATGCTTGCACAACACTTGCAGTTCTGTTTGATATATACCTGATGGTGAGTTGTTAGTTCATGGGGTATGTATATTATAAACTATAAAAGATACTGCCACAAAGTTTTCCAAACCGAACAAATTTCTTTTCCCATGTTCAATTTATGCACATTCCCATCGTTCTTCTTCCACTCCAATTCCTAGTCAGTACTTTTAATTTTAGCTATATTGGCAAATGTGTAGTGATTTTAACATGCATTTCCCTTGTTACAAATTAGTATGAGCACTTTTTTTCCTATGTTTATTGGCCATTTGGTTCTCCTTTTTTTGAATTGCTTGCTAAAGTCCCTTGCTCATTTTTTCTATTGTTTGTCTTTCCCTCATTCATTTATAGAATTTTAAAAACAAAGTCTGAATAGGATTTTGTTGTCATATATATTTGTTACGAATTTATTGACTCAGTCCAGGACTTGCCTCCTAATGGTGTCTTGACGGACAGAAATTTTTAATTTTACCAATTTTCCCTTTAGAATTAGTGCATCTTGTATCTTATTTAAGAAGTCTGATGTTAGGGGTGCCTGGGTGGCCCACTTGGTTAAGCATCTGTCTTTGGCTCAGGTCATGATCCCTGACCTGAGGGGATCCTGCGATCAGCCTCAGGGTCAGGTGCCTTTCTCAGTGGGGAGTCTGCTTCCCCTTCTGTCTCTCTCCCCCCCACCCCCGTTCATGCTCTCTCTCTCTCAAATAAATAAAATCTTAAAAAAAAAAAAGAAGTCTTATGTTAAGTTAATAAAGAAAGCCTTCTATATTATCTTCTAGTGATTTTATCATTTTCCCAATCATGGATAGATCAAAAATCCATCCCAATATTACCTTTTGTATGTATGACTTAAGATAACATTCAAATTTCACTTTTTTCCCATATGGATATCCAATCGACCTTGGCACCTGTTAATGAAGAAGACTGCCCTCACTCTGTTGCTCTACAGGGAGACCTTTGTTGAAACTCAGGTGTTCATATTATGCCTAGCTCTAGATTCTTTTATAACTATTGTCTATTTTTTTATTGAGATATAATTAACTTATAACATTGTATTAGTTTTAGGTGTACAACATAATGATTTGATATTATGTATGTTTTGCAAAATGATTATCACAGTAAGTTAACATCCATCACCACACATAGCTACAAAAAAATTTTTTCTTGTGAGCTGAACTTTGAAGATCTACTCTCTTACTAACTTTCAAATGTACAAAACATTATTGTTAACTATACTCACCATGCTCTACACTACATCCCAGGACTGCTTGTTTATTATAAAGCCTCTCCCTTAATTACTATAGATCTATATCTTGCTGTGTTTGTAGTACAAAGGCTTCCACTGTTCTTACTCTTGACTATTCTTGGTCTTATGACTTTTCATATAAAATCAAAAGCAACTTGTCACTTTCCACAAAATTCTGCTAGTATTTTTGATGGGATTGCATGAATCTGTAGAACAGTTTAGGAAGAACTGATTTTTTTTTCATCAGTGAATCTTCCAATCCATGAAATTGTTACAGCCTTCTTTAGGAAGACTTCCTTAAATGTGTCAATAACACTTCATGGTTTTCTGCCTCATGTTCTTCCACATCTTTTGCTAGGTTTATTCCTACATATTGGATTTTGTAGCTGGTAGATAGAAATGCAGGTTTTTATGTTGAATTTATATCTAGTAATCTTGCTAGACTGTTTCATTCGTCTAATAATTTATCTGTAGATACTTTCAGATTTTCTTCTTAGATGAAGTATAACCTATACATTATGATTCTTTGTCTTAAATCATTACATTGCATTTTATTCTACCTTTTATCAATGTCTAGGACTTCCAGTACAAAGTTGCATAAGGACATGATAAGAGTATCCATATTTTGGGGCACCTGGGTGGCTCAGTTGGTTAAGTGTCTGCCTATGGCTCAGGTCATGATCTCAGGGTCCTAGGATTGAAGCCTATGGGGAGCCCCTCTTCAGGCTCCCTGCTCAGTGAAGAGTCTGCTTCTCCCTTTCCCTCTGCCCCTCCCCCCCCACTCGTATGCTCACTCTCTCTCAAATAAATAAATAAAAATCTTTAAAAAAAAAGGTATCCATATTTTGTTTCTCTTGTCAGAGACAAAACTTTTAATATGTCACCAACATGTATGATGATTGTTCTTACTTTTGTTTTACTGAATTCTCCTTACCAGATTAAAAAATAACCTTCGGTAATTAGTTGCTAAAGGTTTTTTAAAATCATGAATAGTGACTTTCATTAATTTTTTTATTTTGCATCACTTAAGAGGACCACATTGTGTTAATGTAATAATTGCACTGATATTCAAATCCTAAAACCCATCTTATATGCCTAAATAAATCCAATCTGGTCATTTTTTTGTTGTTGTTAGTATCTTTTTAAGACTTTTAAAAATCTAGGATCATAAATGATTCCTGTCTGTATTTTACTAATTTCATACTATCCTCAACAGTATTTGATATCAATGTCAGTATTTGATATGGGAATCATATTTTCATATTTTACATATGAGAATCATATTTTAAAGTATGGCTCAGAAAAATTCCTTACTTAGTAATGTATGAGTTAGTTCTTAAAATTAGTATAATTTTTAAAGAATATCAGTGTGAATATAAATATAGAATTTATAAAAATAGTATGATCTCAAATATCACATATGTGAAAGTGTAAAATACCTACCTATCAAGAGAAGAATGGGTATGTTACAAAATATCACATATTTCAGAAATTCTAAAAAATTGTGTAGTAGTAATATGCATCATTCAAATTAGAAGAAAAATACAACTCATATGCTTTTTTTTCCCTTCCTTACATGTCTTTAGCATAAAAATTCTACTCGCTGACATTTTAAGTTATTATATTCAGATCTTTTTGAAAGTATATCTCCTTCCTTATACTTTCTTTCTTATTTTGTATGGTTCTGCCTGAAATGAACTGCTGGAATTTAAATTGATGGCAAATGTGCTTCACTCTACAAAGTTAGAAGCTATCAGTCTTCATTATATCAGATAGCCTCTACTGTCCTGTCATCGGTCTTTTCCAAGTGGACATCAGTTAACCAAGACACAGATAAACTGTAAGGTCATTGATGTTTGTCATCAATTTGATTTATAATTTTAAATAGATGGAGTGTACCTTGAAAACTAAGCATTGATTTAAATAAATCAGATCTGTCTGTGAGCTTATAAAAATAAAGCAAAGATCTACACATTAAATTCTGTGTTGTTGGGTCATTACAATACCGTCTAGATATGCTATTCTTCTAAAGTGAACAACTCAGCTCACACTCCTCAGTTCCCTGAATTCATTTTCAGTTTAAGAAATCTGAAAATGGAAGCATCTTTTTGCCTGGGCTGAACTTAAAATTTAGACAGATTCAGCTTGAGTAATGTCCACATGCAAATGAGGGTTTACTCTTTATCAGTGCAGGTTTACAAGTAGAATTTTGGTGAGATACTGTGATTATGCAAAGTCATTTTCTTTTCTTTTTTATATTTTTTTAAGATTTTATTTATTTATTTGTCAGAGAGAATGAGCTTCCCAAGGGGAAACAGCAGGCAGAGGGAGGAGCAGGCTCCCCGCTGAGCAAGGGGCCCAATGCAGGCCTCGATCCCAGGACCCTGGGATTATGACCTGAGCCGAAGGCAGACACTTAACCAACTGAGCCACTCAGGCGTCCCAAAGTCATTTTCTTATGTTTAAAAAAAAAATATATATATATATATTATTAGTTTTGGAATATATATACATATATATATATAAATATATATGTATATATATATATTAGTTCTGGATTTTCAGTACCAAGGAAAACTGAACAGTTTATGGTGGCTTACTGAAAGTTCAAATCCAGATAGAAATATGAAGAATTCACTCAATGGGGTTATGGAAAATGTGCCATATCTTAACTGTAGGAGGGCACCAAAATTTGAATTAATTATTTTAACTTGAATAGAGTTATTATGCAAAGATAAGTATAACAATAGTCTTAGAGATTTCTCTTTATAATTATTTCTGCATCTTGCATTCCTTTTTTTATTATAATGAAATATTTTAAGTATACTAAAAATAGAATACTAAGTGGATTTCCAAGTGCCCACTTTTTACTTAAGAAATAAAACTACAAATAGAATTATTTGTATTTCTCAGTTCCATTCTCCTCATTCGTTTACTCCCTGGAGGTAATCACTATCCCAAATTTCATCATTATATTTTATATTTTTAGTAAATACATTTGTACCCCAAAATATATAATTTTGTGTGTCTTTAAAGATTGTATTATTTATTTATCTGAGAGAGAGAGACAGAGAGAGAAAGCATGCACATTAGCAAGGGGAGGAGAAAAGGGAGAGGGAGAGAGAAACTCAAGCAAACTCCGCACTGAGCATGGAGCCCAATGTGGGGCTCAATCTCACAACACTGAGATCATGACCTGAGCCAAACCAAGAGTCAGACACTTAACCAACTGAGCCATCCAGGTGCCCCTCTTTTGTATGTTTTTAAAATTTTCTATAATAGTATCACTGTATAGTTAGATTGTATCTTAATGTAGTTTTGAGATTTATTTATGTTGATGTGATTTTCTCTACTTAATTAATTTTCACTGTACATCCATTCTTCTCTTGATAGGTTGGTATTTTGCACTTTCTCATTGTTACAAAATTCAGCAATATATGTGATTGTACATGTCTCCTAGATCTTAAAAATTAAGATATAATAGAATGGAATGGAATAGAGAAGAGAATAAGAGAAAATATTTAAATGTATCACACATAGGGTTTTATTTAATAGAAACTTTTTTTATGCTGGAAAAAGTACGTGTGTACAGGATTGCAATATGATATATTTTATTTTACTGTGAATGGTGTTTAATTGTTTTTAAAGTATGGCTCAGAAAAATTCCCCACTTAGTGATGTATGAGTTAGTTCTTAAAATTAATATAATTTTTAGAGACTATCAGTGTGAAAATAAATATAGAATTTATAAAAATAGTATGAAAAATTTATTCTTTCTTTAGCAATCTTCCTGCATTTCCAAACCTTACTAGCCAACTAACCTTTCTTCTAACAAAATGGTAAGAGAAAGAACGGCTAATGTTTATTGAGAGGTTATCATAGGCCAAGCATATTCTATCAGGTGCTTTTCATGAATCAACACAATTACTCTAAGGAGTGACTTTTGCTCTGAGGAAGGTGAGGTTTATATTGGTTTATTATACATCAAGTTCCCATAGATGTCAAGGGCCAAAGTTGAGATCGAATCAGATTTGAAGCCTTGGCTTCAAAAGATACAGACAGACCCTATATAGTTCAGGATTTGGGGGACTCAACCACTCAAATTCTAAACTTGTCCTTTAAAAAAAGAAAAAAAAAGAAGAGTGAAATGTAGGGTATCTTATTGAAATAGGACATTCAAAAATTCAAAAAAATAAATTGAAAAATATTCACGTTGTTGCAGCCAGGGCTATTTTTGTTATCAGGTACAGAAATCTTCTTGGATTTGTTTAAGACTGGAACATTTATTTACTTGAACCAAAAGACATCATGGAGATCATATATTCTCTTTGTCTTTTTTTTTTCTTGATAACAGTCTCGGTTTAACTGTATCTTAATTTCTGAGTATCTGCTTCATTTATCTCTGCCTATTTTCTTTTCCTAGTGCTTCATAAATAGTGACCTTATAACTTGCTTATGCTTATGGCCTCTCTTGCTACATGATTTTTCTTCCCCTCCTACACCTAAAATCATCTTATTTTCTTGTAATTTCCTGTAAGTTCTCAGCTACATCTGAAATACATATTTCACATCTTCTCACATCTTTCTATTCCACGCCTTGGGACACTAGCCACCTAGAGTTGGGCTGCACTTGTGCATTGTGTCCATTTCTGGTCCAATACTCTGTGGAAGCTTTGGAGGCAGAAGAGAGATAAAATCCTGTGATAGAAAATATTTTTGCTGTGTCTTCATCAGTAATTGTAGAACAGTAATTGTAGATTCAGGGCAGTTTTTGAGACAGCTTTGAGTAGTATAGGTTTAGTTTTCTTGACTTCCAAAAAGTAATTTCTTTGCTAAATGTATATTGCTATTTGAAAAAGGCAGTCTGTACAGAGAATCCATTTCCTCGCCATTTCTAGCATTCAGAGCTGTATCGCTTGCATTCTTTGGTTCATGGTCCCTTCCTCCCTCTCCAAAGACAGCGGCATAGCATCTTTAAATCTCTGATTTTGTCATCATGTGGGCTTTTCTTACTTCTGGAGTCAAATCTCCCTGGACCTCCCTCTAATAAGGACACTTGCGATTATGTTTAGAGCCTCCATGTGTAATCTGATAATTTTCCCTTCTTAAACTCTTTAATCACATCTGTAAAGTCCCTTTGCCACATAAAGTAACAATTCACTGGCCCAAGGACTAGAACCTGAATATCTTTGAGGGCCATTACTGAACCTACCAAAACCACACAAAGGCAACTTTTATGCCTGTGTGTGTTGTGTGAGACTATGGACCATGGACTATGTACAAAATGTAATTATAGTAATGCAAAATATGGTGCAAATGAGAAAGAGAGGGTCAGAGAGAGAGAAAGACAGAAGAAGATGAAAGAGGAGGAAGAAGAGGAGTGAGAGAGAGTCAGAGAGAGAGAAAGACAGAAGAAGAAGATGAAAGAGGAGGAAGAGAAGGAAAAGAAAGGTGAGAAGGGGAGAGAAATCTTTAGTTCTTGGCTTCCAAGATTTGTTTTTCTTTTTTCCTCTCAAATTCAAGGCCCCATTAGGGCTTTGTATTGAACTAGATCTTCTCATATATAATTAAGGGCTCATAAATGTTTTCTTTCATTTCAGAAGCTCTTGGGGATGACGAATCAGGTCTTTAATATATATTTAAGTCAAATAAGCACATTTAAGGATTTTAAGTATTTTCAGTGAGCCTGATCCCTCTCTATACTTAAGAAAGGTTAATCTCAGGAAACAAACTGAGGGTTGCTGGAGTGATAGGGGGTGGGAGGGATGGGGTGGCTGGGTGATAGACATTGGGGAGGGTATGTGCTATGGTGAATGCTGTGAATTGTGTAAGACTGTTGAATCACAGATCTGTACCTCTGAAACAAAGAATACATTATATGTTAAAAAAAAAAAAAAAGAAGAAGAAGATAGCAGGAAGGGAAGGATGAAGGGGGAGAAATCAGAGGGGAAGACGAACCATCAGAGACGATGGACTCTGAAAAACAAACTGAGGGTTCTAGAGGGGAGGGGTGTGGGGGGATTGGTTAGCCCGGTGATGGGTATTAAGGAGGGCATGTTCTGCATGGAGCACTGGGTGTTATACGCAAACAATGAATCATGGAACACTACATCAAAAACTAATGATGTTATGCATGGTGATTAACATAACATAATAATAAAAAATAAATAAAATAAAGAAAGTTGGTTAAGAGGGGCATACCAGGGCCCTCTTCCTTAGGCCACAGGGGATACCTGCAGTCCCTGAGAAGGAGTAATTGTGCATTGCAGAACTCCAAGAGGGCCACAGCCTGAAATGTGGTAAAAGATACTGGACCAAACTCCTTCTGTGTTCAGGGTCTCCTGCATCTTTACAGCCATTGTATATATCATATTTCATATAATATTTTCTGGTTCACAGGCATACAACTCATATATTTCAAAACATAGTAAATGTTTACTCTTTGCAGGCCATAAAACTATTTTCCAGCTAAAAGATCAAAACTCTATGAAAGTCTGAATTGATGCGAGTGTTTTACTTTAGCTAGACTTACCTAACTCTCAAATTCTATTGTGATGCATAGTGGACAGAATACTCTCTTGGAATTTAATAAACCCTAGAGGAATCCAAACAAACAGAATTGATACCATGTATTGCAAAGAAGCTGGATATCTATTCCAAGTCCTTAACTACAATCAAGCACCTAAGATTTCAGGTTTGCGTTAGCCTTTGAGCTAATAGATATGAATGACCACTAAATTATTTTGGGTGCACAGTAAAGTTCTTCTCTATATATTCAGTGTTTCACCTTCAGAATGCCCAAGTCTGAGAGAGACTTCACCTACTGAGAGAAAACTTTCTAGAGTCTGAAGGCATTTGCTGTGGGATAAATTTTCTATTACACTTTTCATTTCTATTCCATCAAACTAACCTCCCCTACAGCAGTCAGGCAACATCCTCAGCGTGTAAGACCATTGGTTTATGACAAATCACTGCAAATGGTCACCTACTAGAAAACTGAAGGTTGCTATAAAAGATCAGTGGAAAGCTTGTTTATGGCATAATCTTAATTTATTTTATACATCACAAGATTCACCTTCTGAGGAATAATAGATTTTTATTACTTTTATTATAATGCATAGTTAGCAGCTGAAAGATAAAAGCCGGTGATGCCTACTAGTATTTTCTACTTTTTTACTACGTTGTAAAGGCTATGAATCTAAATTACATATAATGATGTTAATAGTATGTTGTCCATCATGAATATAGTTATATACCTGACTTTCAAAATTATTTTAGTAATATAGATGGTGACTTTACACTAACTTATCCCTGGTATCATGAGTAATTCCCTTTGTGACCAAGGGAGCATGTTCATGAATGGTGAATTAAAATTTTACGGCAGTCTATGGCCATTGCAAGAGCAAAGTTACAGGTCACAAATTGGAATTGATACCAAGATATGATTTTAATAACACCAAATTACAACAAATGAAACAAATTAGTCACAGAGGCAGAGGTAAAATCACAATGATTCCCATTATAGCTAGGGATATTTAAAAATAATAACAGTTGTAGCACTTTTTTTCTGTTTTTGATAAATGTTGTTAATAATACTTTATATTTGCAATTTTAAAACTTTTTTATGTGTAATAGCAAGTATTAACTGTGACATTTTAAAATATAGGACTATTTGAGACATTATTGAAGTAAAATAATGGAAATAATTTAATAATATAAAATATTCTTATATTTTATATTTATTGGATTTATTTCTATTTGTTTGGGTATAATTTTTAATGGAAAGAATGATGTCCAGTTCACTGATTTTGACTCTCTAAGCTGGATTATTACAGAGTAATACATGAGAGACTTTTTTTTTTGAGTAATAGTAAATTAAGACAACTAAACCATTGCATTATGAAAGCCTCATTGGAAAAAAAAAGTGGTATTTGACTTCAATTTCTACTTCTTTCTAGTGGAATAAAATAGATGGCTCAGAAGTTAAAAAAAATTTTGGAAAGATAATTGAATCTTAAGGGTAAGAGAGCATGTTTGCAACTTAGAAGACCTAAAGCAATTGAAAGAGTAGAACTTTAAATCTGACAAAATGGAAGATTTAAATGGAGGATTTGAAATGAAAGACATACTTTCCTTTTCATTTGAGTATAGTTCTTTTTCTTTATGGCACCCAAACTTAATTGATACAAGTGCCCAATTTTTTCCCTTCAACATACGTAATATATGGCTATTACTGATTGAACAGTTTTACTGCTCTCACTGTAATACCATGCCTACTGGAGCTTATCTTACTAAAGAAACTTCAATCTGATTCTTCATAAATGATAAGTAAGTGATAATACTATCCACACTCCATCTTAATTCACTTTGGAGAACTTTCTCAAATGATCTCATAAGGATTTTCCCTAGATATTTCTGTAGAAGGATGCACCACAATCCAATTCTTACAATACTGCCCTTTGGCATCTTCTCTTTTGTGGATCTCAGAAGTTCTATGGCAAACTAGGGTATCACAGATTTGTAACATGACTTGTCACAGGCAGAAAACTTAGAATACATTTTTATTTAATATATTAAACTAAGTTTTAATTGGTTGACAGGTATAGAGTAGTAACAGGAATTTTTAATGGCTACATAGTCATGCAAATATTTTGTCATCATTACTAGTGTATTGATTTTCTTTATACTATGAGAAAGGGCATTGTTGATATGAGCTAGAAGGTTTGCCTTCATATTTTTATAATTTGAGCTTCGTATTCAGCTATTCAAGAGAAATCTTGAATTACTAAACTGTATTTTATTCCAGGATGAAAGCCCTCATTCTTGAAGATAACTGTAGGTGTATCATTTAGGTGTTGCATCAACACCTAATTGCAAATAACACAGAAATGCAGCAATTCTAGGTATCTACATATGTTTCTAGAGACAGAAAGTTGAAGGGAGACAGACAGGCTTCCACCCAATGGTGCTAAGGGTGCTGGTTTTACTCAGTCTCTCTGGTGTAGGATTGTTGAGACATCCTGTCTTTGAATACTCATTCAGGAAATTATTTGACAGCATGAATTTAGAATCTTTCAAATGCCCAGAAACCCACATACAAAAATACATTTTACTTTAATATTTCACAAATAATTTATAATTTCATTTTACTTCATCTAACCTGTCTGCATGTGCGATTTTGAACCACATTGGTAATTAACAAATTAGAGTAATGACAATATACTAAATACCAAAGGGGCAGTATACTTCTAGATGTCTCTGGATGTGTGAGATATTTTCTTCAGTTATTTCACGTTGGTGGTACCAGTAATAATAATAAACTTAAGAGTATTACTATTTTATTGAATGCATTCTCCATAGGATATACAATGTTATGTATTTTTCAAGAAACATCTTCCTTAATCATAACAGTCTTAGGAGTTATACTAATAGAGTATTATTATCTCCATTTTACATGTAAAAGACTGAAACACAGAAAACTTAAGGAATTGCCTCATGTCACCCAGCACGAGGAAGTGTCACAGATAGATCTTGAATCTTGTATTTCTGCTGGATGTGATATCGTGATATATAATAAAAAAATATTTATTTGGTCATCAATCTCAGTTTCTAACAGAGCTTCTAAAACCCTTGGAACTTTCTAAGTGGTGAGAGCCATCGAAGTCTTTTGTTATGGTAATTAGGTGCTGTTTGAAATACCCTTATATCACTTAAGGATGAAGGCTGCTTGCCAGGGGGAACCAATCTAGTGATTGGAGGGCTAGAACTTCCAGCTCCGCTCCTCCATCTCCGGGGAGGAGAGAGGGACTGGACTGGAGGATGAATTGATTCTCAATGGCCAATGATTTAATCAATTATGCCTATGTAATAAAACCACCATAAAAACCCAAAAGGATGTGGTTCTAAGAGCTTCTGAGTTGGTGAATGCATGGAATTTTGGGAGATTGGTGAGCTTAGAGAGAGCAGGAGAGCTCTGTGACTTTTCCTCATACTTTGCCCTATGCCTCTCTTCCAACTGGCTACTCCTGAGTTATATCCTTTTACAATAAACTGGTGATTATATTGGGTAAATGGGTTTCCTAAGTTCTATGAGCACTCTAGTAAATTAATCAAACCCAAAGGGGGGGTCATGGGAATCTCTGAAGTACAACCTGCACTTGTGATTGGCATCCTGAGTTGGAGGAAGTTGTAACCTCCAATTCGTAGCCTGTTGGTCAAAAGGACTAGTTCACCTAAATTGGTGAAATTGGTGTCTGAAAAGAAGGGCAGTCTTGTGGGACTAAGCTCTTTACCTGTGGAGTCATGTTATCTCTGGGTAGATAGTATCAGAATTGAGTTGAATTTTAGGACATCCAGCTGGTGTCTGGAGTTTGGTCTGGTGATGGGAACCACCCACCCACCAACACACCCCCACCTCACATACGAATTGGAATTGGGTACAGAACTTAAATACTGGAGTATACAGAATAGTCCTGACATTTGGTTTTAGGTTAAGTTCCCATGCTTTAAAAGTATTGTTAATGTCTTAGACTATGTATGAAATACAAAATACATTACTTTTGGGGGCTAATTAGACTCCCCGTCATCAGCAGACTTGGCAAGCACTGAGAAGTGATGGGATAGTAAAGGCAGTAAAGACACATTATGTACTTGCTTTTCCTTCTTCTTTTTAAAAATTATTTTTATGGTACTAAATACTACAGAGATCATGAAGTCAGGATATGAAGACAGGCTGACTTCCTTGAAGATATGTCCTGAAGAAAAATTGAAACTGAGATGACAGTTGATGAAATATGCAATCTGTGATTCATGTCATCCTTTAAATTCTAGAGTTACTTTTTCATTCATTTTGTCAGCATTCAGAAATCTCAAAGGACTCAAAACTTAGCCTAAGACACTAAAAAAATGGCAAGATGAAATACAAGGGTACACACACACTTTTCCCTCATCAATGATCCAGGCAATGGTGATATAAGTGCATTTCTCCAATAAAGTAGCTGAAAAGTAGGGAATTAGAGCTATATTTCTCTCTCTTCTCATCCACTTCCTTTTCTTCTATGTCCTTTTTATTTTTCAACTGTGCTATTCTTTTTACTGTTTTCCTTCTTACTTTCTTTTTCTTTGCCTCTGGACCTTAGAATGCAAATATTGAGAATTATATTTTGATGAATTTGAGATACTTGTAAGGGATACTGAAGTAGTTCCAGCTTGAGTTTCTGTTTTATGTTAAGTTTAAATCAGGGGGAAAAGGTGCCATAGCATTTTTGAAGGATTCTTCATGGTTCTCCGAATTTTGGGAAGACCTGTCTAGTTAATAGAATATAAAAGGGAATTGATATAATATGTTGCTTTGGAAATATTTTAATTATTAGAGTAATATATTCCTGACTGATCTTTGTTGCTGTTGTTTGTTTTATAAGAGAGTCTCAATAGGGAAGTTTTAAAGTCTAGTTTCATTACAAAATGGAGCAATTTCCACAACTGGATGTATCCCATGGAATCCTGTATATTGGGTTATATTAATCATTCCTTACCAGCAGGGTTTTTTTCCACCAGACAAGTGCATGGTTCTTTGTATGGTTTAGCTAATCGTGGTATTGCCTGCTATGGTGCTGGAAATTGGGATGACCAGGCATAACATGTAATTAGTCTGTCTTAATCAAGCATCACCTTTGCAATTCATGAGTTCATTTTCCAAATCTGAATGTCCCCCTCTGAGCTAAAGCATACTTTAATTTTAAACATTCTACAAATGTGACCAAAGTGTTTTGCATATTACATGCTTTTCTGACTTCTTAAACAGTGGACTTAGAGGTACAGAATTAAAAATTTTGAATGATTCTAGCCATGCAGTATTATAATGAATCATTCAGTAGCAACTGAGGAGTGCCACATGGTTATGTAAGCGGGTTCATAGATCAACTTTTAATAAACATTCATCTCATACCTCTATGCCACCGTTCCATCTGCCGCTGCTTACTGCTATCTATTTAGATATCTGATGCAACACTCACCCTTATTTTAATCTATAGATTTAAATGGAATGAAATGAAGGACTTCAGTGGAATATTGTGCCAACATTAGGATGGTTGTAGTGGCATGGAAAATATCTGATATAATATACAGTGATAAAGAAGAAAAATACATATTACAGATGTACAATATTTATTATGAAAGATGTATACATAGATAAAAATGCAGATAGAATTTAAAAATGCTAATAGACATTTTTAAAGGCAATTTAATCTATTAGCACTGGTTTTCTATATATTTAGAGTTTTCTATAATGTATTTGCATTACTTCAAAAATAAAAGGGAATATATTAAATTTGAGGAGTTTCTTACATTTTTCTGTATTGATCTGAAAATGAGTGGATTTTGCTTGTAGAACTGTTTAGTGAATAGATTTCAGATGCAAAACCAGGGGATGTCCATCCCACCTGGTGCATGCATTTAGGGTAATGTATTTTAAGTCCAGAATTTTTTTACTGTTAGAACTTTTGAACTTATCTCTGATTACTAAGCTGGTTTCTGGAGGACTGAGGCTTTAGATAAATTGCTTTTTATTTGTATTCTTGGTTGTTTCTTGACACAATGATTAGAATAACTAATATGAGAAAAGACACATTAAGAAATAATGACACAAATCCATAGGGGCTGATTAGGAACACTTCTCAGTGGAATATTTTTCATTTCATCTACTTTATAATAATAATGGTTTTCTCAGGTGTTTCAGAGCATTCTTTCTACCTGGGCTGCTTTGGGTGGATGGTTTCCTTCATTGTGAGAGACAAGGAGTCTAACTAAAGCCAAGGATCAGTTGCAGCTGCATATGACCAACAACTTCATTCCAAACAATGAAATATGGGGGCACCTGGGTGGCTCAGTGGGTTAAGCGTCTGACTTTGGCTCAGGTCATGATCTCAGGGTCCTGGGATCAGGGTTCTGTTGGCCCTGCTTTGGGCCCTGGGCCCTGCCTCTGGCTCTGGGCTCAGTGGGGAGTTGGCTTCTTTTTCTCCTTCTGCCCCTCCCCTTGCTTGTGCTCTCTCACCCTCAAATAAATAAATAAAGATTTAAAAAACAGTGAAATATGATGCTGAAGAATATTATTTTGACAGAAATTTATCATCTCATAATTCTGAAGGCTAGAAATTCAGAATCAAAGTGTCATTAGGGCCATGCTGATGTCTCCAATGGTTCCAGGGGAAAATCCTCTTTTGCTGCTGATGTTCCTTGGCTTGTATTTGCATCCTTCCAGTCATGAGGCTTTCTTCTCCCTATTTGTCTTCCTGTGGTCTTTCCTCGGTACATGTCTGTCAAATTTGTGTCAAATTTCTCCTTTTTATTAGGACACTGGTTATATTGGATAGGGCCCATCTTACTGACCTTAACGTGATTACTCTGTAAAGATCCCATTTCAAATAAGGTCACATTCTCAAGTATAGGGAACTAGACTTCAGTATCTCTTTTCTGGGGTCACAATTCAACCCAGAACACCTCATGAAATGATAGCGGTACTCAGGGGAAATTGAAAAACATTTACATTTTGCCGACCAAAATTAGAGATAAACAAAAAACAGAGTGAAAGTTTGGTCATGTATGGCTTAGATCCCAGTAGACAACACTCCCATAAGCTTCATAAAGAAGCATCTTCATATGCTACTAATATTATCATGAGGAAAAAAAAGTGAACTATGTTTGTGGCAAAACAACATGTTATAGGAAGATCTGAGGGAGAAGTTTAAAATGGTTTAAGTCAAAGACCAAGGATAAAGTTAGGAGGAGATGAATTTTGTCCAAAAGTATTAAATAGCTTATGGGGTAAGATCTTCCAGCTTACTGCTGTCATAGTATTTTTCTCCAATGTTGGTAAGTGGATGTCAGTCAAATTTTTCTAGTCTTAGCTATCAACATTGTTTCCTGAGTACAGAAAAGTGGCCTAAATTCATTCTTCTAACACCCATGTAAGTTGTCTTGGGATTTGAGCAGTTGTAAAATTTTGACTTAGATTGTGTTCCCTGATCTTAATATTCCAGGTTTGCTAGCGTTTGATTGGTTTGTCCAAAGGCCATTAGGGATATTCAATAGAACTTCAATTAAGTAGAACAGGGATTCAGTAGAATTTCGATTGGTAGAACTTTGGTGCACCAGCCAAAAATAAATCAGAATTTTTGAGTACTTAAATATTTTTAATATTCTATATGAAATAATACCTTATATTTTAACATTAGAGACACTGATTATTTATTAAGACCTTAAAATAACTAAGAAGAATAGAAGTATCTGCTAGATGATTGAATACCACAGGGTAAAAAGGTACAAGTATATCAGGAAGAAATGTCTCTTCTTATAAACTTGATTTAATATGGTTGAGGAATAATTCCTGGTCTCCAATATATTTGTCTATATTGTTAGCAAGTAGAGAAATTGGTAAGCTGCCATACTAGAAAAAGTTATAATATATACTGTGTGAATAATATTAGGGTTATTAAAAATAGAATTTTGTAAGAAAATTTTTCTTTACCAAGTTCAAAATGTTAATACTTTCAAAATGTTAAATAATTATTATTTCTCTCTTTTCTGCAAATCTTTTCTTTCTCCTATCCCATCCCACCCACAAATGTTTTTTAGTACTGATAAAATAGAAAATATTTATTACTAAATCAATAATCACTGAAAGGGAAACATGATATATCAAAATACTTCCATATTTATTTAAAAATAGAGCCATTACTTGTTCAGACTCATGTAACAGAAAATACTGCCTACTAAAATGCAACTTGAAAAGATTGAGTTTAAAATGAGCTCTCTTTTAAATAGTATTTCAATATTTTTTAATGAATCCCTTTGGATTAGGGAAATCGCCTTCTAATAATGCAATATATGCTTGAAAAAGACAATGTAATCTGTTGCTTATAAAACATCTTAATTTGTTTTCAGTTACTCCAGAGTTAACATTAGATATATGCAAAGCAGAAAATATCTTAAGGAACTAGCACTGAACACTAATGTCCTGAGATGCGGCACTTACTGTCTCTAGGCCCCTGCAAGGTCAAGGCTGAAATAAAGAAAAACAATATATCATGAAATCTCAGGTTTGGCCCTACTTATTTTTCTGTCTGCTTTTGGATTTTTCATGTAGGCTGAACTTTCTTGCTCCCAGATCTGCACCTGACCTTTTTCACAACCTCCTCATCATCTTCTCTGGTCTACAACACTTTCCCCCCTTTCTTCTGAGTCTGGTCAGAGACTCTGCATTTCTGCTCCAGCCTTTGGATATAGCCACATCTTCTATAGAGTCTCTCATGGCAACACACGTAGCCTGATAGAAAGAGATTTAATTTCCTAGACAATGTTATACTTTAAAAAAAAAAAGATTTTATTTATTTACTTAACAGAGAGAGAG
>NC_138380.1:74845716-74862360 GCF_054177405.1 Leptonychotes weddellii | reverse complement strand
CTCTCATTCTCTCTCTGTCAAATAATAAATAAAATCTTTATTAAAAAAATAATAAATAGGGGCACCTGGGTGGCTCAGTCGTTAGACGACTGCCTTCGGCTCGGGTCATGATCTCAGGGTCCTGGGATCGAGCCCCGCATCGGGCTCCCTGCTCCGCGGGAAGCCTGCTTCTCCCTCTCCCACTCCCCCTGCTTGTGTTCTCTCTCTCGCTGTGTCTCTCTCTGTCAGATAAATAAATAAAATCTTTAAAAAATAATAATAATAATAAATAAATAAAGTTTCATTGGGCGCCTGGGTGGCTCAGTTGGTTAAGCGACTGCCTTCGGCTCAGGTCATGATCCTGGAGTCCCGGGATCGAGTCCCATATCGGGCTCCCTGCTGGGCAGGGAGCCTGCTTCTGCCTCTGATGTGCTCTCTCTCTCTCGTTCTCTCTGTCTCAAATAAATAAAATCTTTAAAAAAAATAAAATTAGATATCTAAATTTCTCCAAAGTACCCCATTTGTTTCAGAGACAACTGACCCAACCTTGGTATCTAACCTATCTAACCTTAATAGGTCAGAATTAAAACCCAACCTTGGTATCACAAGTTTTATTAGTCAAGAGTAATCTATCACACTTACCACAATGACTGATTCAATAACTCAGGCCAAAGCCAAATATCATGACATTATTCTTAACCACAGTGGTAGATAAAAGTTGAGCATATGAACTGATTTGGGGTCAACAAACATAGACACTGACTTGTTGGAGAATTCTGTGCATAAAGTTTCTTCTCTCTTAAAAGATATCCACCAGAAAAGATACAATCTCTTCTTTAGGACATGTTGGTGTGGGGGTTAGATGTCTGAAAATTGCTACCTCCATTTTTCCACCATGAAAAATATTGAGCCTGAGCATAAAGCAAACACAGATATCACATATGAGTGAATTATAGAAAAACAGAGATACAGCTACTGGATCAAGCCAATGCTGAAGCTTACTTATATCTGGACTTCTAGCTTTGTGAGTCAATGAATTTCTTTATTATTTAAGCAAGTTTAATTTTTCATTTTATTATTTGCAGTTGAAAATATCATAGATGATATTAATGTATTTGTCTAGACTCTGGTTTTAATGGGGATGATTCTTATGTTTAAAAAAATTTTTTGTAGATATCTGGTGGATAACATTATCAATGCTAAGTAATTTGTCTTTCTAATCGTAGCCTGATAAGGAATTTTATTAGCTACTCATTTTGAATTTTACAAAATGTTTTTCATAATCCAAATGACCAGGTAGATATTCACCTTTATTATGCTAATGAAATGAATAACCCTAAGAGATTGCTAATGTTGAAAATATCTTGAATTTCTCAAGTAAAATTTATTTGATCATGACATTATTCTTTTAATACACTGACTTGTGCATGGGTATATTGTTATTTTCATACACTTAAACATATATTTAAGAAGAAACCTCAAAAGATTAAAGACCAGGATAAAATTCTAAAATCTGAAGAGAAAGGTCAGATCACTCTTAACAAAACAAAAATCAGATTGACACCACACTTCTCAATGTTGGCTCTGGTCGTGAGGATACAGTGTAATAATATTTTCAAAAGAAAAAAGAAAAAAACCAAGAATATCATGTGCATCTAAATATTTTCAATATGAGATGGGAATAAAGATAGTCATGGGCATAAAAAGCCTCAAAAGTGTTATAGCCAAAGGCCCTCCTTGAAAACACTCTTCAAGGAAGCAGTCCAGCATTCAGCAAGACCCATGAAAAATGAAAGCAACAAACCGTTTACCAAAATATATCATTGTCTAAAAAGTCAGTGACAACATATTTTAAACTCTCCTTAAAATGCAGAACACACCTTCATAGTTAGGTGTAGGATGTCAAGAGTAAAGGAAGAGAAAACTAAAGTAATGGTTTTGTTTGTGGAAAAATATAGGGTATTAATAAGTTTCAGAAATGCATAGAAGAGAAAAAATAGGGGCATAGGTCTTAATAGGTTAGAATGGTTTTGTTTGTGGAAAAATATAGGGTATTAATAAGTTTCAGAAATGCATAGAAGAGAAAAAATAGGGGCATAGGTCTTAATAGGTTAGAATTAAAACACTAATTCAAAAAGATAATATGAACCCCTATGTTTATTGCAGCATTACTTACAATAGCCAAAATATGGAAACAACCTAAGTGTCCATTAATAGATGAATGGATAAAGGGGATGTTGTATATATATGATGCACTGTGACTCAGTCATACAAAAGAAAGCCATCTTGCCATTGGCAAACACATGGGTGGACCTAGAGGTATTATGCTTAATTAAATAAGTCAGACAGAGAAAGACAAAAACTATATGATTTCACTCATGTGGAAAGTAAAAAACAAAAAAATAAACAAAAAGCAGAAACAGACCCATAAATGCAGAGAACACACTGATGTTGCAGGGGGAAAAGGCAAAATGGGTGAAAGGGAGTGGGAGATACAGGCTTCCAGTTATGGAATAAAAGGGAATCAAAGTGCCACAAAGGGAATACGGTCCATGGTACTGTAATAGTGTGGTGGCGGCAGATGGTAGCTACACTTGTGGTGAACATAGCATAATGTATCAAGTTGTTGAATCACTATTTTGTACACCTGAAACTAATGTAGCATTGTGTGTCAACTATCATTCAATAACAAAAAAAATAAGTTAGAATTAATAATTCAGAATAAAAAAAAAACAGAACAGCAACAACAGAAGACCTAACTAGGCAGGTGGGGAGTGGAAAAGAAGTATGCATTGAAAGAAAAAGCAAAAACACAAAGTATCTCTCATTAAATTTTGGTAGAAATTAATTAGCTCAGAACTCAACAGTTTGAACAAGTTCTAAAGAACTCAAAATGTGTTTACTAATACTTTATTAAAATACCGAAGTAGTTTTAGAAGCTTAAAGATCATTGGTAATTTTTTTTTTTAAGATGTATGTATTTATTTTAGAGAGAAATAGAAAGAGAGAACGGGGGGAGGGGCAGAGGGAGAGGGATAGAGAGTCTTAATGCAGACTCAGCACAGAGCACAGAGCCTCATGTGGGGCTTGATCCTACAACCCTGAGATCAGGACCTGAGCTGAAACCAAGAGTCCATTGCTCAACCAACCGAGCCACCCCGGTTCCCGGGTAATTTTTTTTTTTTTTGGAGAGTAGTGTCTGGCTTCTTTTTTGCATTGTATATTAATATCACACTCACTTTTAATGCTCACATACCCCGATTCCAATATATAATAACTAACACAAAAAGATATTTTTCATTTTGAGAAGAGTATATTTTTAACTATGTACTTCTTAAAACTATTATTTTTCCTACACTTTCATAATCATTTCATGCTCAACAACAAAAAAGAGGTAAATAAAATACTCAACCATTTTAAAGTGCTTTTTATATTATTCTGTTTTATCAGGAAAAAATAACTCTTTTCCATTATACTTTTCTTTGTCTTCCTATTGTATATTCTGTTCTAAGAAGTCTGTTCTTCAATATACATGAGTGTGTTAAAGTAACAAATATTCACCAGAATTTGTTATAGATTATATTGCAAACATGCTATATATTTAATATTTTATACATATAAAATACATGTAATATGTAAGTGTATCTATATATGTGTGTGTATATATATATATATATATATATATATATATAGTACATACATGTATAAATTCCATCAGATGACTGCTTATAAAACAAGATATATTACCACTTTTATTTAAGAATCCAGACAGGCTGCCTGGAAATACCTGTCTTGAGTAGGTGCTATTTTTTTTTTTTAAAGATTTTATTTATTTATTTGAGAGAGAGAGACTGAGAGAGAGAGAGCACATGAGAGGGAGGAGGGTCAGAGGGAGAAGCAGACTCCCCGCTGAGCAGGGAGCCCGATGCGGGACTCGATCCCGGGACTCCAGGATCATGACCTGAGCCGAAGGCAGTCGCCTAACCAACTGAGCCACCCAGGCGCCCCTAGGTGCTATTTGAGTCAATAATTTAATAAATTGAGGGCATGAGCAATATTATCATATATATATATACTGAACTTGGTGATAACTCTCCCTTACTAGAATTCCTAGAATTCCAGCTCCATGGAGGCAGATTTTATTTGTTACTGTCACTACTGTATGTCCAATGTCTGGCAAAGTACCTAGTTAAAGGTACCCAGTAATTACTGTTGAATGAGTGAAAGAATAAGTGAAATAAATGCAATCTGACTCAGTCCTCAGGATAATAACAATATTATAACTGGCCAGAATATATAGATTTCCTAACAAAAAACTAAAATGTTGAAAATGAACATTGATATTAAAAATTAAGGGGCGCCTGGGTGGCTCAGTCATTAAGCGTCTGCCTTCGGCTCAGGTCATGATCCCAGAGTCCTGGGATCGAGCCCTGCATCGGGCTCCCTACTCAGCGGGAAGCCAGTTTCTCCCTCTCCCACTCGCCCTGCTTGTGTTCCCTCTCTTGCTGTGTCTCTCTCTGTCAAATAAATAAATAAAATATAAAAAAAAAAAAAATTAAGATGGCGGGGCATCTGGTGGCTCAGTCTCTTAAGCGTCTGACTTGATTTTGGCTCAGGTCCTGATCTCAGGGTTGAGAGATTGAGCCCCACCTGGGCTCTGCTCTGAGCATTGAGCCTGATTAAGATTCTCTCTCTCCCTCTCCCTCTGCCCCTCCCCCACCCCGCTCGTGTGCCCGCGCTCTCTCAAAAAAAAAAAAAAAGAAAGAAAGAAAGAAAATCAGATGAAGTTACTGGGGAAATTATGAAGAAGTCCATGCACAGAAGTGACAGAGCTTCCAGATGTGATCATGCACCAAATAATTTTTTCCCGGACACTTGAAATGATGCCATCAGTTTTGCCCCCTCTCTGCCCTCCTTAACCCCCTTGGACTTGGAAGCTCCTGTCATGGAATGAATCTGACTGTCTGGCCTGGAGATGCTTAGGATCAGTTCAACTCAGTAGGGAATAAGCAAGAAACAAAACTCTGTTGTGTGCCTGCCATATCCCAGAGAGGCACATAAGGCACTAGAGTGAGAGAAAGGGGGATAATTGTTAGCTATAAAAATTAGACTTCTTTAGTTTGGAAAGACATTTATAATCCTTTATTAGTAGATTTTCAGGAGAAGGAACATCCGGCTAGTTCCCAGATTTGTGCTTTTCTAAGGGAAATGAGACTACAAGAGCCACAGGCAGAATAAAAACCGAGGAGTTCATTCTATTAGCCTGTCCCAAACTTGATTATTTGCACATCTATGTGGAACACAAGTGATAAGTAAAAGTCAGCTTTTACTTTAGTGTCCAAATAACAATAACCCCATCCCACCACCACTTAGGATAAATGCTGGAATCCAATTTCTTCTCCAATTTCTACGGCTTAGTTATATGTTTCACAAATGATTCCTGGTAGGGGCCCATCATCTCTGGGTTTCCACTTAATAGAATTTACTAAGGTTTACAGATAACATGGGTGAATCCAAATACCAAAAGGAAAATACAAATAAATATTAGATATTTCTGATTCTGCATCCATTGGCTATATCTGTTCATAAGTAAAAGTTTTCCTTACTGGTTTTCTACTTTGCTGCCATATTACCACAGCTCACTTATGCTTACTAAATGAGAGTCCCTTTTTTTCATGCTGTCTAGCCAATGATTGAGAGACACAAATTCCATGGTTCCAGAACTTCACAGAAACAACTCTAAAATGACATATCATTATAATATTCTGTGTTCTGTAATGGGGATAGCTTATCCACATTTGAAAACATTTTTTGGTGTTTCCATGGTAGGCTTTGTTAATTGTTAACTTAATCCCTGCCCCTCATTCCTTCTTCCTCCCTGATTTTTTTTGGGGGGGCAGCAATATGCCTAACAAAATATAGTCGATTATCATTATTCACATATTCCATATTTATAAATTTTAGATGAATGTGTTAATAGTCCAAACCTTTGACTTAGTTCTCTTTGGCCCCCCCAGGCATCTAGAGTGTGCCAGGTCTTGTTAGTACTCCAAAGTAGATGAGACAGAAGTCACTTCCCAAGACACCTCACTTGAAGAGATGGAATGTTGGACCCAGGCTCCAACCTTTCAGTCCCCAGAAAGGAGGTGGGATTTGGAAGTTTTCATCCACTTATTCTGTGCTGAGCCTGAGGGAAGGGTATGGCAAGTGAATGTATACCAGTCCAAACTCTCATTTTTGTTCTCAGTGACTCCCAACCTGGGGCCCTCTCTTGTCAGGTCCTAGCTTTAGGCAAGACAGATACCAGTCCCTTAAGCAGCCTCCTGAAGTGTCAGAACTTTGAATGTATGGTACAGTCATCTCCTTCCCTACCCAGGGAGAAGCTGGTAGCTGGGGGGGATTTCTTTTTTTTTTTTTTTTTAAAGATTTTATTTTTTATTTATTTGACAGAGAGAGAGAGAGCGAGAGCAGGAACACAAGCAGGGGGAGTGGGAGAGTGAGAAGCAGGCTTCCTGCCGAGCAGGGAGCCCGATGTGGGACTCGATCCCAGGACCCTGGGATCATGACCTGAGCCGAAGGCAGACGCTTAACGACTGAGCCACCCAGGCGCCCAGCTGGGGGGGATTTCTGTTTGTCATGTGCCAGGAGGAGGGATTATGGTGAGGGGGTGTCATGAATTTTCTTACCAGCTTTGATGCATCTGTTTTTGCACTTTGCTTGGGGTGCAGGAGTCTTTCAACTGGTCTCTAGATTTCTCTCAAAGGAAAATAGTCTGTATGTTGTTGTTGAATTGGGAAATTATGGGGCTTCCTGTTCCACCTTTTCACTTTTAACCAACACCAATTATTTTTTTTTACATTTTTTAAAATTTTGTTATGTTAATCACCATACATTACATCATTAGTTTTTGATATAGTGTTCCATGATTCATTGTTTGCATATAACACCCAGTGCTCCATTCAGTACATGCCCTCTTTAATACCCATCACCAGGCTAAACCATCCCCCCTACCCCCCTCCCCTCTAGAACCCTCAGTTTGTTTCTCAGAGTCCATAGTCTCTCATGGTTCGTCTCCCCCTCCGATTTCACCCCCCTTCATTTTTCCCCCTTCAATATTGTTTGCTCCCTCATACCTTTTCATAAATTCTAGATTGGTGAGTCATCATAGTTTACTTCTGTTTTTTTGCAAATAGAGAACCCCAATACACATCTCCTGCAGACCTATCTGATAATAAGCATATGCTTCACACATCACTTGGTCACATGTGTATTGGGGTTCTCTATTTGCAAAAAACAGAAGTGAACTACGATGACTCACCAATCTAGAATTTATGAAAAGGTGTGAGGGAGCAAACAATATTGAAGGAAAAGCTGAACAATGGTACTAGGAAGAACAAGAACAAAGCAGCTCTGTAGATATAGTTTTATAAACAAATAATGTCTTCAAGATATAGCCTTTGGGATGAAGGGAAATCATTAGCTTCAGCTGTGGACACGAGGTTCAAATTCAAGGGGAACTTCTTCATTCTCTGGTTTAGGTTATTTGTCACCTTAATGGACAGTCACGCTGAGATTGCTTGTAGTGGAGAAGAAGTGGTCCTAAAAGAAAGAGAAAGGCACTTTTAGCCAGAGAAGGAAAATGTTTCATGGGCAGAAACACCAGAAGCCCACTAGACATCATATATGATCTTATCTAATTTTGTTAATTATAGTCTCTTCACTTCATGCTTTCAAAACGCTCACATATCTTTGACTCCCAAAACTTCATTGTATTTTGTTAGCTTATAGAATAAAACTCCTACACATTATAGTTGAAGGTTTTGTTAATCTGAACTCAATTCATACTTTGCATCTCATGTCTCGCCCATTTGACTTCTCTTTCCACCAGTGCATTCCTGCCACTATCCATCCTGGTTATGCAGGCCTATTTCACATTTTTCAAATATATGAATTACTCTTAGAGCTTTGTACATGCTGTCCATTTGCCTGGAATACATTTATCCTCCCACTCTCTCTTCATCCCAGTACCTACCCCAGCTCAGAATTGAGTTTATCATCTTGGGGGAAAAGGAACTTAGAGAAGCAAAGTATATGTGCCAAACACCCCAACGCAGATACTGACTTCCTTCCACAACATTCCATATGAGCTTCGTCCAGCGTGGGCTCTGTCATCTTCAGTGATATAAAATGTACCACTTCTTGAAGCAGCTCATTTCACATTGTGATAAATTTGACTTTTGAAACTCCTGAAAGGACAAGGCTGGCAAAATACAACTCATTCTCTAAGGTCTAGCTCATATATCACTTTTTCTATGAAACCTGTTCTGACTTCTAGAAGAAATTAATCACTTACCCATATGTGCTCCCAAAGTGCTTTCTTCATACTAATATTATTGCACTTATTATGATCTATAACAGTTAGTTTCTCTTGCCTCTGTTCTTGAACCCGATTCTGAGTTTCTTTGAAAAAAAACCAAAAAACTGTGCATTAAATTTTGCTTCCTAGTGCCTAGCAGAAGAACAAATAGGAGGTAGTCAATATATCTTTGTTCAAGATAGATTAAATTTTACAATCTTCTAAACAAATCATACATGTTTTTATATTAGTGTATTATGTGAGAAAATTGAAGAAAATAGGCAACACAATGTAATAGATTTTACAAACTGTAAATAAGTGCAGTATAAACTCACTCCTATGTGATCTCAAAGTATTTTGTTCACACAAATATAATTGTACTTGTTGTGATCTATCACAGTTAGTTATGCCTACCTTTGCCTCCCCCAAATCCAGTGCTTACAATCAACATGTAAAATCTATGTAAAATCTAAAAAATATTGCATATTTTATTCAAATTTTCTCATATATATTCACAGAATCTTTGGGGTTTGTTCCTAACCAGGCTTATTTATCTATTTAAAATTCAGAAACAAATATTTTACTATACAACTGTGACTATTTAATATATCCATAGTGCTCAATCTTACTGTCACAGCCACAAATTGCAAGAAAATGTTAATTCCTTATTCCTACTTATGCCAGCCCATTTACATTTGTTTTGTTTGTGCTTAGTTGGTTGATTAACTGAGTAAAGTTTTGGTTGCAGTAACAAAGGACAAAATAAGAGTGGATTAATCCACATAGAAATTTAATTCTCAGGGTACCTGGGTGGCTCAATTGGTTAAGCCACCAACTGTTGGTTTTGGCTCAGGTCATGATCTCATGGGTCATGAGATCAAGCCCAGAGTCAGGCTCCATGCTTAGTGCAGAGTCTGCTTGAGATTCTCTCTCTCTTTCTCTCTCCCTCTGCCCTCCGCCCCCACTCTCTCTGTCTCTCAAATAAATAAATAAATAATAATAAAAGAAATTTAATTCTCTCTTATATACAGTCAGAGCAAAAATATTGCAGGTATGGTAGGTGACTGCACAGTGCCAGGACCCAGCCTCCTTCTATTTTGCTGGTCTACTATACTCAATGTGCACCTTCCATCTGAGATAGCTACTCCTTTTTGATATCTGCATTCCAGCAAACAAGACTGAGACAGGCAAAAATGTATGGCATGCACTTTGCCTTTCAGGACATAGCCTGAAAGTTATCTCCATCACATTCTTTCACACCCTAGAATTTAGTCACATGGACTAGAACTTAGTCACGTGGCCATACCTAGATGCATGGGAAGAAGGAAATAACATTGGCTATCACCAAACTTAACATTGAAAGGGTGAGACTGGAAATGTGGGACAATTGGCAGTGTCTGCTGCAGCTGGATTTATTCTCATTTTGTTACCATCCTGATGTCCAGTGATAAGACAGAGCAAATATAATGTCTAATTCCTTTCCCAATATTTTGGAGAGAGAGAACACTAATCATTTTGGCTGATGATGTGATCTTCTAAGAGTTTCTTAGAGTTAGAGGTTAAAGAAAGTCTGTAATACTAATATTGCTGACGTATTGTCATTTAGTTATTTTCAGGACAACATTCAGATGTAGTACTAATACCTAATTTTTTTAGTGATCCATGTAATAACAATAAAAATATAGTATAGTTTCTATTATGAATAGGCCATTAATACTGGTATTACCCTAAAATTCAAAACTCCTTTCTTTAACCCCTGCCCGTTTTTCTGTCTTGCTCCTTCTATCTTTCTATTATGACATTTTTAACACATGCCTACTACATAAAATAGCAATACAGGTTGTGGATGGCATTTCAAAAATGCTAAAGAAAACTTACAAAATAACAGTAATTATTATCACTATTATAGTTAACAACTGTACAACTATAATTATTAAAGTCAACAACTTTTCATATATTCTTTGAAAAAAATAAAGCAATCTCATGTAAATTTGTTCTCAGTGAATCCATTAGTAGACAAGAAAACATTATTTGAGAGGACATATGGGAGTATACTTGAAACAGGATAAAGCAGCTTGAGAAAACTTGAAAAGCATGAAAAACACAAGAATAGCAGAACAGGACTCCTAACTCTTCCTGTCTCCAATGAACTAAAATGCTTCTAACTTATTTCCATGCCCTTTCTTCTTAGAGAAATGGCCCTCAAATACACCATTTCAAACCATTTCTCTGTCATCACTACATTCCTCCCATTTCTGTGACCAACTGGAAGAGATGATTTCCCCCTTTCTACTATGCAGCTTGAAAGAATAAGAATGCACACAGACTACTCAAGCAATAAAATATAAACTCATAAATAACTTAATGATATAGCTATACATTAATAAGATTGATTTTCCTGAGGGATATTAAAAAGCAGCTCATTAGTATACAGTAATTTGCATGGCTATATGAGGAAGCCTTGGAGAGAGATCAAGATGTGATAAGAAAGAGGATTCAGGGGATCTCTTGATATCAGCATTTGGCCTCTGTATCAGAAGGGATGGATATTATTCGAGGTCAGGATTCAGTAAATTGTGACTTACAGGCCAAGTCAGAACCACCACATTTTGTAAAAAAAAGTTTTCTTCGAACATAGAAGGCTCATTTGTTTATCTCTTGCCTATTGCAGCTTTAATGCTACAACAAAAGAGCTGAGTATCTGTGAGGATATGGCTCCCAAGGCTGAAAATTTTTACTGTGTTAGACAGAAAAGTTTTGCCAACTCCTGCCCAAAGTACACTGCAATCATGAAAACAAATCAAGAAAAAAATCAACAAATAAAGGAAAATCTCAGGGGGTATAGTAGATATTACTACTCCCCACCAATATTTCTGGTTTTCTTTTCCATTCAGGCATTCAGAAGGCTTTCACTTTCTTGGCCCCTTGAACTTAGGTAAGGCCATAACAACTTGCCTTGGCAATAAAATGTGAACAGAAGTGTCATGAATCACTTCCTGGTTGAAGTATTAACTGGAAAATGTGTGTATTCCCATGTTCTCTCTCATTCTGCTGCTGTACTTATTATGAGCTGATGGTGTGAAGGTTTAGCCTGGGATGCTGGGAAGGTGTAGCGCACCACCACATAGGACAAGTGCCTAGAAAGCTGATTAAACCTAGCAGAAACTGTATGAGGGACAGAGTAAATCTTTGATGCTTTAAGCCACTGAGATTTGGGACTGTTTATTACCATAATATTTACCCAGTTATAATGACTGATACAGAGCATAACTCTTTTTTTATCATGCATTAATACTCAATACATTCATAGTAAAACACCAGGAAACCAGCATGAACATGACAGGTATGGAATAGACTTCCTCAGTGGAATTTGTGAATAATATCTTATTTCAGTTATCATATTCTTCAGCTCTTGGTTCTTTTTAAATTTTCTCTTTGTTGAAAGTCTCACTGAGTTTTTCCACTCCTCTCTCCAGCTCTGTGAGCATCTATGTAATCATTACTTTAAAGTCTTTGTCAAGCTGATTGCTTATCTCCCTTTCATTTAGTTCTTTTTCTGAGGTGTTGTCTTATTCTTTCTTTTGGAGCATATTCCTCTGTCTCCCTATTTTGCTTGACTTTTTTGTTTGTGACTGTCAAGTAGCTGGAACAACTACTTCTCCTAAACTTGGAGGAATGGTCTTGCGTGTGGTCATCCTTTATATAGACTGTGTGTGCTTGGTGACTTTTGATGGATGACTGGAGCTGTGGCCTGGTGAGGGCTGAGAGTCCCTGGGCTCTCTGTGCATGGACATCCAGGCAGGACAGCTAAAGCTAAAGTGGGTGGAAGCTGGGGTGTCCTGAGGCTCCATATGCAGAAGGTACCTTGGCAGGATAGTTGAGGCTGAAATCATTATAAACCAGGGTGTTCCAGGACTCTCTACATTGAGTGTACTCTGAAGGGATGGCTGTTGCTGAGGAGTACAGGCTCGGAGGTCCTCGGATTCTTCATGCAAGGTGCACCCTGGCAGGACAGCTAAAGCTAAAGTTGGTGTGGGCTGGTGAGGTCCTTGGGCTCTCATGCAAAATGTACCCTGGCAGGACAGCTGAGGCTGAAGTGGTTGCAAGCTCATGAGTGTTATTTTAAATGGAACTAAAATTTTAAGGGCTAAGAATGCATATACATTCTTACCAATACTCCCATATCAACATATTTTAGAGTGGCAAATTACTATAGAATTAAGACAGTCTGTCAAAGAATTATAGTCATGGGAAGGAAAATATAATCAAAATTAGATGAGTATCATAAAAAAGAAAGGTTTGACATAAATGCAGTTTAAATTATCAGCTATTTATTCCTATCTAAGGTTTAAGACAAAACTCTACTTTTCATAATACTGTAATTTTTTTCACCATTACCATTTGTACTAGGTAAAATAGCAAATTGACTGTGCCAGTAGCCCATTATTTAACAATGATAAAGTTTACAATGTGTTTGTTCCTTTTGAACTGTAGCTTAAAAGAAAATGGGTTTTAAAAACTGAAGTTTGAGTTAGTGGGAACTTTTGTTTTCAAACAAAAAGAAGAAATTCAAATGCTTAGTTTTTTTCCCCCTCCTGAGTTTGCTGGTGTTGGGGCTGAGTTAATAAAGCTCACAAGGTTGGGTCTTTCCTAGCAGTTTTTAATTTTCCACGAGATGAACATTGAGATAATGTGGAAGATTTCTTTGTCCAGTCACTCTGAATGTTAGAATGTGGTTTGACCAGATTTCTCCAGCATATAATCTTCTTATTCTCCCCAAACAGCCAAACCATCATTTGTGAATCTGGCAAATTTTTCAACCATTTAAATTCTGGTTTCATAGCTTATCATTTCAACTAAGTTTCTAGACTCTCTTGGATAAATGGAAATAGTAAGAGTTGACAAAAGTAAAAAAATTTAAATCCTGACACTTGAAAAGTCTTGAGGAAACATCTCCTGTATCTATTTCCCTGTTTATATAAAGGATTATAGTGTGCTTTCCATTTAGAAATTATTAGAACCACACATAGTTTTTAAAAAATCACAGGAAAGGGAGTAAATTATACATGTATACACATATATACACATACATACATGGTAATCTACCGATAATTAATAACTTTTAAAATGAGTGTATAGTAATTGAATTTTAAAACAAAAGTAGATACAGAAATAAATTTGAGCAGAGCACACTTCACACGAAATAACTTCATCATAAAATTTCTATTATATCTTCATTAATATTCTCCCTGAACTGTTGTAGCACATTTATTTTATAAATCGAGTCACAAAGGATTTTTTTTTTCAGACTCAAATTGGTAAAACTATTTGGAGCATGAAAGAAAAGATCAAAAGGGCCAACTGGGAACAAAGCACAGTGATCAGAATTCAGGATAAGCCACAACACATAATAATCCTAATTACCAATCTTTAATTAAACCACAGGGAGAATTTATGCCCTGAATAAACTTGTTCTCAGAGCTTTTTCTGACTTCAAGATAGAATGTTTTGATGTTTCTAAATATCAGCCAAGGAGGAAGCTTATTATTTAATATTTTATGATCTACAGAAATCTAAAGTCCAGAACATATGTTAAATGCAAAGTTCAAGACAAAATATGGTCTTCAGGGGTGTTGTTGCAAAATATTTGAATTTAGCAAGCTAATTAATTCTGACATAATTGACAAATTTATGAATAGCCAACTGATGAATTAAAGCACAGAGTATATTGACAATATATTTAATGGATTCATATAAAAATAACCTGCTGTTGCAAACTAGATTTCCTCTGGAGGAAAAAAACAAAAGCCAAATAGGTTTATGTAGTTGGGTATGTTATTAATGTGGGTTAGCCTATACTTGGAGGAATAGCCTATTCAAAATGCCTTGAATAAATTTCATATTTCTCATTTTCCTGGCTATTGAGCTGACAGAGTTTTGATTTTTTTTCTAACCCCCAAAATTCTTTCTTTGAGAGCCTATACTTGGGTATAGCATGCCACAGTTTAGTCAAGGAGGCTGAGTTGAGTTTTCTATAATGGAAGATCCAATATTAATTTCCACCTGTGTTAAACTTTGTCAACATTACACACTGTAACAGTTTGCCCAATAGCTTGAAGTTTCTTTTAAAACAGTTTTATGTATGTGTATATAAGCAGACCTGCATTTTGAGTAGTACTTTTTAGTTTTAGGCTTTATCTTTTCCTTTGCTTGAAAATTTCAGAAATTTCTAGAAAATTATATACCATGTATAGTATCTGACATCTCTTTTCTAGGTCTTACCTCGCTCTCACAGAGATGGTACCCCTGTGTCTTAGTTCATTTGGACTGCTGTAATGGGATATCATAGATGGCTGTCTTCTTCCTGTGCCCTCACAGGGCATAAAGGTCAAGGGAGCTTTGTGGGATCTTTTTTCTAAAGGCACTAATCCACCCTCATGACCTAATCACCTACCATAGGCCCCACCTCCAAATACCATCACTTGGAGTTTTAAGGTATGAGCACCCAAGTCCTCAAGGTGCCAGTGGCCCTTCCTTTGAAACCACTGGGCATCCCCACCCCGATCCCAGATCTTGCACTCTGGGCCTATGATAGAAGTAGCCTCTCAGATGATCTCTGAATTATCTTCAGGGTCATTCTTCCATTGTCTTAGAGAGGAGCTCAGATTTCTCTTGAGATGGCAAATTCATACTAATCTTATCAAATAGTTGCTTGGCCACATCCTTAGTGTTCTCATTTTTTGCTGGATAGGCTGAAGATTTACCAAATCTTTAAGTTCTGCTTCCTTTTCTGCTTACCAATTCTATCTTCAAATCATTTCATTCTTCCATCATTTTGCTATAAGCAGTCAGGAGGAGGAAAGCCACATCTTCAACACTTTTGCTAAGAAATAGCATCAGTTAAATATCCAATTTCATCACTTGCAAGTTTTACCTTCCACAGAACAGTAGAGCATGAACACGATTCAGCCAAGTTTTTTTGTCAATTCAGAATAAAGATCACCTTTTCTCCAAGAAGTTCCTCATTTCTTTCAGAGATCTTATCAGAACGATCCTTACTGTCTATATTTCTACTAACATTCTGTTCAGGATTACTAAGGTAGTTTCCAAGATTGAGGCTTTCTCTATTCATCTAGTATTTTCTGCCTAAGCTCTCACCCGAATCGACTTTAAAGGTCCAGTCACAGCAGCATAGTCTTTTTCTAGCATGCACCTCAAAACTCCTGTAGCCTGTCTTCATTACACAGCTCCAAAGCTGCCTCCACAATTTTAGTTTTGTATTTGTTTTGTTTTATTTTACAGCAGTACCCCACTCCTGGTACCAAATTCTGTCATTGTCTATTTGGGCTGCTACAATGGAACACCATAGAATTCGTGGCTTATCAACAACTGAATTTTTTTCTCCTCTATAGTCCTGGGGGCTGGGAAGTCCAAGATCAGGAGTCAATAGATTCAGAGTCCAGTGAGGGCCCACCTCCTGATTCATGGAGAGCATCTTCTTGCTGTGTCCTCACATGGCAGAGGGATGAAGGAGCTCTATGGAGTTTCTTTTATAAAGGCACTAATTCCATTCATGATGGTTCCACTCTGATGACCTGATCCCTTCCCAAAGGCCTCACCGCCAGATACCATCACATTGGGGATTAGGTTTCAACATGAATTTTAGGAGAACACAACATACAGTCTATAGCATCCTATAGCTATGTTTATGCTTTATGATTTTCTCAGCATTGGAATGGTGATCTGAGATATGGAAATGTTGGGAAGTTAGTCTCAGTTAATAGGTGAGCTTTTGAGTACATGTTGGCTAAACCCTACCATTGAGATTTCAGGAGCTCTTCTTGGCAAAAAAATCTTTCTAAGGCATTTTTAAATCTTGGATTCTGAGGGGCGGAGCAAGATGGCGGAGGAGTAGGAGACCTGGATTTCGTCTCCTCTCAGGAATTCAGCTGGATAGGGATCAAACCATTCTGAACACCTACAAACTCAACAGGAGATTGAAGAAAAGAAGAGCAACAACTCTCTCATCAGAAAAGCGACCACTTTCTGGAAGGTAGGATGTGTGGAGAAGTGAATCCGAGGCGATATTCGGGAGGATAGACGGCGGGGGAGGGCACTCCGTCGGCCGCTTCTGGCAACTGATAGAACCATGGAGCACAAAATCGGAACTTTTAAAAGTCTGCTCCGCTGAGGGACGTTACTCTGGTGGCTAAGCGGGGGGGTGGAACCCTCTGGGACAGTGTGGTCTCAGGACCCTCGGGGTCACAGAAAGACCGGGGGTGCCTGAGTGTGGCAGAGCTCCCAGGTAA
>NC_138380.1:74833496-74845216 GCF_054177405.1 Leptonychotes weddellii | reverse complement strand
GTTCTGCATGGAGCACTGGGTGTTATGCACAAACAATGAATCATGGAACACTTCATATAAAACTAATGATGTAATGTATGGGGATTAACATAAGAATAAAAAAAAAATCTTGGATTCTATGAGACTGCCAATGTCTCATATAAAAATTGTTTTTTGTTTGTTGTTTATTTCTTTGTTTTTAAGTCAATCAAAAGTATGTCTGTTCTTTAAAAAATTCACATACCAAAGTAATACCAAAGGATTTTCATTGGTCTTCCAACATATATATCATCAATGTTGAAATTGCCACACATCATTTAAAAACAAAAATTAACTTATTGTTAAACATAGACACAATGTCTTATCTGAGGAATTACACATTTTGCTTTTTTTTGCCTTTGTCTAAACAAAGCCTTCTTACTAATGCCTCAGACTGTCAATCTACTCTATTTTAAATAATACAGTCTTTGGGGAATAAAACTAATTTTAATGAAAATATTACAAGTAGCATGTGTAAATTCCAGAAATAATTAGTGACATTTCTTAATATTGTGGTATCATTTTTCCTCCATGTGGTTGTAGGAAAATGGCTACAGCTGCTACTGAACTCATTCAGAATGACAATATGTTTAAGGAGCTGTCTCTCCTGGTGTAGAGAAGTTATCTGGGAAAATAATCTTTTTTCATTTTAATTCTGAGAACTTGGTGACCTGGCTCGTGTCCAAGTCTGATTTTTAAAAAATTAGATCCAGGGACGCCTGGGTGGCTCAGTCGTTAAGGGTCTGCCTTTGCTCAGGTCATGATCCCAGGGTCCTGGGATCGAGTCCCACATCGGGCTCCCTGCTCAGTGAGGAGCCTGCTTCTCCCTGTCCCTCCGCTGCTCCCCCTGTTTGTGCTCTCTCTCTCTCTGACAAATAAATAAATAAAAATCTTTATTAAAAAAAAAATTAGATCCAAACCAGGTTACTGTATGCCAGCTTCCCTGTTACTTATTTATAAGAGTAAGAAAGAACCAATCCCTGATCTCCTAAGGAACATTAACCCATTGGATACAACAGTCTTAGAAAAGAAAATGAGAGTTTGAGAGGACTAATGCTTATTACTAGTGAACAATGGAAACATAAAGTACTTTAAACTAAAAATAGATCTGATATGACAAAATTGAGACCCCAGTAATCTACCTCTGGTACATGAGTGTGTTATGTATTTTTCTCCGTGAGAGTGACATTTTATCCTTTATTGCCAGGAAACTTCTATTTTTTTTTTTTTTTCCTTTCCAAAAGCCTAATAAGATCACGGTGAATACTGTGTGAACCAAGGATTCTTTATTTAATATAAACATTGCTTTTAAGAATGCCATGAATTGATTTGAGATGAAATTGTAAATAGGACAAGAAAATCAGCCACTGCCCAATCTAGTTTCAAGTCTCTTTCTTATTTCTTCTTCAGGACACCAACTGCTGTCTCCTGATGCCATGGGGAGGGAGGAGTTCCTAGAGGCCAGCAACTACTTCTTAGTTATCTTTTTAATGTTTATTTGAGCACACTTTCCCATGAATAATTTTTAAATGATGAATAGAAATTAAAAATCATTTCTTTGGTCGAGGGAGGGAGATCTTGCTGGCAAAGAGCCGTCAGGGGAGCCATATTAAAGTGAATGAGTGCTCACATACCTCCTTTCCGTATAGGCCTTAAACACTGATAAAGAAAACCTTTAAGCATGACACTATCTCTTATACATCTTTGAGAATACATCTCCTAATTTTTGATAACAAAAATAAGAAGAGAAATTTTAAAAAGGGCAATTTAATTAAAAGAAAATAATGTGGAAAAATGAAGAGGAGTAAATTTAATTTAAGTTTTTGATGTTTAAAGTTACTTCAGAGAGGATATAAGGCATAACCACTGACTTCAACAGCTCAAGCCAACTTCCAACACTTTTATAAATCACTTCCTCTGTATTATGTTGGCCTGAATATACTTTATATTCAGCTATGTTTTAGTGAGCCTAATGACTTTGTTGGAAGGATGTAAGCATGACAAATATTGTAGAATGATAGAAGAGGTTGATCAAATCTTGGGGAAAACTAATGGGAATAATTTGAAAGGGAAAAAATGGTGATAATTCCTTTTTCTAAAGCTTTTGGAAACTATCCTTGTTGTACTTTGAGATTTCCAGCTATTAAAATAAGACCTTAATATTAAAACTGATGTAGAAATATACCTGAACTTATAGGGTGATGAAGAACTGTTTTTAAAGGTTTAACTTTTGGACGTTGGACAAAAAGAAGACAACTGAAAGGAAGTAGTATAACTACTATTATATCTGCTAATAAATGTTTTATAGAGAATAGTTCAAGAAAATAAAACAGTTGTTTAAATTTGTTATAGTACATAAGGAAAGTGATAAATGTAGACATTAGCTCATTAATGATGACATCAGCAGGAGAACACAGCAACAATAAAACACAGTTTTTAACCAAATGAGTTTCTGCTTTTATTTTTATTTTTTTAAGATTTTATTTATTTATTTGACAGAGAGAGACAGTGAGAGAGGGAACACAAGCAGGGGGAGTGGGAGAGGGAGAAGCAGGCTTCCCGCGGAGCAGGGAGCCCGATGTGGGGCTTGATCCCAGGACCCTGGGATCATGACCTGAGCCGAAGGCAGACACTTAGCCAATTGAGCCACCCAGGCACCCCGAATTTCTGTTTTTAAAGCTTGCCAGGGGTGCTAAAAGAAAATTATCTTGTACAAGTGTGTAAGTGAGTATGCTGTTGGTAGAAAAATCATATATAGGGTGCCTGAGTGGCTCAGTTGTTAAACATCTGCCTTCGGCTCAGGTCATGATCCCAGGGTCCTGGGATCGAGCCCCGCATCGGGCTCCCTGCTCCGCGGGAAGCCTGTTTCTCCCTCTCCCACTCCCCCTGCTTGTGTTCCCTCTCTCGCTGTGTCTCTCTCTGTCAAATAAATAAAAAATCTTTAAAAAAAAAAAAAAGAAAAATCATATATAAAAATTGCATATAAATGTATATATTATAATTCTGTTCTTATGCCTCAGATGGCAGTGGTATAATGACCACCTGATTACATGATTATATATCTACTAAAATTATTTTTGTAATTATAGATAAGGCAGAAAAAAATAAGGAAGTACCTTCCTAAGCTTTTGGTCTCTAGTTGAAACTATTCTAAAGGAGACCTAATACCATAGACTATATAAGGCTGCTCTGAAATGAAGGAGCAAAGAAGTCATACCTTTCTTTTTAGAGAATTAGTATTACCTCATCACTTTTCTAATATTCAAATCATCTCTAATTTACTTTATAAGCATTGGTATCAATATATATGGATATGTAATTAAATGCAAACATTTTGAACTTCAACAATTATGTGATGTTTGAAAATATTCTAAATTCAAAATGTTATTGACAGCAATTTCCTGGCTATTTTCTAGACAGACCATTCTTTGAGAAGGGGAGATTAAAAGGGTGCAACACAATTTCTCCAAGGGTTATTTATAATCATTGGTTAGCATCAAAATTAGAGTTATTTAAATTGTTAATCCTGGTTTTTATTCAGTGGAGTCAAATTAAATCTTCACTAATACAGGAGAAGTTTATGGTTTAATTTTATACCTTCTTTCAAATTCAGTTTAGTACCACATAAATGTACTTTTCCATATTAACTTTTTCATGAAGAGCACAATTTTTACTTTGAAGGAAAAAAAGAATAGTTCAGTGAACAAATTCAAGAGTCTTTTACTTCTGGCCTGAATTATGGGAAAATAAATTTAGAAGAGCCAACTTTTGATTAAATCATTATAACTATAAAAGATTAGAGCAAGATTCTCTGAAAGTAAAAACTATTGATCAATAATAATTTCAAAAACACTGTTGCTAAAGGCAAGTTCATCCATATGTATGATTAAAGGTAAAAAGAGTTTGAAATTCACCTCTTATTCCTCAGTGAGGTATAATAGACAGCCAGAAAGTTTATTCATAATATTTTCAAGTACATTTCTAAAGTTAAGATTTGGTATATAACCTTAAATAAAATACTCTCTCTTTTTTTAAAGATTTTATTTACTTATTACAGAGACACAGAGCATGAGTGGGGGGGTCAGAGGGAGAAGCAGACTCCCCGCTGAGCAGAGAGTCTGATGTGGGACTCGATCCCATGACCCTGGCTCCATGACCTGAGCCAAAGGCAGACACTTAACCCACTGAGCCACCCAGACGCCCAAAATACTCTTAATCTTATGCTTAACCTTGTGCCATATAGTGAAAATGAATCTTAGCAATATCCTGGATAAATTTTAGGACCATTTTGTTGTATAAATCACTAAAATTGAATGCCCTATATCTAATAATATCTTGCTTTCTGACTGCACCCTTACCACCACCCCTTACTCTTGATAGTTATTCATTTATTCATTCATTCATTCATACATCTATTCATCTTTGTGTCTGATTCTCTCTCAGAATGGCAGTTTTATGAGAACAAGGACCTTATTTGTCTCTTTCACTTATACATTTCCATGTATATCCACTTTCTGGAATTTTCCTGTTCTCATAACTGGTGCTTGATTACTGTTGACAGTCACACAGAAAATTAATTCATAACTCTTTTGTAGTTTTGACCTATGATTTTCTTGGTTTCACCTAAGAATCTTACCTATATTTCAATGATTTAGCACCTATGGTATGCTGGTCAGTATTTAAAAGAAAAAAGAAAAAAGGAAAAAAAGAAACACCATCGTATGTAGCATTTGTCGATTTCTATGGTGGAATGGTCCTACCACTGATGATGTAGTCAGCTCATAAAATTCTTCAAAAATAACAAGCAGCTCTTTTGAGTTGGTACTAGCTAACTCCAGCACACTACTTTATGTCTCCTGACTTTAAAGAGAAAAATTTCCTTTTGAGAATTTTCAAAAAAACTTCAAAAAGTTAAGAAGAGTTTTTGTCTCCAGGATGCAAAGAGCTGGAAGGGGTGTTCCTTGGATCATATAGCAAAAAAATAGAGATATAAGTAGAACAAACTTTATTTATTAGTATAAAAATCCCAAATAACTATATAGATGATATTAATTATATAAGTAAATGGAATAAATAAAAATCAGCCACAGATCACAAAATTATTAAACTGCAACCAAGTGAAGTCTGTTATTCACCAGAAAACTGGTGAATAAAACACTGAAAAAAAAATAAATGTGCCTAGCTCTAGCATTTTACAAATAGTTTCTGTTTATGTTTATTCTATTGTGCTGGATCTTCTAATTCTGCTGGATGAAAATTAGGGAAAGTCTCATGAATTTTCAGGTCATTATAGGTAATGAATGTTCAGTATTTTTAAGTCCAGTCCAGTGTAATAGAAAGTTTAAATGTCGTCACTTCTCTCCTAAACTTCTCTGCTTTCCCATCTCTGAACGACTGACGGACAGTCACCTCAAGTAGAAAGAGATTGAATGCAGGGCTCCTTCTCCTTCCCCCATCTTCTACTTTTTCCTGTCTCCAATTCTTGTTTTGTTAACCAAGTGTGTTCCCTCTACTGGATCAGAGGAAATGGAGGGAGAAAAGGACACAGTAAAACTCTAACTTGACTAGTGCTATTGTCAGGTGCCAAAACTATCTCCAGATTCGGCAGGTATTTAAAGCTGACTCTTTTCTTCATGGGACACATTAGTGACTTTTTTCAGAGATTTAACCATCACTCTTAGTATCTTGCTCACAGTTCTCTTCATATAAATGCTTGCATCTCCTCTGGCTATTTTGGGGATCCCAGCAGTCATCTCCCTGTCAGGATTAAATTGTGTCTACAAGCGTCTTTTAAGGAAATCCAGGAACAATGCTTTCCTGTCTTCCTCTTTCTTTCTGAGCCCAGAAGGTTTTTAATTACAAGTTTATGTTCTTAACAAGAAGAGTACCATTCAAATTATCTATTTTTTCCTGAGTGATTTACTGGTTTGCGTCTTTCAAGGAATTTGTCTATATTACCTCAGTCATCAAATGTGTTGTCATAAAATGTTCAGAATATTTCATTACCATCTTTAAAGTCTATAAACTAGTATACATTGTTTCCCTTTATTACTGTAGTAGGACCTCTGTTACAAATTTGAATACAACTGGCAAGAGCAGGCATGGTAGTCTTGTCCCAGACTTTTGGTAAAGTTTAAACACAGAAATTGGGACTTATTTCCCTGTAGCTCCCTCCTTTCCAAGTTTTTTTCACTCACCTTTCAGCTGCTCTGACAGCCCATAACTACGCTCTGGTGCCCCAAGCCAGTAAAATTACGGATTTTTGTTTGAATTTCAGCTATTTTTGCCTTGTGGACTGGTAAGTATGCTCAGGAAGAAGTTTCACATCAACACAAATAACAAATAGAGTTTTGGTCTATTTGGGGGGTCTATACAGCTGCAGTTTCTGCCTATTTTGGGTCACTTATCAGAGTTTCAAATAGTTGTTTTTACATATTTTGAATTGAATTCATAATTGTTATCTGTGGGGGTATATGCATTCATTACCAGAAGAGTAACAACATGTATTACTTTTAAAATCTGGAAAGCACTACATTAAAATAGGAAAAATATAAAATAAACTACATTTTCTTGCATATTATGGTACTCAGTGCTTGTAGCCATCTATGAATTTAATTACTTAAAGCAAATACTTGGAAAATTTTCAATTTATGAGTGTGATAATTTATAGAAATATTTTAATATTATAAAAAAGAATAAAATGAATTCAGATACATTCATGTATTTTTCCCTTCAATCACTATAGTTGTTGACTCTGAAAGGCAATAAAAGGCTTTAAAATGACCCAAATACAATATAGACTATAAGCCATTTTGTCCTGTCATGAATACTGAGTCTTTGCATATAAAATTATAACATATGTTTTTCTTTATGAGGAAATAATTGACAATCCTAAAAGAAAGATTACCTCCTCTGCATTAGCTGAAATTATAATTTGAAAATGCATACTCCTGTTAAAGCTTTCTTTATTTTTTCACAAACTAAGTTGAGGTTAGAAACAGAAACTCTCTAAGTAACTACGATTTCCAAGAGCTGAATTGTTGTGATTCAATTATTTAAGTTAGTTAATAATAAATGGTTCCTTGGAGAATTTTCATTTCTACAACTTAGACGATAAACCAAAGGCACATTGAAAACAGTTTTCTCCAGTGAGAAGACAAACGAGAAATCACAATAACTTATCCAGGAAGAACTTGATGGTGTTCATATTAGTGCCCATTTGCAAATTACATATAACCATTCTGTGCTATCTTTCTGAAGCATGAAATTTAAATTTTTTTTAATATTTTGTAGGTGAATATAATCTTGTTGAAATTGAGGGTCTAATAATAAGTACAGAACATTTGAGATAATGTGAAGGTCGAGGGAGATTTAAAAAATGACTGTTTCTTCAGAACTTGCCTTTAAATAATTTACTTGCCTTAAGATCTGTGGACATCTCGGGGCGCCTGGGTGGCTCAGTCGTTAAGCGTCTGCCTTCGGCTCAGGTCATGATCCCAGGGTCCTGGGATCGAGCCCCGCATCGGGCTCCCTGCTCAGTGGGAAGCCTGCTTCTCCCTCTCCCACTCCCCCTGCTTGTATTCCCTCTCTCGCTGTGTCTCTCTCTGTCAAATAAATAAAATCTTTAAAAAAAAAAAAAAATCTGTGGACATCTAAATTGTTCACAGTGAATGATCAGAGCAAATATTTCAGCTGCAACATTTCCATAAAGGCAATTATTTGTATAGCTTTATATGCCTAGAAATTCTTACATATCTATATTTAGAATGCATTATAAGTTTTCCATCTAGAGTTAAACTAAGCCATTATTTTAAAGCAGAATACTGTGATTTTCAAGTAAGTATTATTCTTTCCAGGTATAACATACCCTAAAGTATACTCCACAAATTATCACTTTGGATAGAGAATATTTCATCTAACCCAATTTAACTATAAGACATCTAATAGCATGCTTTTAATCTCAACATCATAATGAATTTGTTCTATTTTTCACAGTGGTGAATAAGGGGAAGAAAAAATTCAGATTTTACTTACACTAGTTATAATAAGTTATTTTTTTCCACCTGAATGTCATGTGGTTTTTAAATTAAGCAAGCTCCTAAGATAATCAGAATATTGTTTTCAGAAGTGTAATAGAAATAAAGATTTGGTAAAAAAAAAATGGCAAGTTTGAAATTATAAAAAGTGCCTAGTATTGTGCTTAAGACATATTAGAAACTTAAAAACTAACATGAATGTACAAAGTGATATTATTTCTAAAATGAGATCTTTGGATTCAAACACACTTGGATTTCAATATCAATTATATTTATTTGCTGGTAGCTTGATGTTAGGAATATTACTTATTTACTCTAAACCTAGATTTCCTAATTTGTGAAATGCAGTGAGAATTAACTTGATAGCATTATTGTATGATTTAAATGAGGTAAATCTGGTATAGTGGATGCTACTAGAAAAATATTGGTTCCATTCCTTTGTATTAAAGTTTGCCCTCTTTTTTTTTTTTAATTAATGATACCAGGGCTAAAAACCTATGTACTTGTGATTCCCATGTTCCCAATGAAGAAGTATGTACATTTCATAAATGAGCTGCTTGTAGGGTATATATTGTACTTCAAAATATTCATTAAAATTCAAATTAGTATATGCAGAAAAGTAATTTTCATACATATTAAAAAATGCCTTTAAAAATGCCTTTGGAATGAACAACGTATAATGTAGTCATGTACTTTGATATGTAATCTTTTTATCAGTTGGGTTTATGGAGAAGGGATTCTTTAAAAAATTTAATCCATACTGCTTTTCATTCACCCATGTTCAACAACAACATAGATATGTTTCATATGTACACACAAACATGCACACACATACACACAGAAACTTTTAGGGATCTCTAAGAATATATGGATATCTTAACATAGTCATGATAGGAGGACAGATTAAGCATTTAGTATGGGCTATATGTTCTTTTTATTCATTTTTATCTCTGAAAATATTCTTGTTCTCCTTAGTCTCTAAATATTGTTAACTTGAAAAATAAAATCCTAAGAATCAGATGTCATAATTCAACTAAACAATCTCTAAATTGCCCCAAATTATAACAATTCCAAAAGTAGCATGTTAAAGGAAATTTCTTAGAGCATAGGAAACATCTTGCTGAATTAAGCTTATTGTACTTTCAAGCCCAGAATTTTATCTGCAACAAAGAGTATGTTGATGAAAATCATGGTAAAAATGTAGGTTTGCAAAAACAATTAGCTTTTGGTTTCTTTCAATGTGGTCCATAGATTAAATGACCCCTGGCTTTTTTTTTTTTTTTTAAAGATTTTATTTATTTATTCGTGAGAGACAGAGAGAGAGACAGAGGCAGAGGGAGAAGCAGGCTCCCCGCGGAGCAGGGAGCCCGATGCGGGACTCGATCCCAAGACCCTGGGATCATGACCTGAGCCAAAGGCAGACGCTTAACCGACTGAGCCACCCAGGCGTCCCAACCCCTGGCTTTTTTATAACTTTTGAACTACATGAAGAAAATTGCCTGGTATATATATTCAGAAATATATCCATCAGTGCTGTACTTACTAAAGGAAAACAGAAAACATATTAGATATTTTTGTAGGATTTTAAAAAGTTTCATGGAGTAAGGATGGAATAAGAAATGATTTGAATTTCAATTTAACACTAACATAATAAAGTCTTTGTATGGCCTGAAAAGATATTTAAGCCTTTCAATTACCAAAAACAAAACAAAGCAAAAGTCTAATTACAAGTCTTTGAGCCACATCTCTGTAGAGCTGTAGGCACAAGGACTTATGGCCAGGAAGGTTTCAAGCAAACAAATTTGTATTTTCAGCATACACCATGTCTTCAGTGTATGCCATAAGGTAAAATTGTAGATCTTTTTAAAATTTAATTAATGTATATTTTTGACATATTGAACAACTTTCATTATTGAATTATCCCTGGTTGTTTCCTACTTTGTCTTTACCTGTTCCAGAAACTTTGTACATATGGATATACTAATGAGGCCAATTACTTCTTGAGTTTATTTACTTGAATATGAATTACAACAGTATGTTGCTTTCTATACTATTGTTCCTACATGAATTCAAGATTGATAATAAATGAAAGTGTATGATCTGTCTGAAATTATTTTAAGTGCACATTCAATTCCCTTACCATTTATACATTATTTAATTAAAATGGTACATTCTGCATATCATCAACTTTATTTTTTCATAGCCATTTATATCACATGCCATCTTAAGAATGTTAAAACTTTCCAACTTATTCATTTTATAAATATAGTCATATTTTATTCATTTGGCACTGTTAGGCAGGGAGAAATCCATATAAGGAAATTTCCAAATTTTACCCTTACACTTAAACTAGTAAAGTTAAGGATAGACTTTCAGTGTTGTGTTTTTCTATGATGTTTTGGCTTCTTAAAACATTTTGTTTTTGTTTTAGTGAAGTGGCATTTCTGGCTTCTTGACAAGATTATGAATATTTTCAGTTTCTAGATAATTAACTTTAGATAACTGAGATTTGGTAAAATTTATCTGGACTATCAAAAATCATCTATCTAGGAGTGCCTGGGTGGCTCAGTTGGTTAAGCATCTGTCTTTGGCTCAGGTCATGATCCTGGGGTGCGGTGTCAGGTCCCTGCTCAGCGGGGAGACTGCTTTTCCCTCTCTCTCTGCTTCTCCCTTTCTCTCTGCTGTTCCCCCCTGCTTGTGCTCTCTCACTCTCTCTCTGTCAAATAAATAAATAAAATATTTTTAAAAAAATCATCTACTTTATAGATAATCTATTTGAACTGATTGATTTATCCTTCCCTTCTTATTATTTTAGTACATCTGCTCCTTTACAAAACTACCTCATTCCCCAAATTATTAAATTAAGAAGTATTAAACTGCAATAAGTGTGTTTAGTATTACCCACCCAAATAAATTGTAGTAAATTCCATGGTATGTTTTAAGAAACATAAAAAGTTCAAAAGACAAGACATAGTTTAGCTCTGTTTCTTTTCATTTCCCTCCCATTTTTTCTTTTAATTCATCTTTCCCTACTTTATCTCTTTTATCCTTTATTTTTTTTAAGATTTATTTATTTATTTTAGGGAAAGAGAGAGAGAGAACATGAGCAGGAGGGGCAGAGGGAGAAGGAGAGAGAATCTCAAGCAGACTCCTTGCTGAGCTTGGAGCCTGAGGCAGGGCTTGATCTCATGACCCTAAGATCAGGACCTGAGCCAAAACCAGGAGTTGGATGCTTAATCTACTCTGCCACCCTGGCACCCCTATTCTTTATTTTTGAACGGAGTCTAACCATGATTCACTGCTTGATTTCTAGGCAATTTTTATCACAAGTTAGCATCCTTTCAACAGAATAAGGTCTTCAAAATAATTATTCTCAAACCTAAGGAATTCAAAGATTTCATGGCTTTGACAGTAATGCTGGTTAAAAATTATATTGATTTGTTAACCATTTATTATTGATTGTTTAGTGTGGACAGATTTGTGCCGATATAACTCAAGACATGATCAAATTCATACCATTAAATATCGAAAATAGGGCTCCTGGGTGGTCAGTTGGTTAAGTGACTGCCTTCGGCTCAGGTCATGATCCTGGAGTCCCGGGATCAAGTCCCACGTCGGGCTCCCTGCTCGGCGGGGAGTCTGCTTCTCCCTCTGACCCTCCCCCCC
>NC_138380.1:74797534-74833396 GCF_054177405.1 Leptonychotes weddellii | reverse complement strand
GATCAAAATACAGAAGACTTAGTAGGAGGATTTCTAAATGTAATGAATCCTCATCAGATTCTCCAGGGATTTTACTGCTCAACATGACTCTATTAGCCTGTGAGTGCCTTAGAGGCAGAAACAGTGTCTTATTCATATTCTTATTCTCAGCAAAAAAAAGTCTGATATTGGTAATAGTAACAAATTATTAAAGATTATCACTCCTAATTACTTTAGATGCTCTATACATGTTGAATTAACATACCTGGAAATATCCCTGTAGTGAGCTACCTTAATTTAAAAAGGTGTAAACTTATTATTGACTATATGTTTTTGACTTCAAATTAAAAGTGCCTGAACTTGGTAGCTAAAATGACATTTCCTCATGAATAATTTTCTGCCATGAAAAAAAATCAAAATTTTAATGAAAAAAGGACAAATATAGGTTACTAATTTATAGAAATGAGATTGGGGCTTAATGATTCACTGAACCCATACTGGAAAATGGTCTTGGGAAAGGAAAGTGTGAATTTTAAGGGGACCAGAAGCAGAATGAGAAATCATTCCTGAAACTGGGGAAGAGGTAGATGTAGGACAAGAAGAACATGATTCTAAAATGGTGTGTCGTGACATTACTGATATAGTTGTATAGATTAGATGACACAAATAGATTCAAGAGGAATTCACATTTATTATCATGTACATTTCTAGTTGAGAGGTTTTTTTTTGGGATTTATTACATAGAAATAGAGACAATGTAATGATGAAATTCTGTGATGGCAATTTTAGAGACAAATTATTTGATTGATTGGTTCTTTATTTCTCACCTGGCATTTTTTTTTAAATGTGTCTCTGTAAAATAAAATGAACTTTACATGTTTCCAGGAGGTATTATGTATATGACTGATAATTAAATCTGAGAATAAGAAGTGATCTTACTTGGGCGCCTGGGTGGCTCAGTCATTAAGCGTCTGCCTTTGGCTCAGGTCACGATCCCAGGGTCCTGGGATCGAGTCCCACATCGGGCTCCCTGTTCGGCGGGAGGCCTGCTTCTCCCTCTCCCACTCGCCCTGCTTGTGTTCCTGCTCTCGCTGTCTCTCTCTTTGTCAAATAAATAAATAAAATCTTAAAAAAAAAAAGTGATCTTACTTAAAAGAAAACTTTAAATAATCAGGAAAAACATCTGAAGATCTACTAGATATTTGGTGTTGTGTGAGTTACAAAGAAGAGCAAGGCATGGCCCATACCTTTTATTAACTTCACATTTTCATGATTCCTGGTAGAGTTATCTTTGACTTGAATATTTCTAGCTATTAAGAGCTAACCTAGTGTATATATGAGTCAGAATGGCACATTTAAATAGGATGCAAAAAAGGCTTATTTAAAGGAAATAATTACAAATATGAAATTTTAGAAGAATCAGCAGTAATATGGAGCACAACAGCTAAGCTGTTGGTCTAGAAAGGATAAGAAAGGAAGCTGTTAATAGAAATTGGAGAGAATTGTGTAGAGTTGGCCATGTTAAGAAGGGTAATGAAATTTGATCAAGATGATGGTCAGCTCAAGATGATCTTAAAAGGCAGGCATCAGGGGAAGAAACATCCTCATCTCACTTTACTCTTTCCCTTAGATCTTCTATGCAGTTTCCCACCAGCTAAAACCAACTGTAAGCAAATTCCATATATGTGGGCCTCTTGGTACAGAAAGCAGAACAGAGCAAAATACAACACAACCATTTTGCCCCTTCTTATGCACTCTTGTTCTCTGCCTGCATGAGAGTTACACTTTCCTAACATAGCAAATGCACAAAATCTCATCACCCTCTCTATAATTATGGAGTCTCACAATACATCTGGACATAGTCTCACCTGAAACTGAAAACATTAGCTTTCATATTCTTCATATAGGTTGAAATTAATCTTCATATAGGTTGAAAAGGGTAAGAAAAGAAGCACTTAGTAACATAAAACATAACTAGCTACTGCATTCCCCATAGCTTTCTCTGCTCACAAGTTTCTGTCACGGGATTGAGAAAAGGTTCTCAGAATAAGGATGAAATAAGAAATGTTTTGAATTGCAGTTCAACACTCTTCCTTCCATGCTTCCTTCTTCTCTGTCAGGAATTTTTTCCCTTAGTGTGTTAAACAAGATGTTTTTTCTTACGGAATGACCCAAACCTTTATTCCTACAAATGTAAATCTTGGGAGGCCAGTCTCTGTTGATTTCCCATAGACCAAGCCTATCACAAAAATGAGTTGAGAGATGTCCCCGGTAACCAGGATCAGTCATCACCTCCTAGTTCAACAACACCCCTTCTCAAACTGTTGTTCTGTAGACATGGTAAGAGTAGACCGGACATGGGGCAGACTCAGCTTCCAACTCATTAGAAATTTGATTGTGTCTACTTTGGAAACATTCCTCTGTTGTTCACTAGAACTTCTAAATCCATCATTCCAAGGTTGAGGGAAAGTGAAACAAACATTTTTTTTCAGTGAGTTATTAAGTGCAGTTTTCCTTATTTTTGAAAATTTATGTTAGTGCCCCTTCATCTTTATGGAAGACTTACATTAACATGTACCTGTTTTCGGGGCGCCTGGGTGGCTCAGTTGTTAAGCGTCTGCCTTCGGCTCAGGTCATGATCCCAGGGTCCTGGGATCGAGCCCCGCATCGGGCTCCCTGCTCGGCGGGAAGCCTGCTTCTCCCTCTCCCACTCCCCCTGCTTGTGTTCCCTCTCCCGCTGTGTCTCTCTCTGTCAAATAAATAAATAAAATCTTAAAAAAAAAAAACATGTACCTGTTTTCACTAATGAAAGAAATCCAGAGATTTTCACTTTCATGAAAAAGGCAAAAAGTGAAAATAGCCTTCAGCATTTGTTTTGCAGTGAGCTGTTATAGAGGCAGCACACACCCCAAGCAGGGAGAGTGGCACCCTCTCATTAACAAATTAATGGCAGTTGCTTCTTGGCTTCATGCTATGTTTGGCACAAGCACACTTTACTTTCAGATAGTGAAGGAAACCTGTAAAATAGTAAGAGCACACCCATCTCCCCTACTTACATAGGAGAGTGTCAGTATACATCGGTTGTGGTTTTAAAATATATACCACATCTTGTAAATTTGTTTTCCAGCCTCATAGTGTGTTGGTTCCCAGTTGGGAACATACAGGAGACTTCAGCAGACTATTTTACCATTTTATCAGAATGGCTGCTTCTATAGATGAGTAATGATAAAAGACCAATCGCTTTGTACACGAGGTCAATACCACACTTTTTGCGAGGAACTATATAGGCAGGTGAAACAGAGTATTGTGGGGATGCCCTGGTGATGGAATAAGTGTTTTATAAGTTGACTAATGGTGGTGTTTACACAGGTCCTTCAGTCCGGAAAGGCAAATCCATACCTAGATTTTGTATTTCTTGAGAGGACAAAGAATTACCTTTTATCTACAAAAGGGGTCCAGTGAAATCAGCCACCTCTGAGGTAGATGGTTAATTCACCTATGGGATGATACATATTGGGACTTAGCATTGGCTTCTGGTATTGCAGATTGGGTGCTCAACAGTGAAGATAGCTAGATTTATCTTGGTGTTGCAATTATCTATTGTTGTATATTTGAAGTTTACTCCGAATTTTTGTGGCTAAAACAACAATAAACATTTCTTACATCTCTGTTTTTGTGGATCAGGAATTCTGGCTCGGTGTCTCTCATGGGATTCCCAACAGATATTGGCCAGGATTGCAGTCATTTAAAGTTTGTTTGCAGATAGAAGATCCATTTCCAAGGTGGCTCACTCACATGGCAAACTGTGAGCAGGAGTCTCAGTTTTTTCCATGACTGTTTAGGGTGGATTTAGAGTAGCTTTTAACTTGGGACTGGGTTAGGTCTGTGAGAAATGCTTAGACCTTCTGTGGTCTCTACTGAATGTCCATGATGTCCAATGTGACCTTGTTATTCTGCTGGTCAGAACTGAATGTCTCTTAGCCCTATGTTTGATCTGGGAATGATTTGGCTTATAGCATCCTGGTAGTTCTTTACCCAGCATAAGGCAGTATCAGTACACATGCACCCTTTATTGTTCACTTAAGGGGAATCCTATGCAGGTTTCAGGAGCTCTTTCTTCTTATGGCTCCTTTTCTGATATTCTGTACCAAAAATTTTTTCTGCTTTAGTCTCCATGAATTCTGACCTAAGCAGTCTGCACTAAAAGTTCTGTCTGCCATAGACCTCCTTTGAGCTCAGGGAGTCTGATCTGGTACTCTGCACCAAAACTTTTATCTGTGATAATCTCCTTAACTCTGATCTTTCATTCAACAATTTAGCTAGAAGACTGTGCTCTACTCGAGTTGTTCTCAACCCACAAACCATTGTACTGTCTAAAAATTTTCTCAGAAACCTAAGGCAATTGTAAACATAATGTTATTAGTTTCTTCTCTCAAAGTCAGAGTCTGGGGTCACTTTTTTTTCCCAATGTCTAAAAACTGTTTTGTGTATTTTGCCAGAATTCTACTTGTTTATGTCAGGTGGTACATTTGATCTTAGTAAATCTGTCAGGATCAAAATGCTATTAGAGATTTCATAGCATTGTGGAATAAATTAGGTCACTTTCCCTCTTTTACGTAACTAAGAAAATTTTTATTTTCTTTGGGATGTGCTTTTTTTCTTTGACATCCTTAAAATTTTATGAGATGAACACTCTAAGCATATATTTTAAAATGTATTTTAAGGGATGCCTGGGTGACTCAGTTAAGCATTTGCCTTCGGTTCAGGTCATGATCCCAGGGTTCTGGGATTGAGTCCCGCGTCGGTATCCTTGCTCAGCAGGGAACCTGCTTCTCCTTCTCCCTCTGACTGCTGCTCCCCTCTCTCCTCTGACAAATAAATAAAGAAAATCTTTAAAAAGTAAATAAATAAATAAATAAAATAAAATGTATTTTAAAACATTTTATTTTCTTCCTTGATTATTTTGTCTTGAATCACTTATTTTATTTTCCCCAAAATTCTTTCATATAATTGATATGGTTTTGCAGAGTATGCTCTGACTCTACTAAAGAAACATTTTTCAGTTTTTTGGGTTTTTTTAAGATATTTATTTATTTGAGAGAGGGAGAGAGTTGGTGGGGGAGGAGCAGAGGGAGAGGGACAAGCAGACTTCTGCGCTGAGCGCAGAACCCAAAATGGGGGCTCAATCCTAGGACCCTGAGATCATGACCTGAGCTGAAAGCAAGAGTTGGAGGATTGACTGACTCAGCCACCCAGGCACCCCCATTTTTCAGTTTTTAATTAGTTTTATAGTTTACCCTTTGTAAATTTCTGCACTTACCTACATTGTTTCTATTTCTCTATGATTATTTTGTTTTCTACTTCCTCGTACTAAATGCTGAGTTAATTATTTTTGTCTTTCTGTTCTATGAAACTTTTCTTGCCAAGGTTTTGTCTATTTTTTAGGCAAGAATTTATTGATTATATCAATTTTTTTAGTTTTGTTTTATTATCTATTTTGTTAATTTCTGCTTTATATTTTTTAGGGAAAGATCTGATTTCATTGGGTTTAATGTCTTCCTTTTCTACATTAAAGTGGAGGATCATGAAAAATTGTGCACAATAGCTTATTTTCTTAACCTAAAAATATTATAAACACTACACATTATTTATCTAATACCTACTTAGAACTTGCAATGTGCCAGACATTATTCTAGGAGTTTTATATGTATTGGCTCATTTGATGTTCTGAGAAACCTATGACAGTTATGATTATTTTTCCTATTTCTATGGGTAAGGAACTTGAAGCCCAAAGAGGTTAACCTGATGAAGTTTACAAAGCTGTGAAATTGATATTCACATATAGAAATGCAATTGATATTTTAACTTGGTCTTACTGTCCATATATTTAACTGAGCATTCTATGTAGACAATAATATTATGTGATAAAAAAATAACATTTTGGTTTTTTTCTTTTTGACTTTTATGTTTTTAGGTTATCTGTATAATACAAATGCTTTGGCATTCTATACATGCTTGAGAACTACTTGTATTATATCATTTGGGGGCAGAATTTTGTATCATACCATTAGGCATGTCTGTTAATTGTGTTATTCATCTTTTCTACTTTTACTAATTTTTTTTTTTACCAATTAATCTATCAGTAATTAAAGAGGTATGTTGAAATCTCTCACTATAATGATATATTTTTCAAAGCTCTCCCTATTGTTTCATTAATCTTATTTATTGATATATTTGAGATGAGTTTATTTAATGCATACCTAATATTATGGTATTACACATGTAGGTTTAGAATATTTTTCCTAACAAGCGCTTGCAGGGAACCTATCCATCTCTTGGCCTGTTTTTTTTTTTTACTTTGCAATGATTAGTCTTTTCCTACCAGTTGTTCATTTATTTATTTTTAATTTTATTCTTTAGTTTTAGTGCACTGCAACTGCTATATCATGTGACTAAACATGCAATTTTTGCCGTATTTATTCGCTTCTTATCTCTGTAAGTTCAGGTCTGACATCACTTGTTTTTACCAAGCCATTGTTTTTTAAAAATCTTCTCCCTTCCGTTTCCACTGTTGTCTCCATTGAACTCCATACATGTTATTTATCTTCCATATCTTTAAACTTTCATTCATATTTTTGTGTTTTTGTCTGTCTATATTGTGCATGTCTTCTAATTTTCTACTGTCTCTCCAGGGTGTTTAATCTGTTTTTTTAATCCATTCAAGATCATTTTAAGTTTAAAATTATTATTATTATTTTCTTCATTTTAGTGGTTTCATTTGTTTCTTTTTAATATCCTGCATGAGTGTTCCAGGTAGCCTTTTGCTGCTGGCTTTGTGTGTTGTTTCTATTATTTCAATGTTTGACGGAATTTTCTTAAAGGACCAGATAGGAAGTATTTTAGGGACATGGCCTGTACAGTCTCTGTTGCAACTATTCAACTCTACTGGTGTAGTGATATATATAAACAAATGAGAGTGGCTGTGTTACACTAACATTTTATTTTTAAAAAGTGTGGCTGGTACATGGGCTAAAGTTTGCCAACCCCTAACTGTATGATTATACATTTTTATATATAGCTATTCTATGCTCTATGGATGGATGGAGAGAGAGACAGAGACAGAGAATTTATTGGAGATGCTTTCCCCTGGAGAGGATTTGTAGGGATACCACTAACCTAGCAAAATTTTAGCCACTTTGAAGATTCCTCACTTCAAGCAGTGAACCTTCCACTCATAAGATTCCCCCAAATTAAAATCGACAATAGGGTCTCAACCAAATATTACAAGAATATAAAGAATTAAGCCATCGTCAGTGAGAATCAGCAGATATTATAAGACAGAAATTTATATCCTAAAGAACTCCAAATACCAGACTTGTTTAAAAAAAAAAAAAAGCTTTTCTATCCATAAAGCTATCTCTATACCACATTTTATTTACCTATTCATCAGTTGATGAATCAATCAATTACAAAGGGAGATGCAGATACAGACAGAGAGAAAGAGATATACTAGTTTAGTGGCAAGAACCTAACAAGTATTTAATAAATTCTGGTGAATGTCTGAACATTGAACAAAATTAATAAAGAAGAGTAATTTTCTGGCAAACATTATAATGTAACTGGGACTGGGTTATTCCCTAAGATTTGAATGAGACAGCAAAGTGAATGAATACTGCGTTTGCTTTGAATTTTAAGGAAGTGAACCTTTATTCCAGGAGAACACCTTTTAAGTGCTGTAACATCTTGGTGAAGCACCAGTAGCTGTCCATCCCTCTGACTTTTGTGTCTTAGGGCTGATCCTAAGCCACTAGACATTCCACTGAAAGTTTGTTCTACACTTGTTAGTCAGGTCTGTTAAAAACTTTCTATGGTCACTTTAGCCTTTAGAACACACAATGAGAAATTAGGCTTCAGACGTTATTTACCATGGCCTCTTTGTAGCCATTCTGCTGTCTTTCAGTCCAAATCCAAGTTCCCTGTTAACTCAGTACCAGTCAGGGATTTCAGTCCAGTTTGTTGAGGGCTCTGTTTCCATTTCTAATTCTTAGCTTTTCTGCCTCCATCATTTTGACTTGTCATACTGACATCTGGTGGATGAGACATTCAGCTCCCAGATGCCTAATTACCAGGCTTCACTTGTTTGATCCAGAGTGGGGAGTGATTTGAGGAAATGTTGGAGATTTGGATTTCTGGTTTCCTTTCCTATCCCCAACCCTTTACCAATTTTAATTAGTCTTCTTCAACTTCCTGGTAGTTCTCAAATTTTCTCAAAACTGGGGTCACATAAACAATATCAATTTATATAAAATCACTTACTTTGTGCCTATATGCAGGTATAAATTTTAATTCCTTGATTAATTTTACTGGTTTAGCTAGCCTCAGTGGCATTTATGAGCAAATATAATATCCTTTAGAGAAAAATCCAATATTTTCTTCAAAGGTGAAGAAAATTGAGACTTATAAGAATGGAAGTTGTCTAGTGAAAATCTGTAAAATATACTTACAGCACAAACTTTGTGAGTTCACTTATGTTTGTAGCAAACATTTCAAAATCACACACTTTTTTTCTTCTGATAAAAACTCCATGGGTAACCCATTGGCGCTTAATTAATCAATGCACAGTAAATGAAGAGGTTTAAATTATCTTTATATTCTGATGGATTCTGAATTAGTATTTATCTTTTTTTTTTTTTAAAAGATTTTATTTATTTGACAGAGAGAGAGGGAACACAAGCGGGGGGAGAGGGAGAAGCAGGCTTCCCGCTGAGCCGGAGCCTGATGCGGGGCTCGATCCCAGGACCCTGGGATCATGACCCGGGCCGAAGGCAGACGCTTAACGACTGAGCCACCCAGTCGCCCCAGTATTTATCTTTGTTAAGTTAAACATTCATCTCAAGTTGAAGATTTAGGCATCAATAAATGAAGCTCAATAAAATGTGTGTGCAGAATACTGACAAAAGACCAATTGGGTAGTAGCTTCTCCAGGAAATGCATTTAATTAGATTTTATAAAAAACAGCATATCCTATGAGATTTATAATGTCTATTAAATAAACTATTTAAGGGAAGTCACCTATGTTTACCAAACACAAAATAAAAAATGGTAAAATAAAAAAGCAAACAGCATACTCTTGAGAGTTTTTGATTATTAAATGAAATAAAAGTTAGAATTACTTCTTGTGACACAGAGAAGACTTAAATTTTGATATTCTGGTAATAATAAAGATAATATAGCAATATGCCCAAGGAACAAGATATTCTTTAGTTGATTTTAAGTACTGCAGTTTTATTTTCTCAACCAGCAGTTTTAAATAATATTTTACGGAGACTGCAGTGGACTCATTAACTACAGTATATATAAAAACAAAAACAATCTATTAAAATAGGCATTTTTATAGATAGCAAACTAGAGGGAAAAAAAAGCAAAACAGAATTTTCTACATTGCAGATTGCCCCAATTCACAATGCTAATTAAAATTTATACCATTCTTCTTTAATGAATTTTTTCTAATCCTTCTATGAGAGACTGCAAGCAAATGCTAATAATCAAATGAGTGATTTCATAATTTTGTTTTGAAGTACTAACTGAGGTTTAAATAAATTTACAGTGGCATCACCTTAGAATACAGTTTACTTACAATGGTTCAACTTGCTTCAATTTGCGAGTGACTGATGTTGAAGAAAAAAGACAAATTAGTTCTAATTTGAAAAGACTTCCTAATATAGCCAGTAAGAATTTTCACCAAATTATAACACTTTCATAAACATTTAGTCATTTGAAATTTTTGCTCTGATTACATAAACTGTTGCAAAATAGGCCAGTTTAGATACTTGTTTTACTCTTACATTTATAATAGCTATATAAACATGTTATATTTATATAAATTTATGTATATTTAAAATAATAATTGCATATGATAATTATATGCATATGATATTTATAAAAATAAGAAGAACCTGAAAACTCAGAACATAAATAAAACTATCCACTAAATTCTTCCTATGTGGTCTTCCTGAAAATAATGTTTACATTGAGTACTTTCTGACTATTATATTCCTGGAAATCCCTTCACCAAGGGTTTCTTAGCTACTTAAAGGTGCACTATAACTATTATTGTCCATCATCTTTAATCTACATCATTGTCTCCCATCTTAATTTTCAGTCCTGTGGTCTATTGGGCAGTGTGGTTGGTTTGTCTGTAATTTTGTTGGTTTGTCTAAAATATTAATATTAATGAATATAAATAAATTTACAGTGTATATAATATTAATGTATGTAAAAAATCTTCAAGGAAGTATGTTTAGAGAAAAACGGATTTCTAAGCATCATGCCTAGAGATGGTAATTCAGTTCTGGAGGTACCCAAGAATTCTGCATTTTAATATGTATTCCAGGTGGTTGTGTTGTAGGTCCACAGGCAAAATTTTAGGGACAATGTGGATACTTAGGAAGTATAGGAAGGAGCTGGGCGAGGGAAATAAGTTAAAGAATGTGTTGTTTTGTAGTCAGTGGTTCTCAAATTTTCATAGTAGAGAGTTGTTCTGTTCATCACCTGGAACACTACAATTAATGGAAATCTGAGCATTTAGAACAGCTATAATTTGTGAGAAAGAGAGGGACCATCACTGGTTTTCCTTGTAATTTGACCAGGGAGTCTTAGAGCTATGTCACAGGACAAAAGAGTTTAGTTGCAATCATCAGCTTCTGATTGTCATGTTAGAGCTGGTGCAAAAGGCCATTAATCTTAGTTGAGTGAGCATTTTGCCAGACACAGCTCTCCTTTTCCATTTCATTCTGTTAGTATCTGTGCATAGCCTAGTCAGGAATTGCAAGTACAACAGCTTGGACAGTTGAAAGGGAGTGATGCAGTCACCATATAGGAAACTAGGGACATTAATAAATATTATTGATTGACCAAGCTTGATATGCAAAAATTTGCTATTACAGAACATTTTGAGGTATAAAGAGAAAAGAACAGTCTTTGAAGGCAACCGAGTTTAGAATTAAACTATGGTTTTATCTGTTACTAACATTCTGACCTCAGAATACTTATTCTGAAAGTCCCAATTCATCTGTGAAATGGGGAAAATAATGTTTATCATGTTAGACAGTTCTGAGGATTAAAAGAGGTAAAAACATTGAAAAATTGTTTAAAGGGCCTGGAAAAAGATGCATGCATACATAGATGTGTTTTTTCTTTCTTGCCTCAATTCATTTGCTATGATCACATTTTGAATCTCTTTTTTCAATTTTAGCTTGTATGTCTATATCTCTTTTTCACTCCCATTCAAAAAAACCAAATATTTGTGGTGTTCCCAAAGTGATAGGGACTGATCAGAATACAAAAGGAAATTGAATTGTAGCCTGTTATAAAAAGGAAGATTTTTAATACTTACTTTCTTTTATTAAACAGTATTTATTTTTCCTTTTGATCACATTTGAAGCAAACATTCAAAAAACCCAGTTATCATTTATAACTATTGAGTATTGTTAATTTTATGTGGATCTTATTAGAAAATCATAACATACACTTAAACATAATTTTACTTTTTTTGCTGAGGAGCACATACTTAATTTATTATGATAAATAATTTTCTAGATGTACTTATTTTTATAAGATTAAGCCCTACTACCTCACTCATCAGTTTTATTTTGAGATTTTTCACTTGGAGTTTCCTTAGTTTGAAATAACGTAGGTTTCATTTTTTATTTTAGATATAAATCTCCTTTAGGTAGATGATCTTATTCTGTTTTGTGTTGCTCAGAGCTATTTAATAACCACTATAGAGAATGACACTAAAAACCACCCAAAAACACTGCACACTGGGTAGTTCAGATTAAGAACTAAATTGTTAGAAGTTTGTATTATGAAAGTTGAACTTTAATACCCTAAGAGACAAAATTTGAGGTGTGAGTTTATCTTAAATCATTGTCAAGTGAATTTAGTTACTGACGTGGACAAAGGCTTTCATCCGAAGACAATTTCAGTTTCTTAGATAGTCCTATTAAATTGAGTGCCCCACATTATTGCTATGATGAGTTTCCAGTATATTCTTAATACAAGGGAGACTTTAAAAGATAATCATCTGATATGATGATACATAAACCACTTCAGGTATTAATGTACAAGTACAATTATAAACTGGCTTGAAGATTTGGAATTCCATTTTTCAAGAAAAATTATTTATTTATTTATTTGAGAGAAAGAGAGAGAGAGAGCACAGGGGGAGGGGCAGAGGGGAAATGAGAGAGTCCCAAGTAGACTCCTTGCTGAACCTGGAGCTCCATGTGGGGCTTGATCCCATGACCCTAAGATCATGACCTAAGCCAAAATCAAAAGTCTGACGCTGACCTGACTGAGCCACCCAGGTGCCCCTGGAATTCCATTTTAACTCTTTAATGTAGTTCAAATACTCTCAATTTAAAATAAATCATCATTTAAAGTTAAATCATATGTTAGAATATCTAAAATCAAATTCTATAATGAAAAGAGCTAAACTACGGTACTGAAATGATCATTCTTTAATCTATCTTCAGAATACACAAAATAACACAATAGCTGTGAGTGAAATTATAATATAGATTTCAAAGTACCAAGAAAGGAATCAAAAAAAATTTTTTTAAGATTGTATTTATTTGAGAGAGAGAATGAGAGAGAGAGAGCTCATGAGAGGGGGGAGGGTCAGAGGGAGAAGCAGACTCCCTGCCAAGCAGGGAGCCCGATGTGGGACTCCATCCCGGGACTCCAGGATCATGACCTGAGCCGAAGGCAGACACTTAACCAACTGAGCCACCCAGGCGCCCAGAAAGGAATAAAAATTTAAATAACAACAGTATAAAGTGAAAAATCGGAGTGCACAGAAAATCAGAAGCAAGCTGTGGTATTATAAAAATCTCTCTTTTTTTTTTTTTCTTAATCTGGAAACAATTTTTGTTATGATGTATCATTTTATCAATTGCAGGCAGTTCACAGACTCATGATTCCATGTTTCATCTTCTGTGATTGGTCAGAGTTTATGAAAAAGGCACAGAAAGCACAAAGAGATCAACACCGATTGACCGCTGACCCCTTGCTTTATGTTTCTCACCACCCATCGCGCACACACAGCTACCGTGCTTGCCAGGGACAGGCCATCGACGGACTCTGTGTCTGAAACCCGTTCCTGCTATGATGATTGCTCACATTGCCTGGTGACTCGGACGCGAGTTCTGGCTCCAACTCCAGCTCTGAGCTGGCTTCCGACCCACTGGCAGGGACTCTGACGGCACCTGAGCCCTGCTTGTGCCAACATATCTGACATGTTCAGAGCCAGCTTCTGGCTGGTGAATCTGCAATTTAAATAGCAGGCTTTTGTACACATTAGGAAATTAAACACAGGACTTGTCAGCAGTGTTGCTTCATTTAAAACAAAATATTAAAAAAAAAATTTGTGAAATTAGGGTAGGCCCAAGTAGGTAGATCTTGTCTGAGTGGTGACTTCTTTAAGCAAATGGATAGGCGTTTATTACATTTGTATTCTCTATAATAAATTTCTCTGGTCCCTGAGTTTAAAAAAATATCCATAGTGGGGCGCCTGGGTGGCTCAGTTGGTTGAGCGACTGCCTTCGGCTCGGGTCATGATCCCGGAGTCCCGGGAACGAGTCCCGCATCGGGCTCCCTGCTCGGCGGGGAGTCTGCTTCTCCCTCTGACCCTCCCCCCTCTCATGTGCTCTCTCTCTCTCAAATAAATAAATAAAATCTTTAAAAATATATATATATATCCATAGCAAAGAACATTAACTTTAAAAGCTCTGCTAAGAATGGTTCTTTCTTTTTTTTCTCAATTCATGTCGCCAGCTTCTAAAATGTCTGCATAATTTGTCAGGCCATTGTAAGAAGTGATGTAATCCCTGACTGTCTTATGAATTGTGCTGGTAGAGAGACAGCTAGTGACCAAAAATGGTAGGAAGTTAAAATAAATGTATTTGTGAAATATTTAACCATGAAACCATTTCTTAAAAATAACATGGCCTTTAATTATTTTCCACTCCTTTTAATCTGGAAAATTAGTAATTTTAAAAAAAAAAACAAAAAAAACAAGTGTGACTATATGTGATTTGTTAATAATCTAGTTCAACAATTTATATTTTTTCATACATGTTCATTTTCAGTATTTGTGCAGTAAGATTATAAATATATTTATTTAGTCAATTCTGCTTTATTTTATATAACATTTCTGTAAGATTTGTAGGCAAATGTAAACTATAATGTAGTTCACCTAATGTCAAAAATGTAATATTTGATTAAAAATATTAAATTGATTTAAAATACTGAAAAGATAAGGATGCCTGGGTGGTTCAGTCCGGTTAAGATTCTGCCTTCGCCTCAGGTCATGATCCCAGGTCCTGGGATGGAGTTCCGCATGGGGCTCCTTGTTTAGCAGGGAGCCTGATTCCCCTCTGCCTGATGCTCTTCCTGCTTGTGCTCTCGCTCTCTCTCTGACAAATAAATAAATAAAATCTTAAAAAAAAAAAAAAACCTAAAAGATAAATGAAAATATTTACCATTCTTTCTTGAATTTAAAGATGACATTTAAAAATACTTATATATGTTAATAATAGGAAAACAGTGAATAAAGTTAAAAGAATGTAGGTGTTAGCTAAAATAGTTAAATGGTTTCCAGTAAGCTTCAGAGAATATTGTGTATATCTACATTTTCTTCATTGTAAGAACAAGAAATTTACTTGACTTCATCGAATGAACGTAAGGCTTCAGGGATATCATTTTTTTTTAAAAGATTTTATTTATTTATTTGAGAGAGAGAATGAGAGACAGAGAGCACGAGAGGGAAGAGGCTCAGAGGGAGAAGCAGACCCCCCGCCGAGCAGGGAGCCCTATGCGGGACTCGATCCCGGGACTCCAGGATCGTGACCTGAGCCGAAGGCAGTCGCTTAACCGACTGAGCCACCCAGGCGCCCCAGGGATATCATTTTAGTGTCACTTCACGTCAAGCCAATACATTAAAACCAATGCTCTAAATATTCTAACCCATTCGAGCAAAAAACACTCGCCAAAGTAAAAGGCAATGTAGTTGTACTATAGAGTAGTTTCAAAGTAACAGCTATCCGATGGTTAGTCATGTGAATATCTAGAATAAATGAAGAAGTAATGAAATGGAAACATGCAGAGAAACAGAACTCTGAATATGCTTAAATCTGTACAAATAATAGTCAATTTGTAAATAACACAGATTCATCTATCAGTGGACAACTAGTATTTTTAGAAAAGGAAAGAGTCTTAATATAAAATCAGTTTCTTCTGTTTTTTTTTTCCTTTTGTTTTGTTTTAAATTTCTTCCCTAGATCTGTTTTGGTGGAAAGAAGATGAGTGATTCTACTGAACATCTGTAATACCCAGCTGCACACTGGCATTTGGGTAAGATTTGATTGATGGCGTACTTGCATGGAGATTTACAAATGTGGCCCAAGGCCAGTTACCCCTTATTTTGACAATGAAACACTGTAATTCTTTTTTTTTTTTTTTAAAGATTTTATTTATTTATTTGACAAAGAGAGACACAGCGAGAGAGGGAACACAAGCAGGGGGAGTGGGAGAGGAGAGGGAGAAGGAGAAGCAGGCTTCCCGCCGAGCAGGGAGCCCGGTGCGGGGCTCAATCCCAGGACCCTGGGATCATGACCTGAGCCGAAGGCAGACGCTTAACGACTGAGCCACCCAGGCGCCCCGAAGCACTGTAATTCTTAATATTAAGTGTTTACTGGAATGGGGAACAAGAATGCATGCAGTTTCTAGCAACATGCAGAGAATAGGAATTGGTAAATTAATCAGTGTTCCTACCCACCCAGAGGTCCCAAAGCTTATAACAGATATTCCACCCATGAAATGGCAGCTACTCCTTAGTGTAGAACAGTTGCCTTCATAAAGCCCACTAGCGCTATTACGCTGGTGCTGCCCATTAGATACTCTCAAAAGTTCTGTTTTATCTATTAGTCTCGTGTTTTTGTTTTTGTTTTTCTTGGGAGTTTAGGTTCTCTCTTTGTTAAATTCAAAATCACATGCTAAGGTGGAGGAATATACCTGTTTGATTAGAAGCTCCTGAAACAGCACATCAAAAACCTTAACGGTCTGAAAAATGTTTATGAGCCTAAGAGCTGCTCCAGAGCATTAAACAGATTTTTTTTAACATTGCCTAAAATCTGTACATTCGTCTGCATAAGAAAGAAAACCTTGTGAATTCTATTTTTAGACCCATTTGAAATTAACTGGAGAGATTTCAACTGATATCTTGTACTTTGTCATTGTCAGAAAAGGAAAGGTGAAGTGCATGTTAACCTCCTGAGATCACTGAAATTTTTGGAAATTTGCTTTTACTTTTGTCATAGAAAGTTTTTCCTGTCTATGGAGCAAAATTTCCATCACATAATATTTATTTATTTATTTATTTATTTAGAGAGCATGGATGAGCCGGGGTGGGGGTGGGGCAGAGGGAGAGGGAGAGGATCTTAAGTAGACTCCATGCTCAGCATGGAGTCTGACTGGGGGCTCCATCTCAGAACCCTGAGATCATGAACTGAGCCGAAATCAAGAGTCAGAGGCTTAACCAACTGAGCCACCCAGGCACCCCAGTGATTTCTTTTTTTTTAAGATCGGCTTACCAGGAGTATTATTTGTTTGACAGGAGAAAAAAGGTATTCTTAACAACTTTACTTATGTCAATAATGGCCCACATTCTTCATCATTATTTTGGTTTAACAACTATACTTATGTTAATAATGGCCCATATTCTTCATCATTATTTTTGGTTTGTATCCTCATATTGTCAAGGATACCTCTTAGTCCTCATAAACAAGTGACTCATTTTTTTTTCCTGTGTGTTCTCTCTGGCAGTTTACTTTATTGGACATATTTTGCTATTCTTATTTCTAGTTTATCTTGCTTTTTTATGCTCTTTAATAATATTGATTATAGTAATAATATAACTTCATAGTTGCATAGTTCTTTTGATTGAGCAAAGTTATTTTTAAGCAGTTATTTAAAATTAGTATCATAGCAATTGTGTAAAATATATATGATTAGATTGTTTATTCAAACTAGCCCTATAACTGGATCAAGTTTGCCAGCTAGATAGTAAGTAGTAACAGAGCTGGGGTTGGAACCCTGAAGGCATAACTCAGAGCTTAAAGAATTTTCCATGCTCACTTTTGCTACTTCTGACTTCCAAAGCATGCTTCATATTCCTTTTCTACTCACGTACAGTACGTTATATAACTTTACTAAATATAGGCAAGAAGTTCTATTAATCATCAAATCTGATCAGAGAAACTAAATGATCAAAACTATGAAATTAGACTCTAAGATTCAGTGTCTATAAATATAAATATACATAAACTGGTGAAACAAAATTATTGTTAAAAAGTGAGAGAAAGGAAAAAAATCTGGGGTCATTCAATTATCTTCAAATTCTGATTGGCAATATAAATAACTTTTAGACATTAAAAAGAAAGGCATAAAATGCCAACACTTATTTAGAGAAAATAAAGCTGAAATGCAAAATCCCAATATGCTATATAAGACAAAGGTACTAAACAAAATAATTAATAATAATAGTAAATAATGCACTCATAAATACAGAAGGACATTTAAGAAAGACTTTTTATAAGAGTCCCCAAAAACATATAGGATGAAAATGAATAATGTTAATACACATAATTATCTCATTTGATAGTGCAATAAAATCTTGACTTTTAAAAGTAACAACAATCATGAATTAAGGTGAATAATACGAAGTAGAATAAGTAAACCAAGTAATATTTGCTGCAATTATTTTTTATGAAGTTATTCTAACTCATTCTCATAGAGAAGTGAAAACAAAACTGTATCCAGAATAATATAATTGTATGGACCTTGAATAAGAAAAAAGAAATCTGTGTAATAGTAAAACAAATTTATGTGTTAAATAAAGGTTAAAAAAATATATATCAGATACTGAGATCGAATACTTTGCACTTTTGCACTTGAAAAATGCCAGGCTTATTTTATCGCAATTACTTTTTGTAGGCCCATTGCTTCCACATTTCAGTTGTCATGATAATGTTAATTGTATAGCATCCATCATAAATGTAAAAGGGCAAACACCATGGTCCATTTGAAGAAGAGAGTTCAATCATTTACAGGAAAAAAACCCAAATCCTGAAGCCTATTTAAGCCATATGTAGAATTCTTTACTCTTTTTTTTTTTTTTTTTAAAGATTTTTATTTATTTGACAGAGAGAGATACAGCGAGAGAGGGAACACAAGCAGGGGGAGTGGAGAGGGAAAAGCAGGCCTCCCGCCGAGCAGGGAGCCCGATGCGGGGCTCAATCCCAGGACCCTGAGATCATGACCTGAGCCGAAGGCAGACGCCCAATGACTGAGCCACCCAGGCGCCCCAGAATTCTTTACTCTTAATCACAAAACCGTCTTGTTCATTCCCTCAATCTGAGACAATGAAAATACAGAATTTTGTGTTGTTTCCAATTAAGGTTTGAAAATTTTAAAAACACTGATAAGTAATTATAAATGACTGAGATGTTCTACATCTGCAGCATGAACACTTGATATGTTCTAAAATTATCTATAGATAGATTGTTCACATCAGTAATGTTCGCTTTCTGATTCAAAAATGCTTCCAAAATTTGGAATTTGAATTGTAGCCTACATCAATCAAGACAAGTAACAAAACTGATTTATTAACAGTATCATTTCATCATGACATTTTCTCTTTTTGTCTTAATCCTACTAAAAGTGTGTAAATCTACTAACAGAAAAATGAGCCATTGATAAGTGTTAGCAATAGGATAATTATATGTACAATTTAAAACAAACTTGAAAGGGAGGAGGTGGAGGAGGAGAAAGAATAAGAGAACAATGAGGAGAACAAATGTTAACAATTAAGTGAGGACAGAAACAATGTAGTCAGATTTGGACTTGGAATACAACAGAGTTGAATGTGAGTGAATGCCTATGCTATTGATTTATTCATTTACAAAAATAATTATGAAGTATGTTTAAATATTGGCAAGAATGTAACTACAGTACAACAAATTATTTCACCATTATTTATTAAATGAACCCAATTACCAGTCTTAATTTGTTTCACATTTATTAATAAGAGAGATAGTGAAGGGTTAATTTTATTAGTAACTTATATAAAGGGCAACTTAAGTATGTTTGAGAGTATTATTCTTAACAAGAATAGGTTATTTTTTATTAACATTTGGCTGAATGTTCTTTTGTTCTGTTTGACTGTCAGCCTTGATGGAAAAGATCATCCATTTTCAATGGTGAACAATTAACTCCTCTGGTATAGAGCTTGGCTCCTTTCCTTAAGGTGAACACACACATACACACACCACACACACAAATACTAGGGAAATGATGCTATGAACAAAATCAGCCAGCAGTCAGGGTCAAGAGACCCCCTAAATTTTTTTTTTATTAATTTCTTGATTATTTGGGTCATGTTCTTACCTTACCTCAGAGATTCAAAACCCTCTAGTTGGAGGTGCTTGGACATTTCTTAGGACCTCACATTCAGAACTCCTAAGCTGATTAAAGTTATAATTCAGGTTCTCTGGCTCCAGAGAGTCTGTCCCACTTCTAACACAAGATGCATAATTTAGAACCTTTGTAATGTTTAACTAGTATCATATGAGAAAATGGGCCTTGATATAGGGAGCTGGTACATAGCTCATAACATGATTTTTCTTCCTTTTTTCCATGGGAAATAGCTACCCCATGATATTTTAACATAATGTAATAAATGGTCATCAATATAAACATAATTGAGCTGGGTAGTTACTGTTTTCTTCTGAAATGTCATTGCCAATAACATTTTCTCCCCTTGCATTTCTTTTCCTCATTCTCAGAGAATCAAGGACATAACTATGTAATATCATGCATTTGAATAGGAAGTGTGCTGTTAAGTACCAAATAATGTACAAATTTTGTATACATTTCCTTCAATTAAAATTGCCTTGGAAATATTTCATATATATAAAAGATGGGTGGAATGCTACTGCACCACGTAGTATCCAAGTTATATGGCCAACATCACTATGCATTACCTATTTCTTGAAACTTTCTGAAACAAAATTTTGCTTATCTTTTTTTCTCTTGCTCTTCTCTTTGCCTCTCCATTCCTTCTTTCATTTCTTTCATTAACTGTTTTTCTAACATACCCCTTTTTTCTGTTAAGTAGATCATTAAAAAGTCCTGCTCTCCTCTTACTAAATTTTATCTTTCAGGAGTCACCTTAAAGACAAATACATATATTTTAATGTACAGTCTTCTGGGGAGTATGTGAAGGGGTAGGAAACACAGGAGACTCTCTGGCTTTTTCACTGCTCCTCACTTTTATCAGTGCACTGTCAATAGCTTTGACGAAGCTGTTCTCACTTACCACCATATTTAATTACTTCTTGAAATGCAAAGACTTTCTTTTCAGAAAAAAATTACCATCTCTATGTAAGTTTTTACTCTTTGAAATATGTGAGTTACTTTCTAAGTAGTGGTGTCTTCGTATCACTACAACTCAAAAGTAGAATCTAGGTTATGTAGAATATCTTAGGTAAAGAAAGTGGCCAGTATTTGGCTCCAGCCAAATTTTCTATCTTTGTTTTCGTATTCTGTATGTAGAAAGAAAACAAAGCCTTCAACAAGAAATCTGTTTCGTGGGTGTCAGTACCTTGAAAGCCAAATGGTTACAAGCTGTTCAGAAGCTTCAATCCTACCCATGAATGCTTTCCCCAACACTCTGGTCAGCCCCAATCTGCAGAATTATGTGCAATAGGCTTAGTGTGGGGACTGCTCATTCACAGGGCAAAAAAAAAAAAAAAAAAGTGTTATTGTTGTTGTTTTTTGTTCATGTTCAGTCTCAAATGAATAAAGGATTAAAAATAGCTTGGTGGGCTATAAGAAACAGAACTAGGTATTTGCTGCAGCTGTGCCGGTAACTAATTATATAATAGGGCATGTGTCACTTTAACCTCTCTGGCCCTCACTTTCTCATTTGCAAAGTTAGAGATATTCCTCTTGATTAAAATATATGATACTGAAGTTTTAAAATCAGAAAGCCATTTCTCTTTCTTCTGTGACTAAATCTGTAGCAAGATGGGGCTAAGGGAAAATTCTGCCTTTGTTAGGGAATCACACTGTTATTTAACCACCACAACTCCCGCGCTCCTCCAGCCACCACCAAAGCTGCTATAAAACCTAGTTTGTATGGCTAATTTTCTCTCACTCTGGAACGTTTGTTTCTGACCACAACTGATTGGATCATGAATAGATATCCATCCCAAGAACAGTCAATCCACATCCCTGGCAGTAGCCCTAGTGGCCTAGAGAGAAAAGATAAACTGTATGGATTGATTTTTGTCTAAGTATATAATGAGAGACTGGCACAATTAGAACTTGTTGAAGCTGGGGTGCCTGGGTGGCTCAGTCGGTTAAGTGTCTGCCTTCGGCTCAGGTCATGATCTCAGGGTCCTGGGATTGAGCCCTACAGTGGACTCCCTTCAGGGGGAGTCTGCTTCTCCCTCTTCCTCTGCCCCCACCCCCCACCGGCTTGTATGAGCACACACTCTGTCTCTCAAATAAATAAATAAAATCTTTCAAAAAAAAAAAAAGACAGAAATTGTTGAAGCTTAAAATGATCTGGGAAGGATCATGGATCATGGTGACTAGGCCCAAATGTATCAGGAAACTGAATATGAATAAGATTAGGAAGAAGCAATTCTGATAAATAAACCTATGAGATATAGAGAAAAACAGAAAGTACTACGTAAGACAAATTGTAAGTAATAATGGAGAGCAGAAAAAAATATATGTCCATTTGCCTGTAGTAGGGTCCTCTTTATGGTTCCTCTTCCTATGTCTCAATTTTTCATTTTCTGCGGTTCTCTTTGTGGATACCCTTATAATAAATCTAATATTACTTGAGCCTGCTAAATAGTTACAGTCTTTAATCCAAAGACCTTACATGAAGGAAATCATTACATGATGTGTAAATAGCAAAATGACTTCATATTCCCATATGTTATTTACATTTTAGAAGAGAATCTTATTAACTTAAGTATGTTTACAATTGGAGGAGTATTTAGAAGATATTTTGAAAACTTAGAAGATTCCACATGAGTATTACCTATCCAGATCCCAGCCTCTCATATCCTCAATAACAGCAACAAACTGGACAAGAAATCCTCTTCACAATACTATTTTCAACCAAAGCAAAATGATATTTATATTGTTTTCTTGAACTTGTTGATTTGATTTATACATTTCCATGTACTTCCATTAATACAAACATGAACATGTACTCAAACTTCATCTTCATGATCAAGATGCTACCTATTAACAAATATATATTTTTTTCCATTTTCACCATGCCTAACCTTTAAATTAAATTACTCAAAGAAGATATAAATTCAAGAAAGACCATAAGAGCTTAGTTAAAAAACTTTTTAAAATGTCATTTTTATTATTTTTAAAAAAGAAAGCCATGCTTTCTATACTGTACTGCATCTGGGCATAAAACTTAATGATGTTCAACAAACAATGTTGAAATTTTTATTCTAGAAAAAAAGTAACATATATAAGATAATATAAGAGATGGATTTAAAAAGAAGCCTGTTTGATTCAAATATACATCAGTGTAGACTTGGCATTATATATGCAAAGACATAAAAAGCAGAGATTGAAGCAGGGTCCAGAGTTTACTTGGAGAAGATTCTTGACCTTGTTCAGTTTCCACCAATACCCTCTGCCCCAAACTAAAATAAATAGAATCTGCATTTTGTTATGTAAATACAGCTTCAATATAAGCATTCCAGTTTTCCCTCAACCATTTGTTGTTACATTTTCCTTCCTAAAGAGAATACCTGATGTTAACCACTGAGCCCAGACAGAAGGGATGTCTGAGAATCATCTAGGAATGGCTCTGGACCACACTTGAAAGTAGATGAGGTGGTTTTCAGTTGTCCCCATTTCCCTTTTCGTCCTCCTCTCCCTTGGCTTCTGGTGCTGCTGCCTCCTAGGTTTCTGTCCAAGGTACCACCATCCTAATCCTTTCCTTCTTCTTACTGTTGTTATTATTTTTCCTTTCTCCATCCTTTTCCCCACTGCTTAGACTTCTCCCCCACCACCTGGGTTATTAAAATTTCCCCTAATGAAATTACCTCTACTATGTAGAATTAGTTCCTAAAGTGTCAATTAACTGGTCAGATAAATGAAGAAGGCTAATTCTCTCTCAGGTGACTGAGCGTTTCCTGGGGGGGGAAAAAAAGATCTTTTTTGTCAGATCCATGTCTAACTCCATCATAAAGGAGTGTGATAAGTTTCAAATCACACAGAATTTTCAAGTTATAGAGTCTATTTCCTAACATACTCCAAAAATAAATAGTTACCCCAAAAGAAACAGCCTATGGTTTGAGTTTTAAAGTTTAAGATACAAATGGAATCCTATCCTATAGACAATCATATTCCTGGATAGCTTTGCCCTGAGATTTGTTTCTCAGAATTGCTGTGTCCTGCTGTGTATCACAGCAGGGACAATCACTGCAGGCTACATTTCTCAGGCTCCATGTCACCTGGTTTCCGTCTGGATTTGGTCAATGGCAGACATCAGCAGGGAAGTAGACAGTGAATGAAAGGGAAAATCCAGGGTATGTGCCTCCATCTCTGTCTGTCTAAAGTGGTTTCTTTAACTACTACTGTTCTTCTTCTAAGCCTCCATATGGCTCCAGGAAGGCCCTCCATGGTTCCAGCTTCTCCCAGCTGATTCTGATCCCTGAACTCTGGTGCCATTACCTCTTCCATTTGTCACTTAGTCTTAGGAATGGTAATAGTATTCTGCCTCTTAATCTCTGAGTCACCCTACAGATTTCCTGTTTTGTGTCTCAGTTCTTTCATTACCTGTGTAACCAGTTTCTTGCATTAAATACTCTCTGATTATAGTATCAGGTGGTATCCTGATATTCGCAGGATGTGAAGTCCTAGAGATAACGATATCTAGCTATTTATTCCATAAATTGGCTCTGGTTATTAAAATTTTCAAATAAATGTGAGATGGGCAAAGATGATGAGACTTCAGTTTGTACAGTTGCTCCTCTAATTTATTTGTCTGAAAACTACCAGATGGGAAGATCTACCAAATACCCATTTGTTATAATGTCAGTCTGAGAAAACAAAGCAACTAAATCCCTTCATAGGAAAAGTAGTGCTTTTTTTGTTTTTTGACACCAACTGATTTTTATTATGAGTGATGATCAAATAAGTAAAAGGAGCAAATGGCTAATGGAACAATTGGATAATAGAATGTCAATTTCCCTTAATGCTTGACTTGACATTATTTAACAAATATTTATTGAACAACTAGTCTGTGGCAAGTGTTGTGCTCAGCCTAAAGACAGAATAATGAATAAGGCACAAAACTTGCCTGTAGGACTTCAGCCTAGTATGGGAGACATATGTATAAACAAATAAACATTAAATTCTTAGTAATTAGGAAAAATGCAAGTTGCCAATATCAACCAGAGAAAGTAGTACTAACTCTTGGTGGGGAATGTATAAAGGAGTTAACCAGGAAATGTTTTCTGAAGAGGTAATGTGATAGTTAATTTTATATGTCAATGTGAATAGATCACACGATGCCCAGTTATCTGGTTAAACATTATTTCTGGGTGTGAGGTGTTTCTGGACAAGATTAGCATTTAAATTGGTAAACTGAATAAAGCAGGTTCTCCTCCCCAGTGTGGGTGGGCATCATCCAATCCACTGAGAGCCTGAATAGAAAAAAGTGTGGAGGAAGGGAAGCTTTGCTCTCTCTCTGACTGTTAAATTGGAACATTGATCATCTCCTCCCCTCAGTGCTCCTGGTTCTCAGGACTTCAGACTGGGATTGGAATCTACATCACGAGCTCTCCTGTTCTCAAACCTTCGAAGGACACCACCAGCTTTTCTGGGTCTCCGGTTTGGAGACAGCCAATCATGGGACTTCTTAACCTCCATAATCTCATGAGCCTCATTATATACAGAACAAATGAATAGGTGAAAAAATAAATAATAAATAAAATTAGAAAAATGGAGGAAAGATAGGTGCTTAGAAACATATAGGTATTAGAGACAGAACTAATAGGAGATATACATATATATAAAATGTATGTAAATTATATATCACAAGTTATATACTAATTACATAATTATATAAAATAAATATATTAATTATAAATTATGCATATATATTTTTTTCCTCTGGAGAACACTGAGTAATACAGGAAAAATCTAGGTAATATATTAAAGGATCAATATCATTCCAAGCCAAGAGCCTTGTTAGAGAACTAGGTGGGAGCCAAATAATGAAAGGGTTTGTGTACCCATGTAATGAGTCTTGGATTTAATACATGCTGAAGAGTTCATTAAGAGCTGTAAGTAAGAGATAAACATGATCAAATACATGATTTTGAGGAATATAATGAAGGAAGTATGGAAAGAATGAAACTGGTTAAGAAATTGGTATAATCTAAACATACTTCTCTTGACCTCAGAATCATGAGAACATGAACTAAGGCAATTGGGTTGGAAATTGGGAAGAAACAATGTGTTCAAGAAATATTTAGAAAGTAAAGTTGACATGGTATTGTGACTACTTTGATGTGTTATGTTAGAGAATAACGAAAACTACTTAGATGATACCAATTTATTCAACTATTTCAAAATCTATCACTAGATAGGTAATGTCCTTGAATTGGAAATCGAATGGGAGTTAAAAGTTTACAATAAGCTCAACACAGATTAAATTGTTTCCAGTTTTACCAAATGGTGAATGGAGGCAGCATAACAAATTGGTTAAGAGCAGGGATTCTGGAGCCAGAATCTCTGGCTTTGAATTCAGGATCTGCCAGAAAATAGTAATAGCTATATGTTGACTAGATGAATGATTGAATGAGTAGGTGAATAAATCATTAATAAAAGTAGATAAATTAGAGGAAAGATAGGTATTTAGAAACATATAGGCATTAGGTATCTTAGGTTTCTGTAACTCAGCTTCTTTATCTGTGAAATGGGGATAGAAATAGGACCTCCTTGTCAGAGTTGAAAATATATCTCAAGAGGTTGGAATAGAGCCTAACAAGACATTATCATCATCATTCTACCTTTAATATTTGCACTAGCATGCATCTGCTAAGATGTCATTTCCAAGAACATAAGGATTTTTGTCTATTTTGTTGATAAAGAATCTAAGTGCCCAGAACAGTGCCTGGTAAATAGCAGATGCTCAATAAAGATGTATTAAATGAAAGAGAGAATACTTCTAGTTGGCACATATATTTTTATTTCTCCTTTAACAAGCATATCGTGCCTAGCATATAACATGCACTGTCCTCAGCACTTCAGAGGACACAGCACATTTAATCCTCAAACCAACCTTACAAGACAGCATATTGCTCCCGTCTCGTAGATGCGGACACTAAGGCACAAAGAGTTATTGTTACCTATTGTCTTAGTCATTTGGGTATTCTATAACGGACTGGGTAGCTTATAAACAATAAAAATGTATCTCTCACATTTCTGGAGGCTGGGGAATCCAAGATCAAGTATTAGCAGATTTGGTGTCTGGCAAGGGCCCATTTCCTGATTCATAGATGGCCTACTTCTTGCTGTTATCACGTAGCAGAAGAAACAAAGGAGCCCTCTGGGGTCTCTTTTTTTTTTTTTTTTTAAAGATTTTATTTATTTATTTGAGAGAGAGAGAATGAAAGACAGAGAGAGCATGAGAGGGAGGAGGGTCAGAGGGAGAAGCAGACTCCCCGCTGAGCAGGGAGCCCGATGCGGGACTCGATCCCGGGACTCCAGGATCCTGACCTGAGCCGAAGGCAGTCGCTTAACCAACTGAGCCACCCAGGCGCCCCTGGGGTCTCTTTTATAAGGGAATCAATCTCATTTATGAGGGCCCACCCTCAGTACCTAATCACGTCCCAAAGACCCCACCTCCTAATACCAGGACATTGAGGAGGAACTTTTCACAAATGAATTTTAGGGGGACACAAGCTATCAGTCTATACTGCATATCAAAGATCACACAGGGAGCAAGCGGCCAGGCCAGTATCTGAACCCAGACACTGTGGTTCTAGAGTTTTACACAATACTCATAATATCCTACAAAATTGGCTCTAGGGGGCCACAGGGATAGATTGTAATAGCAGTTCCCAAGGAGTGGGTGTCTTTTTGATTTAGACAGAGTAGCCCAACTAGGCTTACTAAAGGATCAAAAAATGCAAAATGACAGTCAGCAAGCCTCTACTGATCTGTCCAGCTGGAATATTTGTTTCATAACTTGAGAAAAATAGCTGTTCTGATTGTACCTGCTATTCAGGGGACAGCAAATATTTCAGCATCCAGCTATTGCTAATCTCATAAAAGCTTTGATGGGCCTAAATACAAGTCTGCCTGATTTCTTTTTTCTCTAAGTTTGCATTTATCTACATTTTACTTTTTTCCCCTTTTATTTCTTTATAGATCTATTCCTCCTGTTCTTTGTAAACTCTGTGTTTTGTACTATATTCTGCTGGTTTTGTTTCATCTTCCTATACTCTGTTCTATTCATTCAGTCTTCCACATTCAGACTTCACCTTTACTGTTAATATTCATATTTAAGTCTTCTTGTAGTTGTTTTTATGATTTTCTTGTTTCTTTGCTTTTCTGTTTTTCTGGTTCTGCATGATAGAGATTATTTATAAACCCCTTGTGTTTTTTTGGCATTGCTAAGAGTTTGAAAATTTCCCTAGTTCTCTCCCTAAAGTACTTCTGAATCATCTTTTCAAGTATTTCTTTGCAGCAAAAAAAAAAAAAAGGAATATCAAAAATTTTGAGTCACATTTTATCTGAAAGATACACTTTGATTTGATGGTGCTTTTCAAGACAAGTATGTACCATTCCTGTGTTACCAGCTTCCAGGACTGAAATTTTTACCAAGAAGTTTGTTCCTCTAAAATAGACTATTAAAATAAAGTGATATTAAAAGAAAGCCATTTAAAAGTGCATATGTTGGGGTGCCTGGGTGGCTCAGTCAGTTAATGTCTGACTCTTGATCTTGGCTCAGGTCTTGATCTCAGGGTGGAGAGTTTGGGCCCATGTTGGGCTCCATGCTGGGCTTGGAGCCTACATTAAAAAAAAAAAAGTGCATATTAACTTTGGCTGTCTAGTCAGTGTCCTCCAGCCCTCTTCCATCGACATAGTGCCATGGATTAACTATCAGTTTTTCTTAACATTCCCTGAAGAGACTATTTCCTAGAGGGAACGTATCCTTTTTGATAATAAGAGGAGTTTAGCTTTGAGGTTATAATATCTTGGTAGCTGTACCTGCTTACATACATAAATACACATGCACCCTCATACACACAGACACATACGTACACATACATACACATTTATGTATATATATCTATATCAATTTGGCAGAGTAAATGATAATCTCTATATCGTATTTTAATAGTCATATTATAAATATTATTTAATATATTACATAAATATTTTTAATCTTCCAAACTCTTCTAAAGCATTACATACACATTTTTCAATATGCTTGGATTTCTACAGTGAGTGGTTTATAAAGCAAGGATTTAAATCCAGCCGTGTTCTTATCAAAGTTAACTCCAAATGAATTTTTTGTCTTATCATTCAAACTCTTTGATGAGGAAGGACTAAGTTTATAAAAATCCAACTTGCATGGAGGATTTTTTTCCTGGGGTAGAAAACATAAGGGAGAGAGAAAGCAACTCATATCTTATCCATTATGATCAACAGCCCATGCTAATGGCATTCATTAAGCTAAATGAGCAGGAGAATGAGGACTCAAGCTTTCTAATTGAGGCAGATTTATTTTTAGGATTAAGTTCTCCAAAAATATATTTTCTTTTTTAAAACGCCAAGTGCCATTTTTAGACATATAATTTAAACAGCTGATCATGGGTAGGATATGCTTTAGCCCTTCTGGAAGTGTGAAATTATACAAGCACCCAGATCATCATTATCATTTTTATAGTTTTATTATGACTATTATTTATTACATGAGTGGATAAATTATAAAAAGCAAAGAAAAAAGGCTCTTCATTAGAGTTAATGACTCATCCTAGCAATTTTGATATTGAGTTAAGTATTTAAGTTCTTTTCTACCCTACATCCTCTCCTGAGTGATTGCATCAGTCGAGTCTAATAAATGCATACTTACAAAAATAATAGCACCTTAGGATAGGATGCTTGGAAATAAATTTTATATATGCTGAGCTATACTATGCTTGAAAGAAAAAAAATATATATATATACACATACATGAACACACACACATATATGCAGTATATGTGAAGATTAATAAACCTAACACAAATAACATAGGTTATTACATTTTATACACAGTAGATTCTATATATTGAAAGTACTTTTATGATAAATACTTATAACCCTTGAGGTATAATTGAAAGATAAATGGACTTGTTATGAAAAGATCTGAATTTAAATTATACTTCCGCTAGTTACTACCTCTGTTCTATGAGTGAAGTAACTTGTTTTAGACAAATCCTATCACCAAAACATAAACAAATAAATAAAAGCTAGACAAAACATATAAAACAACAATTTGAAAGCACTGGAGAGGAACCAACTCAGGGAGGATTTAAGCATCTATAACCTTCAAGAGAATGGAAGCACATTACAGTGAGTTCCACATTCACCCAGCCTTTTCCTTGAAGACATTTGCCAATTCACTGCACCTCGGAGTAGAACCCAAACAAAGAGTAGTAGTCTCACTGGGCTGAAAGACAATGGCAGGAGTTTAAAGCTTCCAAATTGAATGAAACTTGAGAAGCAAAAATCTTGAAATGAGGGGACTACAATAGTGAATAAAAATAATCTGCAGACAACTCTCTCTCAAGCCGTTTGTCGATTCCTACTCCTGGCATGTGAAAGACAAGACTCCAAAGAAAAGAAAGAAAAAAAAATAAAACTAAAAATAAAGCCCTGCCATGAATAGAAATTTCACCAGGCACATAGTTTTAAGGAGACGGAAGTTGAAGGTCAAGCCCAGGAATTTGGAAGCACCTTCTCAAACACCTCACATCTTCTGTTGAATCCAGAAAGGCCAAGTGCTAGAAGTAAAGCCACACCCTAGCTGTAAGGAACATACCCTAGGAGCAAGGACTACAACCTAAAAGTACAACAAAGCTGATAGAGATTAGTCCTACAGAGCTTTAAATCAGCACTCAAAAGAATCAACATTTGGAAGAGATGACACACTGTGGATAACATTATCTGCAATCAAAGGAAATCTAACCCTCTTTAAAGAAAAATAACAATTTCAAGAGTCATTATAATTTTTTTACTCAAAATCTTTAGCATCAAGTAAAAAAATAACCAGGCATGTCAAATACACTTTACCCAGATTCACCAGTTTTTAATATTTTGTTTTATTTGTTTCATCATTTTTCTACATACAATTTTTTTCTGAACAATTTGAAATAAGGTTGCATACATCATACCCCATATACCACTGAATATTTTAATATGAATTCTGTAGGCATAGGGAGCATCTCTTATATAATCATATAAATTGATCAAATTCATGAAATTTAACTTTGGTGTTATATTTTCATGTACATTTTACATTCTGTTTTCTATAGTTGTCCCAATAATATCCTCTACAGCTATTTTTACCACAATGGGATCATATCCAGATTGTGTATACATTTATTTGATGTATCTCTTAAATTTCCTTTAATCATGAGAGATCAAATCCAAAAGTTTTTAATCCTTTCTTCATCTCCCAGGACATTGACTTTTTTATTTTTAATAAAATAGGTCTGGTATTTTATTTGAGTTTTCCTCAGATTGATTTTGCTGGTGTTTCCTTGTGTTTAGATTCAGGTTATTTTTTGAGCTGGAAAACTACATAAATAATGTGTTCCCAGGTAATCATATCTAGATACACCTGATGTTTTGTTGACTCTTAGTAATAATCATAATTTTGATCACTTGGTTGAGGTGTTGACTGGGTTATTTACTATATATAAAGTTACTATTTTCCTTTTTGTAATTAATATGTAGTTTTGAGGGAAATAATTTGAGGCTATGTAAATATCTTGTTCTTCATCAATTTTTTCAACTTTAAATTTAGCATCTATTTGATTCTTGCCCTCATTGATTTTTACTGTGATAGTGCAAAAGGGTAACTCTCTAACTGTATTATCCTCATGTATTTATAAGTGGTAGTTTTACTGTGAAGAAGAGTTTTTCTTTTCTTCTTAATTTATCTGTTTACATAGTTTTATAGTATGCATTCATGGGTTTTTGTTTTATTCAATGAGTTATAATTCATTACTGTCTTTATTTAATTAGAGGTTCAAACTGTTTCAGATTTGGCCAGAGTGAACACCCTTCAAGCCGATTCCTGTACCATTTTGGCACACTGACAGATGTACTCAGGACTTGTTAGCTGTTTGCTTTCTTGTTTGTTTATTTGTTTGTTTTTAATTTTGCAATATAATCTGGAAATCACTCCATATCAACTTATGGGCTCCAGTATTCTTTTTTTTTTTTTAAGTTTTATTTAAACTCCAGTTAGTTAACATACAGTGTAATATTAGTTTCAGGAGTATAATACAGTGAGTGATTCAGCACTTCCATATCACCGGCGTTCATCACGAGTGCCCTCCTTAATCGCCATCACCTATTTAACCCATCCACATGCCAGCCTCCCCTCCAGCAACCCTCAGTTTGTTCTCTACAGTTAAGAGCCTGTTCTTGATGTCTCTCTCTCTCTTTTTTTTCCCCTTTGCTCATTTGTTTTGTTTCTTAAATCCACCTATGGGGGAGATCATATGGTATTTGTCTTTCTCCAACTTATTATACTTAGCTCTTATTATACTCTCTAGCTCCATTCATGTCATTGCAAACAGCAAGATTTCATTCTTTTTTATGGCTGAATAATATTCCATTGCATATATATACCACATCTTTATCCATTCATCAGTCGATGGACACTTGTGTTGACCTCAGAGAGCCGGGGACCTGGGCAGTGAAGGAATTGAGAAAAAGAGACAACAGTATAGCGAGGCACAGGGGACCCCAAGCGAACAGCCCGAGGTGCCGAGGTTAATTTTCCATAGTCTAATATACCTTCTACAATGACATAGGTCTATAATGATTTACAGCAGGGGTTTAGTAAGGCACATTCTTCCATGTACACAGGGTTAGTTAAGTGAAGCAGTGGGAGTGGAGAAGAGGTAAAGAAATCTGTAACTGGCTGTGATCAATTAATTGTAAACACCATTGTACTCGGACCTTAACACAGGATAAGAGAACAAAGAAGGGAATGCACAGTGTGCTGTTTACAGCTGGCTTCCTATCTACAAAAGATCTTCTGCTGCGTACTTTAGAACAGACCACACACATCCCAAGGGCATTTCACTCTGATCCTTTAGGGTTATTTTTAACCCTGCAATCTCGAGTTTTCTCAGAGATCTCGGAGTCTGAGCGAACATGCGCCAGTGGTCGTTGTGGTGTTCTGTTTCCCACACACTTGGGCTATTTCCATAATCTGACTATTGCAGATAATGCTGCTATAAACATTGGGGTGCATGTGTCCCTTTGAATTAGTATTTTTGTATTCTTTGGACTTATGTATTCTTTTACAGAGCTGCACAGTATTCCATCCTGTGTAGGAAATGGTTTACCAATAAATTTTTTATGTTTGGGTATTCACATAGTTTTCAATATTTTGCAATTGTGTATATATATTTTTATATTATTAAAATTGTATCTTCATGGTAAATTCATAGATGTGAGATGTGCTGTGTCAAAGGACAAATGCATAGGTAGTTCTACTAACAATTGCCAAATTCCTTTCCATAGTGGTTATACCATTTTGCATTTCCCCTACAATATATAACAGTATGTCCACAGCTTCATCAATAGAATGTATTGTCAAGTTTCTAAATTTTTGCCAAGTTGGTATGTGAGAGGTGGTATCTAAATGTAGTTTTTTTTTAAAGATTTTATTTATTTATTTGAGAAAGAGAGAAAGAGAGCACTGGAGAGAGAGAGCAAACACAAGTAGGGGGCAGAAGAAGAAGCAGGCTCCCCACTGAGCAGGAAGCCTGACACAAGACTCTATCCCAGGACCCTGGGATCATGACCTGAGTTTAAGGCAGACACTTACTGACTGAGCCACCCAGGCACCCCTCTAAATGTAGTTTTAATTTATATAACTCCTTTTTGCATATAAAGTTAAATATATTTTCATATTTAAGACATTTTTATTTCTTTTATGTGACTTATTTTCTAATTTTTGCCTATTTTTAAAATAATTATTGGAAATTCCATCATTTAAAAACTTCTTTATATATTTGGGATATTACTCTTTGGAGTAATGGAATATATGTTGTAAATATTTTCTTCCAATTTGTCATCATTTTTGGATGTAGCTTATGGTCTTTTTTTCATTGTTTGGTTTGGTTAAGTTTACCATGCAAAAGTGTTTTAAAATTATTTCTATGTGGACCAATTTATCAAATGGTTTTTATTGCGTTAGATTTTGAGTTCTACTTGTAAAGCTTTCCTTTACATACAGGATATTAAAAAATTCATGTATGTTTTCTCGTGCTACTTGGATAGGCTCATGTTTTACATTTAGATTTCTGATCCTTTTAGAGTTAATTCTTGCATATGGTGTCAGGAAAATAATTAATCTTATATTTTCCTAGATGGCAAAAAAATTGTATACAGGCATTTAAATAGGTCCTTTTTGCCTCAGGTATTTTGATACCAACATTTTAGTGTAATAAATGTCTTCATATACTTGGCTTTATTTCTGTATTTTCTATTATATTCTGATCTTTTTGTCTCTTCATGAATTAGCACCACATTGTTCTGATTATAGAGATTTTTAGTGTATGTTATAATTTATTCTAGGTTCAGTCATCCTTCCCACCCACATTTTTTCCATAAAATATATGGTATCAACTTGTCTGGCTTTAGGGGACAAAAAGCTTGCTAGTGTCTCCATTGTCAGAGTCCAACAAAACAATACGTGTTTTCCAATAATGATCCAATTATAATAACCAATTACTTTTGTCCAAGAAATAGATCTGTCTCATTTCTGCTTGCATTAATTGTTGAGAACATGAACTGAATTCAGTTGGAGGCAGTTCTTACAAAGTAATCATTAAAATATTAAAACTAAATATCAATAAAAGCAGGAGGGGAAGAATAAAGGGGGGGAAATCGGAGGGGGAGATGAACCATGAGATACTATGGACTCTGAAAAACAAACTGAGGGTTCTAGAGGGGAGGGGGGTGGGAAAATGGGTTAGCCTGGTGATGGGTATTAAAGAGGGCACGTTCTGCATGGAGCACTGAGTGTTATACGCAAACAATGAATCATGGAACACTACATCAAAAACTAATGATGTAATCTTTGGTGATTAAAATAACATAATAAAAAAAATACAAAAAAAAAAGAATAAAAAACCTAATTTAAAACTGGTATTTGGAGGGGGCAGAGCAAGATGGCAGAGGAGTAGGAGACCTGGATTTCGTCTGGTCTCAGGAATTCAGCTGGATAGGGATCAAACCATTCTGAACACCTACGAACTCAACAGGAGATCGAAGAAAAGAATAGCAACAACTCTCTGAACAGAAAAGCGACCACTTTCTGGAAGGTAGGATGTGCGGAGAAGTGAATCTGAGGTGATATTCGGGAGGATAGACAGCGGGGGAGGGGGCCTCCGTCGGCTGCTTCTGGCAAGTGATAGAGCCGCAGAGCACAAAATCAGAACTTTTAGAAGTCGGTTCCACTGAGGGACGTCGCTCCAGTGGCTAAGCGGGGGGTGGAACTCTCATGGGACAGTGTGGTCTCAGGGACCTCGGGGTCACAGAAAGACCGGGGGTGCCTGAGTGCAGCAGAGCTCCCAGGTATTGGAGTGGGGAAGCTGGCTGCAGAGACAGAGCCGAGGAGCGGGCTCTCAGCTAGGGGTTGCCATAAACCGTGATCTGCGGCACAGTCGGGCCACTGCTCCTGCAGCAGGGACCCAACAAGCGGCAGGTCCGGGGAGACTCCCCTTCCTCCCCCCGGGAGGAGCCGCGCGGGAGTGCACCGCAGGGATCTGCGGGGTTTGGAAACTCCACCCGGGGTCGGATGCCAGAGATAGAAACGCGCGGTCACAGGCCGGGTGAGCGCGGAGTGCGGCTGGAGACCGGGGAGACAGGAGTGACTGCTTTTCTCTGGGGGCTCACTGAGGAGCGGGGCCCCAAGTTCTCAGCTCCTCCGGGGCGGAGATTGGGAGGCCGCCATTTTCACTCTTGGCCTCCAAAGCTGTATGGAAAGCTCGCAGGGAACAAAAGCCCCGGAGAGCAAACCCGAGCAGATTACTTAGCCTGGACCGGGCAAGGACGGGGCAATTCTGCCTCCAGCAAAGACATTTCAGAACCACGGCAACAGGCCCCTCCCCCAGAAGATCAGCAAGAACAGCCAGCCAAGAACAAGTTTACCGATCAATGAGAACGGCAGAACTCCAGCGCTAGGGGAATAATTCACATGGCTTTTTTACCATGATTCTTTAGTCTTTCAAAGTTAATTTTTTTTTACTGTCTTTTTTTTTTTAATTTTTCTTTTTCCCTTTTCAACCAACATCTTATCAACCCCTTTTTTAAAAAACATTTTTATTTTTCATTTTTAGAGTCATATTCTATCCCTTCATAGTAGTTACCCTTATTTTTGGCATATATATATAAGTTGTTCTCTCTTTAAAATTTTGAGATAGTTTCTTCTAATAGATCAAAATATACCCTAAATCTCTAGTG
>NC_138380.1:74739442-74797034 GCF_054177405.1 Leptonychotes weddellii | reverse complement strand
GCTGTGAATTGTGCAGGACTGTTGAATCACAGATCTGTACCTCTGAAACAAATAATACATTATATGTTAAGGAAAAAAAAAAGAAGATAGCAGGAAGGGGAGAATGAAGGGGGGGAAATCGGAGGGGGAGACAACTATGGACTCTGAAAAACAAACTGAGGGTTCTAGAGGGGAGGGGGTGGGTGGATGGGTTAGCCTGGTGATGGATATTAAAGAGGGCACATTCTGCATGGAGCACTGGGTGTTATGCACAAACAATGAATCATGGAACACTACATCAAAAACTAATGATGTAATGTATGGTGGTTAACATAACAATAAAAAATTTAAAAAAAAATAAATAAAACTGGTATTTGGAAGCTATAAAAGATAGATGTGCATTGAGGGACCACAGTCTCCATGAAACAGTTTTCATGAAGTGCTAACTAATGGAGCATATTTAATTCCTATTTCTACTTCGTCACAACCAGGAAAAGAAATGCTTGTGCTAAGTGTATAATTTGATTTTTTTAATTGCTACTCACACTTGGTATTTTAATAATGTTTTTATTTTAAAGGAGATATTCAAATGGCCATATTATTTTCTTAATTGATTTCATTGTGGTGCATGTTATTTTTATTTTAGACTATTCTGACCCTTTCTTGGCAATGGAAATTGACATGTTTGTATAATACCAGATTTTTTAAAGCATAGAAATATTTTTAAGTATAATATATTTCATATAATAACAAGAGTATTATTCATATAAATAACAAGAGTGCAATATAGTGAGAACATATGAAAATAATAGCAAGAGACCTGGGGTTCTAATCTGAGGTTCTGTCATGTCTAGTTTTATGACCATGAAGAAGGCACCAGTTCCTCAATCCACAGTTTCGTCATTTGTAAAATGTGAGATTTGGACTTCACTGCTTTCTAATTATTATTTATTTAGTTTTAATTTTAAGTTCATACTCAAGTAATTTGCTATAGATTGTATTACATGTTGGAAGTATAACATTATTTATAACTTTGGGAATGAGGAACAACTCTACATTCCCCATTTTAAAAAGATTTTATTTATTTTTTTGAGAGAGAGAGAGCACAAACAGGGGGCAGGGAAAGGCAGAGGGAGAAGGAAAGCAGACTCCCCATTAAGCAGGGAGCCTGATGTGGGACTCTGTCTCAGGACCCTGGGATCATGACTTGTGCCAAAGGCAGACAGTTAACCAACTGAGCCCCCCAGGCACCCTCTACATCCCCCATTTAACAAGCTGTTCAATTTGATAAAGTCTGACTCCTTTACTAAGTTATAAAATCAAAGACATGTCCTATTTGCTTAAAATTTTGGATACTAGTATTGTGTCTTGCATGTAGTTAGTTCTCAGTAAATATATATTGTCAGGTGAGGGTGCAGAACAGCTATAACTCTTCATACATTGCTGATAAGCAGTTTCTTATAGAGCTAAAAATGAATAAGTATAATAAATGAATCTTCATAGCTATTTTATTTATAATAGCTAACATCTGGAAATAACCCAAATGTCATTCAACTGGGTGAATAGATGAACTGTGATATATCCATTGGGTATAATACTACTCAGCAACAAAAAGACATGAACTTTTGATACATGCAACAACTTGAATGGATCTCAAGGGCATTGTGCTGATTGAAAAAGAAACAAATAATACAGGACAAAACAATTCCAAACCAAACAAAAAATCACATACTATAAAATTACATTTATATAATATTCTTGAAGTGACAAAATTACAGGAATCAAGGACAAATAAGTGGTTACCAGGGCTTAGGGCTGGGGAAAGGTATGATTATTACAGGTAATGAGGTAGGAGGTAGTTTCTTTGTGTGTAGGAACAGTCCCATCTCCTGACTGTAGTGATGTTTAAATCGTAAGTGTAATAAACTTTTGTAGAACTATACACCAAACCCCCCCAAAACAAAAACTAAACAAACAAAAATAACAGGAGTTGATGTAAGACCTGGTAAAATCAGAGTAATGTCTGAATTTTATTAATAATATTTTATTAATGTCAATTTCCTGTTTATGACAATAGAGTATGGTTATGCAAACATTTTTTTAAAAAAGGATATTATCTTTGTGGAAACTCCATACTATTTTTATAACTTCTTGTGAAATTTAATCCATTTCAAAAGAACGAGAAAAACATGTGTTGAATGAGTTAATGAATGAACAGAGAACAACCCTCACATTGTCTTGACTAGGGTGACTCAGACTCCAGTGGACAGTCTGGAATTATGAAATCTTACATACTTATATTTCTCCCACTTATTTGAAGTACAATAATTTTATTACTAATTATTTCCATTTTTCTTTGCCTATTAGAAAACTAGTCCCAGCACTAGACCAAACCATTAAGATTCTTTCCTCCTTTTTTTGTTACTAGGCAATCACTTTTTAAGATCCAGCTTGTGACTCTTTACTTCACCCCCATTCTGATTCCTAAAAAAGCAATATACTTTCATACCTGGATTGGAAGTACTTTCAGCCTTCAGTTGAAATCTATTTCCCTTGTAGCTACTAAACAAAACTCAGCTCGAATTAATGAAAATTTCATTAATATGCTTTTCTCTGTTTTGAACACAGCATCATGCTCAGCTTGGAGTTAACTCTTTGGTTTTTATCATTCCATTCTGTGTTACTTCAAAAATTTTACCTCTTTTCTGAAGGCTTAGAAACTTCAAAACTTTACAGTATCATTTAGGTAAATCTTAAACCCACCATTTCTATAATAGATTACAGCTTTAGAAGAAATAGGTAACAAGACAAAAGTTCAGTGTTCTAAGGAGACAGTTATTTTTCTTTTATTTGCTTTTGTTTTGCTTAACTGCAAGTGAATTTGGGAATTCTAGCATAGGATAGTCTCTAAAATTCTTTCCTAAAATCTGACACAAATGTTTTACAGATGTGTTCCTAATATCAAATCAATTTACCTGACCTGAATTTGGGCCAATAAATTAGGGCATTTCAATTTGGTTGGAATTTTTTATGGCTTCTTTTGAGAAAATGTCCTATAATATCCTATGTTATTATAATTTTATCTCCTGTAAAATGACACTTACCCAGTGTTATTTCTGAGTTCTGCTTCATTTCTCTGGATAAACAGTTTTGTGAAGGAGATAATAGGATATTTTCTATAACCCTTGTTCATTCATTTTTTAATTTACCTCAGCTGTTACTGAGTGCTTATTATGTGTCCTCTGCTCTCATAGGTACCAAGAACACAATGAGGAATAAGATGAATGAAGTCTTCTCCCTCATAAGGTTTATATTGCAGTGTTCACTTGCTTTGTTTCTAGCCAGACTGGAGTTTGCATTTCAGTCTTACCTTTCTTCATGTATTATCAAAATTTCTCATATTCAAAGGCATATTCTTCATGGAATTTAAAGATCTCTGGTGAAGGAACTTACTTTATGTATGAATGTGCTTTCTTCAGCAATAGGATTTTGGAACTAGAGATTATCATTGAAATGCTGGAAATGTAGACTAAATTTCCAAGAGACCAAAGACCCTTAGAATGGATCTTTATGTATAATTAAAAATAATTAGGGAGGTATAGTTTCTAAGTACATATGATTTTTATTTAAATAGGTAGTGAAGACTGAAAAGGTATTCTTTAAAAAATGAAAGTCATTAAGATAAACCACCAAGATTACTGATATTACACCATATCTTTTGTGCCTATACATAAACATTTATCCCATACATATTCTTGCTGCTGTATTTTAAATGTGCATCTCTGTGACTGCATACTGTTTGGTGGTCAAAGTTAATAATTTTAATCCAGAATTTTGTACTTTTGTTTAGTTACGTTTATAATGAGCATCTCTCTTTATATCTTCCTATTTCATGTTTTGTTCTAGTACTCAGTGTGTTGAATGGCCAAAGGTTGGAATGTCTTTTTAAAATACCTATCTCTGTGCTGAAGCACCAAAAATCTTGTAGTGAGACTCAAGATTGGTCACAGAATAAGAATTATCCTTAAATCCCTCAAAGAAAGTTGAGTAACATTGATAGAACATCATGGGGAAACTTTCATTACTAATGCTTCTTTGCCACTTTGAACTTTACAGAATATAATGTTTCAACTTTCTATAGCTCTCATGTTTAAGCCTAATTGAAAACATTGCAGAGGGATCAAAAAAATAATTCATTAACTTTGCTCTAGGGTGCTAGCTGAAACTCCCTGTGAATGTGAAGTGTGCTTTCAGTATGCTCTTAAACTAATCTTGGACTGTATTCTACCCTAGGCACGTCATCTTCCCACATGACAACATGGTATCAGAATAAGATGACAGAGCAGATCCACATTTCCCTGATTTCTTCTCTAATTCAAATGCGTAGGTTTAGTTAGGACACATCTGGGATTCCTTCACCTCATACAAAAATCTCTACCAGAATACCCCCCCGCCAAATTATTGTCTAGCAATTCCAGGAGAAATTCACTCATTATGAGTTTAGAAATCAAATGTAACTTATTCCATTTATGACAGTTCTTCTAGATGTTAACAAAAGTTTTTTTTAATATTTTGACAAAAGTCAATTCTATTGTCTTTATTATTGTATTTTATTTTATTGTCTTTACTTGTTCTTATTGTTATTTAATTTTTGAAACAACTTAAATGTAAATCCTCTCACACATTAAAGCTTTTCAAATATTTGGATATAGTTATTATGACCGTCTATTTTGTTCTCTGGGTGTTATAGCCTACATGTTTGTGTCCCCCACCCCACCCCGAAAATTCACATGTTGAAACCCTAACCCCAATTAGGAGGTGGGGCCTTTGGGAGGTAATTAGGATGAGATGAGATCATGAGAATAGAGCCCTCGTGATGGAATTAGTATCTTTATAAGAAGAGAAAAAAAGACTAGAACTTGATCTCTGGCCATCTGAGGATATAGCAAGAAGGTGATTATCTACAAGCCAGGAAAAAGTCCCTTACCAAACATTGGATCTGCAAGCACCTTGATCTTGGACTTCCCAGCCTCCAGAACTGTGAGAAATAATTGTGTAAACCACTCATGTGTTATTTTTGTCATAGATGCCCAGACTGACTAATGCACTGGGCTAGGAGTTAAGAGTGTGGGTTCTGATGGCAGACATCCTGCATAAGAATTCTGTCTCTGGATCTTATTACTTGTGTAATATAGGGCAAGAAACTCATGTACTTCATTTTTCTCATATATAAGGTGGGGATATAATATCTACCTAAAAAGCCATCAAGGAATTAATTTAATTCATATACATACACATGAACATATACATGTATCTCTATGTAGTCTTTAAAAGTATATGACATACTACATACACAATAATTATTAGTTATTTTTATTAATATATAGTTTCATTCATCTAGAAACATTTACTTCTTTTAACCTACAAATGTCTATTAATTCATAAAATTGTCCTGTATGTTTTGTTTGCTACATCATATTGACTCATATTACCTATATTTAGTACCAAACAAACTTTTGTTTTATTTGTGCAGCTAAATTTGTGATTTCGAATTCATGACCTTCTATTTATCTATATTTTACATTTAATCTTATTATTAATCTAGTATTCTAACCTTTTAATATATTTTTCAATCTGATTCTGTATTGCAGCCAGTTCTGCATTTTTTGTCTGTTTTATATTTAATAAGTAGACTATATATATCTTCTCATTCTTCTAGACCAGAGATTATGTAACTTGTCCTAAAAGAGAGAGGTAATAAATAGTTTTTGGTTCTGTGAGTCATACAGCATCATTGTAACTTCTCATATCTGCTGTTGTAGAGCAAAAGCATGCTGAGACTATATGTGAATGTATGAGCATATCTGTACTATACTCATATCTTATTTACAAAAACAGATGGGGAGCTAGATATGGCCTTGGAGTAGAGCTTACTGCCACCTTGAATCTTGACGGGGCTCTTGAGTCTTGTTTGCACCACGTTGACCCTTTGGAAAGTTTTGTTCAAGGAAGAAGTCATAGCAGTTGATATCTGTCACTTAAATTACAGAGATCTAGCCACACCTGATTTAGTTAAGTTTTTATTTGTAGTAAAAGAGATTACATTCTGACTTCTTAAGCAAAGGAAGTAATGAAGAGAAAGTTTATTTCTTACCAATTAGGAAATGTAAGTGAGCCAGAAATAGCTTACTTAATAGAGTTGTTTTAAATTGATGTATGAAAAACCACATTGAAAATTTAAAACTTAGTTATGAAGGTAAACTAAATTGCTAATTCTAATTTGTGTTTGGAACTGTCTACTTGATTTAAAAATACTTATATGTGTTCCTAGAAAGGGAAGGAGGCAGACATTTCCTTAAGTTAGAGATGTTTTCTGGTGCCTATTTCCTCCTTTTTTTTCTACACTGTAGAAGCAAAAGCTTACTAGATCCTAAACACAGGTATTGAGAAGACTAGTATTTGTTGAATTCCCTAATCCACAGGTTGTCAGTCACCAGAAGTCTCTAAATCACCCTGTATTTTCTCTTCTAGTATATTCTTATCCATCACAGCAGTGTTCTCCAAAACTACATCTTAGAAAACTGTGTTGCTTATTGTTTTTTGACTTATGATAAGGAAAAATGAATAATGTTGACTATCTTAATGAGCATTCCAAATTCTATGTGAGTTCACAAAAACAAATATTTTATGTTTCAAGAAATTTTATTTTCATGTCTCTTTAAGAGTGCGCTGGTAATTTTATTAGAAGTTTACAAAGTACTTGTGCTTTCTGTTTCAGATTCTATATTTATCTCTTTTACCCAAAATATGTATTTTGGTTTAAATGTGCTTCTGGCAACATATTAATGAAGTAGTAAAACAATTTACTTCCTATTACAGCTACATAATTGCACGATTTTTTCCTCTATTTTTAAATGATCCCATTGTAATTATCTTATAATATAACTTTTAAAATATCGAGGGGTGCCTGAGTGGCTGAGTTGGTTAAGCATCTGCCTTCAGCTCAGATCATGATCCCAGGGTCCTGGGATTGAGCCCCAAGTTGGGCTCCCTGCACAGTGGGAAGTATGCTTCTCCCTCTCCCTTTGCCCCCCCTCCCCCGCCCCATCTTGTGCTTTCTTTCTCACTCTATCTCAATTTTAAATAAATAAATAAATAATAAATAAAATGAAATATCCTATAGCACCCAAAAGATATCCATGCCCAAATCTTTGGAACCTGTGGTTGTTACCCTTACATGACAAAAAAAAAAAAAAAAAAAAAGAACTTTACAGATGTGATTATGTTAAGGAATTTGAGATGAGGAGATTATCCTGGATTATCAGGCAATCCCTAAATGTGTTCTTCCAAGAGGGGAGCAGAGGATTTTTCACTATACAGACACAAGAGAAAAAGGCAATGTCACCACAGAGGCAGGGATTGGATGAAGTGACAGCAACTGCAAAGGATGCTGGCAGCCACCAGAAGCTGGAAGAAGTAACGAATGAATTATCCTGTAGAGCTTTCAGAGGGAGCTTGGAGCTGTCAACACCCCCATTTTGGCCCATTGATACTAATATTCAACTTCTGGTCTCCAGAAGTATGAGAGAATATATTTGTGTTAAGTTACCAAATTCCCAGTAATTTGTTATAGCAGAGACAGGGAACTAATAGGAGAGTCACTGAGTTTTTATTTAGTATTCAAAACTGTGCAATTGCTGTTGATGGCATAAAAAAAATAGGAAAACATGCTTACTGTTTCTGAGATGTTTACAGTTTTGTGGGATGTGCAGGGATTTTATTGGTCAAAGTAATCATTCATGAGCCCTGAGCATCTCATCTTGTTCTTGCTGGAATATTCCAAGAATTCAAGGTCCTAACCACTTTTTACCCAGGCCATTTCTTAGTATTTTTGCATTGAGCAACCTTGAAAGATGAGATAATATTTCCCTCCAGAACAAAAGTCAGGAAGACTATAAAAGAGGCAGATTTTCCAAAATCAGTGTTTATCAGCTGCAATGCCAACCCACTGTGTGCAGCACTCACCCAAAACCCTCTGCATCACCCATGTGGAAATTGTAGATCAAACATGCTGCCTTCTTTGCTGCTAGTAAAATATTCTTTGTCTCTGACCCAGGACTCTCGTGTCTTCTGACAGCATCCATAAATAACACATTGACTTAGTAGTCATGAAATGTGTTGGGGGTCCCCAAGACCACTTTCATATTTGGAGATTTGCTGGAGTGACTCAGAACGTTCATCATCAAGTCATACACATGGCTAAAATTTATTACAGGGAAAGGACACACAATGGGGTCACCAAAGGAAACAGACACAGAGTCCAGAGAAATTCATGTACGTGCTTTCCTATGCTTCCTCCTGTCCTCATTTGCGTGTGTTCCTTTATCTGGCAATAACAATGCAGCAGCATATGCAATGGGTCTGCCCAAGGAAGCCCAGTACTGACTTAGCACCTAGGTTTTCTGTTGGGGGCTAGTCAGGTAGTCACCCTCTGCCTGCCATGTACTTAAATTCCAGACCTTTGGAAGGAAAGCAGATATGCACCATAAATCATTATGTTTGTACAAACCATCTAGGCACGGTGAGCCATTCTTAAAAGTAAGGGTATGAGTCGAGTGCCAAATTCCCAGATGCCAGCCAAGGGCCAACCTTGCAAGCAAGCTCTTCTAATGATAGCTGCCTCTAGTCTGTTATGTTGATTCATGTCTGCACAGAAGGTTAAATTAAATCGTAGACCCTGAGAGGTTTATCCATGAAACAAATAATAATCCATAACAACATATGCTAAACTTCTAATCAGTGCACAAATTACTGCTGCCAAAGGCACACAAATAAGAGAGATATAAATATGATTTAGGGTTATTTTTGTGGAGAATCTGGAATTTGAGTTGGACTTTGAAAGATAGAAAAAGAGGTAGGAAATACAAAAGCTTTATTTCTTTTTATTTGATGCAATCAGTTTTTAAGCAAAATCATGTTAACTCTATAATGAGAATTAGCCAGTAACAATTTTTCCATTGAGGGAAAGTACTTGATGTTCCACACTGATAACAAATGAGATGAAACCTAAATCAGAATGACTCAGAGAGTAGTGGCGTTTTTCCAAGGTAGAAGAAGGCACTTATTGTTTTGGAATGTGTAATCTTCTATCTGAAACATTTGCAATAAGTAAGGCATTGGATGACTAATAAAAATGTAAATGATTTTATTCCACTTTTTAAATAAAATGTTGAAAAGGCTATACATAGAAAAATATCAACTCTTAGGAAATGTTTCTATGTAAATCTCAGATGAGATACTAAGATGCTAAAGTCAAAAAAATATATCACTAAATGTAAATATATTGAAACTTTCCTATCACTATTGGGGATTGGAACCATTTTATATATACTAGTTACAGTTTTTCATGGAGTGAAAGTGTCTATGTAACAGAAATATATGGAAGGCAACACTATTACTATTGTTGTTACTACAGTCATTTTAGTATTTGACTTATATTACATCTATTGGTCCAGGCATTTTTTCCATATACATTCTATAATACTTATGATATGCCAAGCTATGTGTTAAGAAATGATTTTCAAAATAAAAACACAATCTCTTCCTTCAAGGGGTTCACACTAGCAAAGGATAATGTAACGCAGCCTGATAAGGACTATTCTAAACATGGGATTCAAGAACGTAGAATTTCACACATCTGGAAACATGTACAGTAGTCCTCCCTAATCCCCAGTTTTGCTCTCTTTTAGGTACCAGAGGTCAGCTGCAGTCCAAAAGCAGATGGCCCTCCTTCTGACATACCATCAGAAGGTTGATAGTCCCCTAATACTAAGTCACAATTCCTATGTCATTTACCTCACTTTATCTCATTATGTAGGCATTTTATCATCTCATATCATCATCAGAAGAACAGTTGAGTATAGGACAAGATATTTTGAGAAAGAGAGGGAGATCACATTTACAGAACTTTTGTTACAGTACATTGGTATAATTGTTCTGTTTTATTATTATTACTAATCTCCTACTGTGCCTAATTTATAAACTTTATCATAGGTGTGAATGTATAGGAGAAAACATAGTTTATATAGGGTTCTGTACTGTCTGTGGTTTTGAGCATCCACTGGGGGTCTTAGACCTTATCTCCAATGGATAAGGGGAGAGCTACTGTACTTTCAATAGCACATGCACAAAATGCCATATGTACATTCACTGGAGAGGAATAATCTTAACTCCTTTTATTCGTCTGGTTTTATTTTCCTAGTGAGACCCTAACTGGCAGAGTGTTAATAGCTTAAAAATGCTTGTCACAGTTGGCTCAATAATACATCACCTAGTAAAGGATCTGAAGATAAAAAATGAGATGCACACAAAGACATATATATTAGAACATTTATAAAGCATTGTTGACTATGATAGAGCTTTATTTTTGAAGCCATTTGTTGTCATTATATTCTATAAAAATATTTACTAACATTATGTTCTCAATATACTGATAAATTAAAAAGCAGATTATAAAAATAAGAGACATATCATTCCACTTTTAAAAATAAAGTATATTTATTTATAAAGATTAAATAAAGTTTATATTCTTTGTGCATAAAAATAAACAGACATATACCCTTCAGAATAGTAATGAAGATTACCTCTGTGTGATGTTTTTGTGATTATTTCCTTGTGTTTTTTTCTTTTTAATTTTCTATAATATACATTTTTTTGTCATCAGAAAAAAATATGAAGCTTCAAAATTAAAGTCAATTTTTCTATGGAGCAAAAAAGATATTGTAATTCATATATTATCAGAGGGATCATATGGCAAACACAGATAAAGAAATAATAATATATTGTACCAAACACTAGAGGAGAAAAAGAATAAATGTGTTAAGTACACTGTGTATTATGGAAAAGAGGAGAAATACATTTTAAGATGTAAGTTTTTACTCTATTGTGTTGGTTAGAAACCAGTATGTAATAATTTTTTTAAAGATTTTCTCTTAAGTAATCTTTATACCCAATGTGGGGCTCAAACCTACAATCCCAAAATCAAGAGTTGCATGCTCCACCAACTAAGCCAGCCAGGCACCCCAAAACCATTATGTAATAATTTTAATGTTTTCTTTTTTTACTAATGTCTCAGTCTTTTGATAGGAAATCGTTTAAAATATTCAGACATATAAAAAAAAGAATTTTGTGGGTATTAAATAGCATAACAAATGTGAAATGCTTTGAATAGTACAACCTACTGTAAATACATTAATCATCATTAAAATTACCCTAAAGTTCTCACTTTGATCATCCAAATGTATTTTTTATGTCTCTAATGAAAACATATAAGTATTTTTGCATTAAACAGATTCTTTGAAGAGCACCAAAACTAATAAGAATAAGTGGAACAGATGTCTATATAACAAAGATTTTCATGCTGCTCATCAGAGTTCTAGGACAAGGGGACTCCCTCTGGAGATAAAAGGCATTGGAAACTCCCTCCCTTGAAGTCATCTCCCAATTAGGTTGAGCTAGAATTGTTAGATTTGAATCCATTTAAAATATTGTGCTTTCAAGTTAAAAGAAAATTTTTTAAATCCTTTGTTATATCTTGGTTTGAAAATTCATGCAGAAAATCATCATTATTTCATCATGAATTCATGTTTAAATTGTACCTACTATATTACAAGTGCTCTATTACATATTACAAATATAAAGATGACAAAACACATTCTGTTATGTAAAGTGGCTCACAATTTTTTCATGAGATATACACATCAACATATTCATATTAGTAAAAAATATCAGAAGTGAACTGATAGCAATATTCACAGAATATTATGGGAACAAGGAGGAAGACAGCTGTAGCCTCGGGATAGAAATGTCCCAGAGGAAGTTGTATAAAGTGGCTAGGTGTTGGAACTAGTATCTAATATAGGTGTAAATATGGGAACCATAAGTAAATTGGTATTAGTTAAAATCATGATGAAGGTTGAGATCAGTGATGGAAGATTTTAGAGTGAGAAGAGCGGAGAACAGATGTTATGAGACACAACAACTTATAAGTGATGACTAAAGCAAAGACTGCAACAAGCAACAAAAGAGAATAAGGTTTAGTGAGATTAGAGAAAAACAAGGGGAGCGCAATGTCACATAAGACAGGTATTAAGGGAGAGCCTGGGTGTTTCAGTCAGTTAAGCATCTCCCAGCATCCTGGGATCAACCCTTGCTCAGCGGGGAGTCTGCTTCTCCCTCTGCTGCTCTCCCTGCTCATTCTCTCTCTCTCTCTCAAATAAATAAATAGAATCTTAAAAGAAAAAGACAAGATATTAAGAGTTTTGAGTAACGTCAACAGTGTTAAATCAATAGAACTTCCAATAACAGACTAACACAATGTCTAAGAGGATGTTATTGATAACTCAGGAGAATATTGAAGGTGGAACCAGTTTGAGTCAATGAGCAATATAAGTGGGAAAATTGAAAGAGGAGACAAGCAAATGAGGACAAAAGAGAAGAGAGTGGGTGGAAATTAGAGAATGCATAGGATCAAAGTAGTTGATCCTGGTTAGTATTATGGGAGACCTTTGAGCACCTTTAATGACTCAGGAGTAGGAGTAAAAAATATGAGCAAGAGGTTGGCTGATGAGAAGAGGTGGGGTCAAGAGATTTATAAAGAGGCTGGACTGAAACTGAGAAAATATAAAGTAGATGGGTTTGCAGGGCATCTGGAGGGGAGTGAGGTTAGCAATAAAGGAGATAATGCCTGCCTGGCCAGAGTGACAAGGGACCAAGGATAGCTGTGAAAGCAGCATTCACAGGGCTTACCATGAGCCTAAGCCAGCTGAGTGAGGAGAGGTGAAGAGGGGATTAACAGCACAGGGAATGAATGTCTCCTAACAACTTTCTCTTCTACATTCTTTCTGAAGGAACATTTTATTCTTTAGGAATCCTGAAGGATATTTATATATTCTCCTCTTGGTGAAGGGTAATGATCACTCCTCTTCCAAAACAGACACTGAATTCCTTTCAAATATTTACATTCTAATTTTTATATTAAAAATTAAATCTCACCATGTTTTTCATTTGTCCAGCCAATTAGCCAATGTAAAATAAATGTCCCACTTTTGAATTACCTATTTTTATACTAAAATTTAGCCAGGTTTTCAGTTTTCTTTTTTCCTCTGAGCCAATAACCCTTCATTTCTAAGGGTTTTTTTTCTTGTGTTAGTTATATTAAATGTTCTTCTTTAATAAGTACAAATGAGGGGCGCCTGGGTGGCTCAGTTGGTTAAGCGGCTGCCTTCGGCTCAGGTCATGATCCTGGAGTCCTGGGATCGAGTCCCACATCGGGCTCCCCGCTCGGCGGGGAGCCTGCTTCTCCCTCTGACCCTATCCCCTCTCATGCTGTTTCTCTCTCTCTCTCTCAAATAAATAAATAAATAAAATCTTTTAAAAAAAATAAGTACAAATGAAGGTCTTTTCCTTCTATGATTATAAAAGTCCCATACTTGTCTCTGAGCTTTTATAGTCTATAATCCACACAGCAACCAAAGTAATTTTTATCTGCAAGTCAGATCAAGTTTCTCCTCTGATCAATGCCTTCCAGTGACTTCTCATCTCACAAAGAATCAGATCCACATGGACTGTTAAGACCAATATGATGTAAGTGCTATTACTTCTCTTAGCTCATTGCCTTCTCTCTAGCTCTTGCTCTTCTCCAGCAGCACTAGAACTGTGGAATACTCCTTTTGTCCCACCATTCCTTTAACTGACCCCACATGTCTGAATCTCAAGTGATAACTGATCAGAGAGACCCTCTTGACCAACCTTTCTGAAAGAGTAACTCCTCTCTCTCTGTCTTCATAAGAATTTAGAAATTACTCTAATGTTAAATTATCCTACTATTTATCTCTTCTGAGAAATTACATATTACATATTGTGTCTCCCCCATTAGAATGTAAGTTCTATAGCTTGATAAGAGAAAAGGTTTTGTGTTTGTTTATTGTTTTACCTCTAGTTCCTGGAAGAATGACTGGCACATGGTAGACATCAATATATATGAATGAATGAATGAATGAATGAATGAATGAATGAATGAGGTAAAAAATAACCATTCCAAATATCCTTTGACTTCCTTCTTTGATAAACCTCTTTTGATACCTCCCTTTATTTTTCTTCCATTTTGCATCATTCTTTACATTATATTCCCTTTGTTTTCCTATCTCTTCTGGAACTTGCATTCATCTATATTTTTGTTTTCTTTTTTAAGATTTTATTTATTTAGGGCACCTGGGTGCCTCAGTCAGTTGAGCGACTGCCTTCGGCTCAGGTCATGATCCCAGGGTTCTGGGATCCAGCCCCGCATCGGGCTCCCTGCTCAGCGGGAAGCCTGCTTCTCCCTCACCCACTCCCCCTGCTTGTGTTCCCTCTCTCGCTGTGTCTCTCTCTGTCAAATAAATAAATAAAATCTTTAAAAAAAATTTTTTAAAAAAAGATTTTATTTATTTATATGAGAGAGAGAGAAAGCAAGAGACAGGGCACAAGTGGAGAGGGGGAGGGAGAAGCAGACTCTCAGCTGAGCAGAGAGCCGGATGCCGGGCTTGATCCCAGAATGCTGAGATCATGACCTGAGCCAAAGGCAGACACTTAACAGACTGAGCCACCAAGGTGCCCAATATTTTTGATTCTCATTTTCTTTGGACTCTGACTACCTTGATTTCCCTGAATGTTGAATCTATTATTCCTCTTGTCTCTCCCACAGATATCTTGACTTGTACTGAGCAAGATTGTTTATTTTTATTTTTCAGCATTCAAAAAATACATTAAATACTTAGGTACACTCACTTTGCCAGTTATGTATAAGGATTCAGAGGTAAACAATCCTTTTTTTTTATTATTCATGAGAGACAGAGAGAGAGAGAGAGGCAGAGGGAGAAGCAGGCTCCCAAGGAGCAGAGAGCCCGATGCGGGACTCGATCCCAGGATCCTGGGATCATGACCTGAGCTGAAGGCAGACACTTAACCATCTGAGCCACCCAGGCGCCCTGGAGGTAAGCGATCTTGTAGGGAACCTTTAACACCTAGCCACATCTTGAAGTCTTTCTGTGGTTAAAATGATAGGTATTCTGTCTTATATATCAATGCATTATAAATAACATATAGATTAACCTGGGAGCATAAATGAGATGTCATTTGCCATGAATTGTTGATAGTATTGCATTCATTTTCCATGGTTCTGTTTTTACTTAGTTTATTCACAGCTAGTATGCCAACTTTCTGTAAATGATTAAAATGCAATTTAAATAATTTATCCCTCACTGCAGGAAAACTATTTTGAGTTAATGCTACTTTTGCCTTGATTAACTTTTCTTTAAAATATTTGGTACATTGGTTATTGAATTCTATGGATTTTATTTGGTAGTTTGTTATAGAACTCTGAAATAATAAAACATGCTTGAAAAGGCACTAGTAACGTGAAAGAAGGGGAAAAAAAGGAGATGATGCTTAAAATGTCATTGACTTACCCCATGTCTTTAAAATCCCAGAGCTTATTACAATGATCAAGTTATAAAAACATTTAAAAGCATAGTAGAGGACATAGAGAGGACATCAGTCAAATGAGATTTTATATAAAGGGGCATTAGTCAAATTTAAACTCCCTATCAGGGATTAAAACCCATAAGAGATAACATCTTTATTGTCAATAACACTTTTTCATTTAAATAGTCACAATTTCTTTGATTCATGGAGTATTTTCATAGGTTAGGCAATTATACTATATTTTTAATGATTAGGTTGTTTTGTGAAAATGAATTTTTTCTCCTATTTCTCTCTGGTCTTGAGTTTTAGGAAATGAAATAGGGCCAATGACATTGCTATTTAGAGGTCATAGAAGAATGTTTAGCAGGTTATTATTTATTGTTTTGGATGGAAGGAGTTTTCTGTTTTTAATTTGACATTTAATCACTGAAAAAGCATAAACATAACTTTCTTTATCCAAAACATATTTTCTTTACTAAAATAAAATTAAGCTAGATACAATTTTATACATTGTACTCTTTTCTTCCAAAAAGCTATACTATATAAAGTGCAGATCTTGTAGAATAGATTTACTTTTTACATGAACTTTATTGGAATTTTAAGTTTCTATAAAAGAAACCACCAGACTGCTCAATTTGTAAGTTTACCACATTTACAGTAAACCAGCACACTCAGATTTAATTTAAGTTAGCTAAATTAATTCACAAAAATGAAGATACTATCAAGTAAACTTTAGAAATTAACTAAATTGAGTGCCAAATTCATCCATATCTGCATTTCATCTCCTCTTCTCCAATTTCATGCTGATAACAGTACATACTCAAATGACTTTAAAGATAAATTTTTATTTTCTTTTATTCATTTCTCTGTGTACACCTTGTTGATTGTTTATGAATTAGATGGGCAATTTTCCTGTTTCTCTTTCTTGATTTCTCAGCCAGAAAATAAGTAAAGGTAAGAAGATATATTTGCTGAAAACACTTAATAAAATTGTAAGACCCTAGGGTTTTGCATCTGAAGCACATTTTGTTTCTAAATGCTTAAGGAGGAAATATTGAATAATGAATCAGAAATAAATTACCTAATATAATGTGTAAGCAGTATTTTTGCCAGCCATTCTACTCTTCTAAAATGTTAAAAGAAATAAATTCAAGATTAAAACCTCTGACCTTGACAAGGAGTCAACTCTCCTAGCTGATATTTCAGCTAATATTGTTTACTTATCAGTTTGAATAGACCTCCTGTCCTTTATTCTCCTGTGTGTGTCTGTTCATTGTGAAGCAAACTGTCAGCAAACTTGTTCTATGTATTTATAAGTAAATTTCTATTTGGGTGATATCTCTGGATAAGGTTTATGTGTAATTAGTTACATATCACCATGTTCCTTTTATATTATATAATTTTTGAGTTCATGGAGTTTTAAAATTGTAAGTGTGATGGTATATATAAGTGGTTAACTTTGCTTGGTAGATTTAGGAATCCCGACTCTTCTGAGGAAATCAACCAAATATTAAATAGCAGACCTGCAGCAGTACACAATCAAAATAGATTATGGGAAGAATTATAAACTATATGCACTTAAGAGAAGCGGGTGAACTCTAGAATTGCTGACTCACATATGAAGAGTAACTTTTTATCACAGATGCAGATGTACTTCTTTTCTCCTTTCTTCCTCTTAACTACCTTTCTTTCTCTTTTTATCTTTCAATTCACATTATAAATATACATTTTGCAATGATCTCAAAATAGACTTTAGTTATAAGAAGACTAAAATAAAAGAAGAGAACCTGTCCAAGAATAGGATTGGTGTGAGGACTAAAAGATAGTGTGATATGGAAATGGCAATTCTCTAAGTCCTCAAAAATTTACAAGGTGTATGACCAAGGCCAGATATGTTACTTTTCTCAGCCTCAGTTCTCTGATGTGTAATATTGGGAAAATATTTTCCTACAAGGAGCACTGTGCCTTCCCTCCCTACAGCCCTACCAAATGGAAACTACCTTGGTGAAATCCTCATCTGATGAAGTAGGAGAAATTTTTTTGTGTTTCACAGGAGTCTATTACCTTTACTCTGGCCACAGCTGCTTAAGCCACTTTTGTGCAAACCATCTAAAAACATCCAGTTCTAACCCAACCAATAACCTTCCATTTAGAACTAAAACAAAGATTCTCACTGAAATTCGAAACAAGGAAAACCAAATGGCTGACTCAGTTAGCTGTTGGTTTAGTAAATATAAGGTCCTAATAAGGAATAACATGAAGGATAGTCACAATAAGCCAAATTTATGTGCATGCCAAAATTATGAGATAATAGATAATAGGAGATTACAGTCAGCCATCTGATAGTGGGAAAGAAAAAGGAAGACATCTGTAGTGGAGCAATAAAAAAAAAAAAGTTTCACAAATCCCTGTTGCTAAAGTCTATGAACTTTCTTTGGATATAGAACTATTCTCAAACTCTAATGGCAATGAGGCTCTTCCTATTACATTCCCAGTTCTTGGAATTCCATGAAATAGAATATTCTCTCCTGTAGTCACTTCTGCATACCCTACTGCTTTGCCAAAATAACTTACATGAATTAAAATTATCTGCCGTGTTACTTTGCCTAAAGAAGTCCCTTTTTTTAGGTCTTTATTAAGGGTTTGTCTAAAACAACTATGTTTATAAGTTGATGGAAATAGCTTTTAACTGGTTTTAAAATATAAAATTGCTGTTTTCTGTTAAGTGATAGTTTCACATCTCTAAGAATGTGTTTTACTCAATTCCATGAAAAATTTCATTGATGGAATTGAACTTATGGCTATCCATTCATTCATCCATTTAAACAATATTTATTGATGACTTATTCTGTCCCAGGCTATCCCCAGAACTAGAAATATAGTCGTTAAAAGACAAACAAGGTTTCTGCAGTTAAATAATTTGCATTATAATCAAATGGAAAAGATTTTTAGATGGTGTTCTTGATTTGAACGTCAACATGAGCTATAAAATACCATGCTAGAAAAGTTAAGTAGATGATCTCATGAAATTACATTTTTAATATCCTTATAATTATATAGCTTCTCTTTTACCACAGGAAAAGGAAAGAGATGTTTATTCTATTCATGTCTTAGTAAAAATTCACGAACCTTATTAAGGTATTAATGAGCTTAAAAGTTTTATGCATGCTAAGGAAATATTGATATTGTAGAATGTTGACATATGGCCTATCAAATTCATTTTTTAGGAGCAGTTGTATAGACCCTGGAACATGAGTTATGAACTTTGATTTCTGTCACTAACCAGCAATGTGACTTCGGAGAAACCTAGTACGATCAATTTTGGTTTCTTTATTTTAAAATGAGGAGTTAGAGTAAATGAAGATGCCTTCCAGATCTGATACTCTGTATCAAAAACAAAATTTCTTTTCTTTGTTATATTTCCTATTTCTTATATTTTTCTGTTCCTTGTGGGACTGCTGTACTTATCCATCTACTTCCTCCTCCAAAAGCCCCAGTGAAAGACAATAATTCATCACCTATCATCTCTTTTACAGGTCCTAGGTCTGATATCCTTAGAGTTATCATCCCTAGAAGGTACAAACATTTTTTTGAGTCTTTTTGTAAAAATTCTATGTTTACTCAAAAATAACTTTTCACAGGGGCACCTGGGTGTCTCAGTTGGTTAAGCATCTATCTTCTGCTCAGGTGGTGATCCCAGGGTCCTAGGAGCCTGTTTTTCCTTCTCCCTCTGCCTGCCGCTCCCCCTGCTTGTGCTTTTTCTCTCTCTCTTTTCACAGAATTAAATAAATGTCATTACATCCAACTATGAATCTAATTCTTATTTAAAGAAATTGGCTTGATCAGTTATGGAGCCTGGCAAGTCTAGGCCAGTAGGTTGAATATACAGGAAAGAGCTCATGCTGTAGTTCAAGCTCAACAGACATCAGGCTGAAAACCCAGAAAAGAGCTGATGTTGCACTGCAAGTCCCAAGGCTGTCAAGCTGCAGAATTCCCTCTTGCACCTGGGAGGTCAGTCTTTTGCTCTATTCAGGCCCTCATCTGATTGAATGAGGCCCACCCACATTTTAAAGGCAATCAGCTTTATTCAAAGTCTGCTGATTTAAATGTTAGTCTCATCCCAAGACACTCTCATAGAAATATCCAGAATAATGTTTGACCACAGATCTGGGCACTGGGCCCAGCCAAACTGACAAAAACCAAACAAATAAGCAAGCAAAAAAACAATCTAGCTATAAACCGATATAGCTCATTCATTATATTATTTAATTCATGCATTGTCCCTCAGAATTTCATGCCACTGCTAGAAGTTAACAAATGGCAGAACCAGAAATCTACTCCAGGCCTATCAGTCTGTTGGTCTCCATTGTGAGGGTTACTAACCCTCACAATATAGTTTCACGATTTATTCAAATTTCAATTTTCATAACAATCACCATTTATTTTTTAATTGAATTTGTAATAATTTTGTCAAATCACATCCACCAAAAATTTACATCAAACCTGTTCTTTTATTTGAGAAAAAACAGTATCAGGTTTGAACCAACCCAACACCCTTAATATCTCTAATACTCATTAATCAACACTGCTGCTGTCCTGTATGATAGCCCCTAGATTATAAGTACCAAGGTCTTAGAAATCTGCTTCTCTTTGCTTTCAACCTATTGCAATTCTACTTGCTCTGTGTTACCCTGTTTCAGTTCCATGGCCTGATACCTGATTTTTATCTCTCTTCAGTTCCTTTTCACTAACAACTTATTTAATCTCTTTTCTTTTTGACCCTTTACTTCTGAATGTTGCCTTTATGATATTATTCAATTAACTGCACCATGAACATGGGCCAGCTGTGCTTTATTTTCAGGGCTCATCTCCAAAAACACTAACCTAATTCAAACCCGCTAGGCATCAACAACATGACTCAGAAGGAAAGGATATTGAAGGATCACCAAAGCCTTTAATTTACCTCATCAGTACCTAATTGAGTAATATAGAATAGGTACTTTAAAAAAAAAAGATTTTATTTATTTGAGAGAGAGCAAGAGTGAGAGAGATCACAGGGGGAGAAAGAGAAGCAGGCTCCCCCGTGCGCAGGGAGCCTAATGCGGGGCTGGATCCCAGGACCCTGGGATCATGACCTAAGCCGAAGGCAGGCACTTAACTGACTGAGCCACCCAGGCGTCCCTAGAATTGGTACTTTTTAAGGCACTATCATACTGAGACTAGTTATACAAGCCTGTGAATAATTTTTAAAGTAATATGCATGTCTTTTATCTTAAATGTTTCCAGTGCTTAAGTATTTAAGCATTACTGGGTAGATTTTATCATTAGAAAACTAAAAAAAAAAAAAAAAATCCAAGTATAAATGGTAAGTAACACAAGACAGCAAGGAAAAAAAGGAGTAGAAATAGGAAAAACATATACAAATTGTGATTTAATTTCCTTACTGCTTTTGAAATAGGGCATAATGTTATTTACTGGCCACTGTACTATTCTAGGTTTAATCCTACACTAGTCTTTAAAGTTAAAATATAGGTGTTCATAATATTCAAACACACTATTCAAAGTAATACAATGATGAAAGGTGGTTGGAGAATAAAATGTTAGAGAAGCAATATGAAAGATCTAAAGATGCATTTTCAGAAACTAATTTTAGGGGTGCCTGGGAGGCTCAGTCAGTTAAATGTCTGACTCTTGGTTTCAGCTCAGGTCATGATCTCAGAGTCATGAGATGGAGCATGGAGTTGGATTCCACGCTGCGCATGGAACCTGCTTAAGATTCTGTCTCTCCCTCTCTCTGCACCTACCCCCCTCTCTCTCACATGTGCTCTCTCTCTCTCTCAAAAATAAATAAATAAAAATAAAAACTGACTTTATAAAAGGATTTATAAAAAATAAAATAGGATTTATAATATCTCTTAAGTGTATAAAGTAATATTAAAGAAATAATTGAGTATCTCAGCTGAGTTCTAAATCATCATTGAACAAGAAAACACATGTAAGCTACACCTAGTATTATTTCAAGTTCATATATAAGTGAAGGATGTAAAACTCTGAAAGAATTCCCAAAGTTTTGTGCTCAAGTAAGCAAACACACAGTACTGAGACTTAACCCTTGACTAGCCTCACCTATTTATCATGAGATAAAACTGGAGGGTATTATGCTGAGCAAAATAAGTCAATCAGAGAAAGACATGTATCATATGACATCACTGATATGAGGAATTCTTAATCTCAGGAAACAAACTGAGGGTTACTGGAGTGGTGGGGGGTGTGAGGGATGGGGTGGCTGGGTGATAGACATTGGGGAGGGTATGTGCTATGGTGAGCGCTGTGAATTGTGTAAGACTGTTGAATCACAGACCTGTACCTCTGAAACAAATAATACATTATATGTTAAAAAAGAAGAAGAAGAGAGCAGGAAGGGAAAAATGAAGGGGGGGAATCGGAGGGGGAGACGAACCATGAAAGGCTATAGACTCTGAGAAACAAACAGGGTTCTAGAGGGGATGGGGGTGGGGGTATGGGTTAGCCTGGTGATGGGTATTAAAAAGGGCACGTACTGAATGGAGCACTAGGTGTTATACGCAAACAATGAATCATGGAACTCTACATCAAAAACTAATGATGTAATGTATGGTGATTAACATAACATTAAAAAAAAGTGTGAAAGTTTCACATTATGGTACAGATAAGGAGATGGAGAAAATACCTTCAGGTAGGTTACACAAGAAAGGCTAAATGGAGGACTATTACTGTAGTCAGCAACAAAATTTTGTTGATATTGAAAATATTCTAGGTAAATGAAAATATTTTTTATGACATATAGCTCAGAAGAATTCAATTAAACTTGGACTTTTCCCAGTTAGTTGTAGCTTCATCATTACTAAAAGAAGGCATTTGCCCTACACATCTGAGTTCATTGATGACATTCTGGCCCCAATGTCCAAAGTACCAAGGTCTCCTAACTTCCATGACTTCTTACCCACATTTCAGACTGTTTCCCCTCCTTTGGGTGTATCTGGTTTTATGTGTTGATCCCTCGTTTTTGTGGCTTATTGTTCCTGGATGATTTCAACTGCTTCCATGACCGAAACTTGCATCTCAAAAGAGAAATGTACAGGATTCTTCAGAGCTCCATATCCTCACTTGCTATGGCCTGTGCACAGGTCCAGTGGGTGTTTTACCACTATTGCAAGTGTAAAGTCTAAAAGGATACTTGTTGTTCCCTCCAAACCACATCACATTTCAGAATTTATATTTATTTTCAAATTGGCATTATGCCTTCAATCCTACAAACAGAAAAACAAATGAATTCATCTTTTTCAGTGATCCTCCCAAATGGAGACAAATCTCCTAACATACCAATTCTTTTTCTTTTCTTTCTTTTTTAGATTTTTAAAAATTTTAATTGAGGTATAATTGACATATAACCATGACTTCTTCCACTGTAACATTTCTAACATCCTGTAATCTCCTTTCTTACTGTCACTAACCTTCTTTGGCTTTACATCAGGATTCCAGCATTAGACTTCAATTAACTTCTTTATTTCCAGGCTCTGCAGCTGTCTGTTCAACATTGTTATTCAATAAGGGGTCTGGGAATTGGCAGTATTGGCATCATCTGGAAACTTGTTAGAAAGGTGAAATCACAAGCTGTAGTTGAGAACTTCTGAATCAGAATTTGTGTTTTTAGCAGGATCCCCAAGTGATTGGAGTGCTCATTAAAGTTTGAGAAGCTCTGTTGAGCATGACCATGTTATTTCTCTACTCACATGGACTTCAAGAAATGATTGAATGATAGCATTAATTAAATTTAAAAGTATTGGGGCACCTGGGTGGCTCAGTCGGTTAAGCATTTGCCTTGGGCTCAGGTCATGGGTTCTGGGATCAAGCCCCACCTCCAGCTCTCTGCTCAGCAGAAAGTCTGCCTCTCCCTCTCCATCTGCCTTTCCTCGCTCTCTCTTGCTCTCTCTCACTCTTTCTTGCCCTCAAATAAATAAAATCTTTAAAATAAAATAAATGTGAAAGTATTACATTCTCCCTCTCAAAATATAATTCTCACTAATCACCTCTACACACCCTGTACGTGGTTTTTTGCCATCCTTTGAACCATTGTGTACAATCCAATGTGTGGTTTACTTGCTGAAAATGCCCCCTACTCACTTGTTTACACAAACCTAATCCGTTCTGAAGGAGTTAAAATCTAACTTTGAAAAACATATTTTTGTAGTTTCTATTATGTAAATAATAATAATACAAATAATTTTATTAATAGTATCTACAAAAATGTATTTTGTATTATTTATGTTTTCTTTAAATTTATAGCCCATATTTCCAATTACATGGCAAGCCTCTTATTAGCTTGTATCCTAACATCTAGAAGAGATCCTGCACACCATTGGGATCAGATGATTTCTAAAAATAGGTCTTTCTAGAAAGCCGTGCATAGAAATAAATTAGATTTATTTTTAATTTATAACACTATTTGTACAACAAAATTGTACAAAATTCTATAAGATGATAGTCAAAATTTGTTTAAACAGAACTCCCTGCTGTTTTCTGTCTCTATATGAGAAAAAAATTTAGTGTAAATGTCAACACATTTAAATGGGCAAGAACCTAATTATATGATTATACATAGCATTAACTTTCACTACCTATATTTAAAATAACGCTGTAGGATAAAATGGTGTTTGGATATATTGTAAGATTTAATAGGGAAGTAAAACCCTAATAAATCTACAGAGAAATATATCTACATCAGCAGCTAAGATATTTAGTAGAAATTAAGCTTTATAACTAATGCTTCTTGTTAATTAACATATATTATTAACCATAATGGTTTAACAATTTGTATTAGTCACAAGTAAATTATGTAATTACTACTTGAAGCAAAGGACTTTTATGATAAAAAACAAAATTCACCCTCATTTTTAATATCAAAAGGAAACAGCAAAAATTAATATACTTCTTTCTCACAAAAGGATTCTTCATTGTAATAGTTCTTAACAGTGTTTTGTTTCAAATAGTTATGTAGTCAAATATTATAAAGCAAAAATCTATATTTTTTCTAGTTATTTTCATAGTAATTATATATGCAAAGTATCTTTCTGATACTTTTTTATGTTTTATGCTCTCCCATTTTAAATATTAATTCCAATTATTAAGGGATAATAAGAACAACTATACAAAGTAATAAGCAATTGTATATCTCTTGTAGTTTATAAAGCTTTTGCTTTGGAGTGTTCAAGTCCTAGAATTCTCTTTTGTCTTTGGAACCCAGTATTTCCTTTTTTATAAATTCTATTTTAAACATCTTATTTCTCTTTTTTGTTATGCTAACTTAGGTGGGTGAAGTGCATTTCACACTAATTTACCTGTTCTTTTTTTTTTTAAGATTTTATTTATTTACTTGGGAGAGAGAGATCTTAAGAGAGAGAGAGAGAGATCACAAGCAGGGGGGAGGGATAGAGGGAGAAACAGACTCCCTGCTGAGCAGGGAGCCTGATGAGGGACTCGATCCCAAGACTCTGGGATCATGATCTGAGCTGAAGGTAGATGCTTAGCTGACTGAGCCACCCAGATGCCCTTACCTGTTCTTAAGAGGTAAATTTGTCAAGACATCCAGGAGAATATAGCCACAGTTCTAGATCAGAATTATGGCTAGTGATGAGCCATCTAATGGTGCACCATCTAGTTGATCATGCAATGCAACTTAAGACTGAGTTAGACCTATCAATCCTGTATCTGGTCCTGGAATTTAGGTCATGAGTGTGCATTGGATAAAACTGTGACAATCTTTCTGAGCTTTTTTTCCTTCCTAAGGATCACTATCTCTGAAATCTGAGAATGTCCTTTAATTCCTACGCATTGGGGAATGATGAGGCTGACATTAGGTTGAATATTGCATGCCCAAGACATGATAAAGGAACTTTTTCTTAAAGAAGGCAAGACACAGGGGCGCCTGGGTGGCTCAGTCGTTATGCGTCTGCCTTTGGCTCAGGTCATGATCCCAGGGTCCTGGGATCAAGCCCCGCATCGGGTCCCCTGCTCTGCGGGAAGCCTGCTTCTCCCTCTCCCTCTCCCCCTGCTTGTGTTCCCTCTCTCACTGTGTCTCTCTCTGTCCAATAAATAAAATCTTAAAAAAAAAAAAAAAGAAGGCAAGACACAAACACATAGAACAAAACCATAGGATAACATGATGCATTATATTTTAATTAAGATTCATATTAGTAAACATTAAGTAAAGAAACACCATTTATGCTGGGTGACAAGCAAAGTTTAATAAAGAAGTTGACATTTGACCTAAATTTTTAATAAAGAAATATTTAATGTTCAGATGAGTATGGGATTAAAACCATCCAAAAAAAAAAAGGGAAGAGAAAACAATAAAATAGAGGAATGTCAAAAGAAGAAACAGTATAGGATGTATACACATTTGTAGAATGGAGAATAATTATTGACTAATATATAGATCACATGAGGCTTAGAGGAGGCAATAATGTCTCAGAATTACACCATATGGGAGCTTCAGGTGAATGTGAACCTTATGGCATAGATCATGAAGGGACCAAAAATAATTTCTGAATTATTTTTAACAATAATGTTAATGGTTTACTTTTTTTCCTTTTGAACTTGATAATAAAATATATTTGAATCAGAGCATCAAAAATACATGAAATATTGAAGCTGGAAATTATTTTATAAATTCTTTTGCCAAAATATTCACTTATAGTTGGGTAAATTGAGTTCCAAAGACCTTGAATAAGTTCTATAAGGTCAAAGAGCTATTTCTTTTTGTTTTAACTAGAAAGCACACATAGTTCTTGTAGTTATTTTGGTTGTGTTAATAATTCTAACACTAGAATGCAATCAACCTCTATTGAGAAGAGAGTAGAATTTTTGATTTGGATGATCAGTTTGTTTGAAGAGATTGATTTGAACTATTATGACTTTTCTCCTATATATAATTATATTTCATTTAAGTTAGTTTTAGACAAAGCCATGAATTTTTAAAAAGTATAAACATCATCATTTTCTTGTTTTTTAAAGGCCCTCTCATATACTATGATCATGCAATAAGATATTTAGCCTTTCTATCTCTTTTTTCTTGTTGTTCAAACATTTCTGAAAACAAAATGAACTCTTTGTTCTTTCCTGGACATAACCAGACATAGTCCTCAAAGGAAGGGAAGGCCTCCCTCAAATCTGTTGGATTTTCAGGTGAATAAATTTGGATGTAAATGACTTACTTCCTAAGGATTTAGATATTTTTATTTTTTCCAGTTTGGTGGAGATAAAGGTAAAAAGGGGAAAAATTTAAAGAAAGATAAAAACAGCACCTTAGTTTCTGTCAACCTCAGATGCACTGTTAAGTTCTCTGGCTTATGTGACATAGACCTCTTCCTGGATCTCTGGCATGCAGGATATGTATATTTTCTATAGTACTTACATTTCTCCTGTCAACATATGTAATATCTTCTTTAATATATAGACCCTATTTAACTTTTATTTACTCTATATATTCTCAGCAAAATTAAGTACAACTCAGGGCAGAAAGTGGGGTGCTACCTACATCTGGGAAGGAGGAGAAGTGGGCTACTCCATCTGGCCTGGTGCATTCAGAGGAATACGGGGTTTCAAGTTTCCCAGGCATATCCACTCCAATATTCTCTTTCCAGTTATCAGGGTCCCATGCCTTCCCTACTAGGGCCATGGCTTTAATGTAACAGGAGGAGTCACAGCTGAGACTTGAAGTTTTCTCAGACTTAGGATTTTCTACTCAGTCTGTTCCCCAACTGTTGGAAATAAAGGCCTTTCAGTTTTCACAGTATAATATAGTTTGTCTTTCTTGAACCTCTCCTTTTTATTTAAGGCTTTTATTTTATTTTTTTAATATTTTATTTATTTATTTGACAGAGAGAGACACAGCGAGAGAGGGAACACAAGCAGGGGGAGTGGAAGAGGGAGAAGCAGGCTTCCCGCTGAGCAGAGAGCCCGATGCAGGGCTCTATCCCAGGACCCTGGGATCATGACCTGAGCTGAATGCACACGCTTAACGACTGAGCCACCCAGCCGCCACTATTTAAGGCTTTTACAGCAATTCACAATGTTATTTGTTTATTTAGACAGGTGGCCATGGTTATTTTAATTCTACACTTGATTATTTCATTATCTGAGGTGTACGAGTCTCATGTTGCTTCCTCTTGATTTTTTTTATTCTTTCTCATGCATCCTTCTTTCTTTAATTACCTCGTCATCTTTGACTGTTGTTGGTGCCCAAGACAGTTGGAGGTAACTTGAGACCAAAATTAAGTATGCCTTTTCCCAGAGAGGAATTGCATTTGCTTCTGCCTGGTGCCTGAGGTGAACTCACCATTGGCAATGACACTAAGTGAAGTTCATGGATTGAAGTTCCTTGAATATCTCAAAAGTACATAGCTGGGGTGAAAACCCATTAAACCATTGTTCTATAGCCATAATGTCTCCAAAATATTTTTCCTTTCCTTTTACTTCTCCAGCACTGCTCAGCCCAAACAGACTTTCCTGTTGTCTTCTGAGGTTAGGGTACTAGTCATGCCTAGGTCTGGTTTGGTCTTTTCCTGAGGTTGTAGCCCTTATGTCCCAGCTTAATGTCGGGAAGGTTCTCTTTAACACTCTCCACTTGGTCAGCACCTGAGTTTTTACATCTCCCAGTATAGCAGATGAACTAAAAGTTGAGTGTTATAAATTGTTTGATGCCCTAAAAGTTTTGGGTGCTCCGGTATTGCTCTTTCATCAATTAAAAACTTTCAAACAAAAATTGACCTGAGAGCTCACCACTGTATTTTAAATTCTACAGTTTAGTTGATATGGTTTCAAAATATTTACCCACCATTTTTAGAAAATGAGTTAGTGTGGATAGTCCTTTAGAAACTGGAAAAGTAAATTAGAGTAAAGAATATTTTAAAATACCAAGCATGAACATGATATTGGGAGCCTAGTTTAGATTAATAATCACTATAGAGTTCATGTTCCCCTTGTATGACTTTTCTTTTCTCATGTAGAGTAATAGGTATAAAATCATACAGAAGGAAGATAGATTTTTTTTCAAGACTGGGATTTTGCCAGAACAAGTGTATTTAAAACATATAATGAAACAGGGTTTAGGTGATTTCCAAGAGAATGATTAAAATGATAGGTCATCATGACCTTAATCTCTAAGTCAACAGGGAGTAAACTGAAGACAGGGCAAAATGAAAAGGAGGAAAAAGGCTAGTAAAGTGAAGGCCCTGAGGTTATTCACAACCACTCAATTAATAAATAGGTTGGATAAGAAAGCAAGAACTATAGCCAATATCTCTGATGAACATGGATGCAAAAATTCTCAACAAAATACTAGCAAATCAAATTCAACAGTACATTAAAAGAATCATTCACCATCATCAGGTGGGATTTATTCCTGGGCTGCAAGGGTGGTTCAATATTAGCAAATCAATCAATGTGATACACTACATTAATAAAAGAAAGAATAAGAACCATATGACCCTCTCAATAGAAGCAGAAAAAGCATTTGACAAAGTACAGCATCCATTCTTGATTAAAAACCTTCAACAAAGTAGGGAGAGAGGAAACATACCTCAGCATCATAAAAGCCTTATATGAAAGACCCACAGCTAACGTCATCCTCAATGGGGAAAAACTGAGAGCTTTTCCTCTGTGGTCAGGAACAAGACAAGGATGTCCACTCTCACCATTGTTATTTAACATAGTACTGGAAGTCCTAGCCTCAGCAATCAGACAACAAAAAGAAATAAAAAGCATCCAAATCAGCAAGGAAGAAGTCAAACTTTCACTATTTGCAGAGGACGATACTCTGTATAGAAAACCTGAAAGACTCCACCAAAAAATTGCTAGAACTGATACATTAATTCAATAAAGTTGCAGGATAAAAAAATCAATGTACAGAAATCTGTTGTATTTCTATACACCAATAATGAAGCAGCGGAATGAGAAATCAAGGAATCAACCCCATTTACAATTGCACCAAAAGCCATAAGATTCCTAGGAATAAACCTAACCAAAGACCTATCATATGACCTAGATATTTATATAAGTGAAGTAAAAAATTATATTATACAAAAATATGGGTATTTATAGAAGTTTTATTCATAATCATCAAAAACCAAAATAACTGAAATTGTCCCTCAATTAAGTAACGAATAAACAACTGTGGCACATTTGTATTACTCAGTAATAAAAAAAAGGACAAATTGCTGAAATATTCACCAGCATAGATGAATCCCAAATGCCTTATAATTCTTAGTGAAAAAAGCCAAACTCAAAATGCTACACACAGCATGATTCCATTTACATGACATTCTGAAAAAGGCAAAATTGTAGGGAAAGGGAATAGATCTATAACTGGCAAGTGTTATGGGTAAAGAAAGGATTTGCCTTCAAAAGAGTGGCATATGGGTGTTTTGTTGTGTTTTGCGTTTGCAGTAAGGAGTGGCGAAACTATTTTTGTCTTGTATATGGAGGTGATTACACAAATATATGCATTTGCCAAAATTCATTCTAAAAAGAATGAATATTACTGTTTAAAAATTTTAAAGTAAATGAAAAAATTTTAAATTGCCACTATTAATATAATGTAATAAATAAATGATCAAAAGGCATATCTTAGTTTCCTAGGGCTGCCATAAAAAATTACCACAAATTTGGTGGTTGAAAACAACAGAAATTTATTCTCTCACAATTCTGGAGGACAAAAGTGCATGGTCAAGGTTGCTCCTTTCTGGAGGCTTCCATGAGTGTCTCTAAGTGTCTGGTGACTGTCAGCAATCTCTGGCATATCTTGGCTTGTAGGTGTATCACTACATTCTCTACTTCCTTCTTCACATGGCCTTTGCCTCTGCATTCCTTTGTGTCTTCTCCTTTTGTGTCTCTTATAAGGACAGCTGTCCTTGGATTTAGGGCCCACCCTAATCCAGGATTATCTCATCTCAAAATCCTTACCTTAATTAAATCTGTAAAAAACCTTATTCAAATAAAGTAACATTCTGAGGTTCTGAGTGGACATATCCTTTAGAGGGCAGCTACTCAATCCACTACAAGGCATCACAGCAATCTTTAATAAATTCAGATATATAGATATTGATAAGGATACTAACTTGCAAATTCTTTCATTTGTGTTCTTATTCTGAGAATATTTTGCCTCAGATATTTCTTAATATAACAGATCAAAACTGCTAATAGGTGATTTCTAACAATAAAAATTAAAATGATCTTTTTCCTACAATCAAACTAGTATAGATTTCTTTGGTAGTATTTTTTTCATGAATAAGCTGAATAGTCTTATAAAATACAAATATAAATAATATGAATAATTTATTTCAATGAGAGATACAAAGTTCATTTAAGTTAATGTGAGAAAAAAAATCTTGCATTGACTCAATCAGCCAGTGCATCAAATACTATCTTTAAAGCATTTTGAAAAGTTGGGATGCCTGGGTGGCTCAGTTGGTTAAGCATCGGCCTTCAGCTCAGGTCATGATCCCAGGGTTCTGGGATCAAGTTCCACATGGGGCTCCTCGCTCAGCGGGAAGTCTGCTTCTCCCCCTGCTTGTGCGAGCTCTCTTTCATTCTCTGACAAATAATAAATAAAATCTTAAAAAAAAAAAAGCATTTTGAAATGTCTTGAAAATGTGAAAATAAACAGTGTTGAACTAGGAACTTAAACCAATGTAGCTGACATGAACTAGATTGGAACATCAAGAATTCGTGTTAAATTATGTCCAGTAAAATAAGAAACCCATAAGAAAAGACATGAAGAGAAAACAATATGTAGGCTTTTAACTTGTTTAAGGTTGACTGCAAAATGCATTTCGATAGGGACCACTGTTCTTGCCATCCCCCACCTCATCTTATCAAATCCGAACTCTGCTCTATGTCAGTTCCTTTCTGTGAGGATTCTAGGAAGAAGGAGAATCATTTAATTTTCTGGTAAGATTTCCAGGAGAGGGAAGTAAAAAGTGTCAAGGAAGAGGGATAATTAAGCTAGCCTAATGTAAAGTGAGAAATGATTGGGGTGCCTGGGTGGCTCAGCTAGTTAAGCAGCTGCCTTTGGCTCAGGTCATGATCCCAGGGTCCCAGGATAGCTCCCCACTCAGTGGGGAGTCTGCTTCTCCCTCTGCCCCTCTCCCTTGCTCGTGTTCTTTCTCTAGCTCTCTCAAGTAAATAAATCTTTAAAAAAATAAAGTGAGAAATGACTAAAAGATTACATTGGATGAAGGATGCAGTGGTAGCAAGGGGGCAAGGGTTACTACTGTTTTTTTTTTTTATGATGTCTGCTGTACTATATGAATGCATAACATACCATTATTTTAAAGATTTTATTTATTCATGAGAGAGAGAGAGAGAGAGGCAGAGGCAGAGGGAGAGCAGGCTCCCCAAGGAGCAGGGAGCCCGATGCGGGACTTGATCCCAGGACCCCAGGATCTTGACCTGAGCCGAAGGCAGACGCTTACCCAACTGAGCCACCCAGGAGTCCCCCTTTTTTTTTAACTATTTTTTTTAAAAAGATTTTATTTATTTGACAGAGAGAGAGACAGCGAGAGAGGGAACACAAGCAGGGGGAATGGGAGAGGGAGAAGCAGGCTTCCCGTGGAGCAGGGAGCCCAATGTGGGGCTCGATCCCAGGACTCTAGGATCATGACCTGAGCCGAAGGCAGATGCTTAACGACTGAGCCACCCAGGCGCCCCAACATGCCATTATTTTGATTAAAATACTTGTTATTACTATGCAAAATCATACCAGCAAAATTATTTTTGAGATTTCTGTTGCATGATATATTGAAAAATTGAAGGTATCTAAAACTGAGAACAGTGGGAAATATGTTTTATTTTTTATGTTTACATTACTCATCAAAAGAAATGCCAGCTCATCGGTGTAATTACTGTAATTAATGCACAGTTCAAACCTCCCAACTGTATCTCAATGTATGTTATTATACATTGGTTTCAGTCTTACTTAAATACTTGCCTTAAGAAGGGAATGAGTGAAGGAATACTCTGTCCAATTTTCATATGTTTTGTCAATTTCGTAAAAGTTTTCCTTACTTAATATTACTATACAAAATTCATGTGTTATTCTCTAAAAAGGAAAGAAAAAATCTAAATTTTCCTCATTATAAATTGTGGTATAGAGAAAACCAAAATTTGAGATTATGATCATTGTTTTACCACCTATATTTTTGTATTCTTATTCCTTTACTTCTCTGCTGTATTTTTTCTATATGTGTGTAAGTGTGAAACATGAGAAGTTGATACATGAACACATACGAAACTCTATGATCCACTCATTTTTACCTCTGAAATTCCATCTTTAGAAAGAATTTCTTTCTAGGCTGTCTTTTTTTCTGTTTAACTTTCAAATGATATCTTAAAACTTGCAAGACAAGAACTGGATCCATACCATCCCCTCAAGTGGATTTGCAGTATAATTCCTCATAGTTGTTTTATGTCCTTGGGATACTAATATGATCTATTCCATGGCAATACTTAATTGTGCAATGTTTGTTTTTCTTTCTTTTCTTTTCTCTACCTTTTCTTTGGTAATATATTAATGGATATTGTTTGTTTAAAAAATATACTTAAAAAATCTTTATTCACGATTTTGAATATATACCATGGTCATCATTAGTTCACTGGGAAACAAAACCAGAATATATTAAGGGAATTAAATTAGCGTGCTCAATTTTAATGGGTCTTCAAATATTTGCTTGTTATAGCGTACTAGGCTTATGGGGAAAAGTGTTCCTCCTGAGGGTTTATTATTCGGGAGAATGTAAGGGAAAGGCTGTTTTTATTAGCACCTTTTCCCAAACACTAGCCTCAAGATATTAGAATAAAATAGCTATGTGTGAGTTTAAATGTTGAAAACTACGCTGGGCTGCTGGTAAAGAAATATGTTTAACAAAATATTTCCCCTTTGAATTAGTATTATTTTTCCCCAGGAAACCAGCTGGAGAGTAAAGCAATACTCTTCTACTTTGTTAACAAATTACAGAATTCATTTATGTCCTATGAGCAAAGGTAGACACAGTATTCACAGCTCAAAATCTTACTCAAGAAATGCCCATCAAGCACTTTAATGGTGTCTCGTTTATCTTGATGGTTTATTGTTTTCCTCCAACACATCTGAAGTATTTTACCATTCAGCTCTTTTTGGCAGTTTCTAAGCATATTCCCAGTCTCAGAGAGGTGTACTTGCCTGCCTCTGCAGAGCTGGCTGGCGAAGGCAGTGTTCTGGCCTGTGGCCAGTTGCTCCTCTCTGGTGTACACCCTGCATCTCTGATTAGACTTGTGAGCATTGAGCACGGCAAACCCAACAGCAAATTCAACTGCAAAGGTATCGGTGAGTGCTATTCTAGCATAAGGAAATACACACTTTCTACTTTACTTTTTGAAAAATATGGTTGGAAGGAAAACATAGGCTATGTACTTCAAAACACACAAACTTGGCTACAATGCAAAGGATATACATGAAAATATAAACCTTCAAACTGAAGGTTCATAGAAATAAATAACGAGTGAAAAATGATAAGGAAATCATTTTGATTTATAAGTAGATAGATAACTATAGAAACATTGCCTGCAGTTTATGAGCTTAGTAAGCTTGAAAAGTAAGACATTTAATTAAGATAAATTCTGTGTTTATCTCACAATATCTCGGTCCCTCTATTTTTCTGGCTGTTGGAACTCTGATAAGCTGTGATGATCAAAATCCTTTGTAAATCTAAAATCCATTTCTAGGTATTGGAAACATTTTTTACAAATTATTTTTGGATATAATGTAATAGAAAAAATACTTTTTATTTTTATTCTAGGGTACTGTAAATAAATTGAGTCTAGAACCTTAACACAGAGTGATAGAATAGGATAATTGGTAACATTTGAAATAATAACTAGTTCAGAAGATTTCAAAACAGAAATCTTCATTATGTTCTGTCATAAAACATCCTTTCAGACTACTGTCACAAATGAATTAGACTGTAATTCCAACATACAACTATATTTCTTTTATTACTATATAGTATAAATATGAATTGGAAAACATAACTATATATAGTTATAATGACATGTTTCCTCAACAAAGATTAAACAGTAAACTTAACAACTAGTACTTTCCTATACATAAAACTAAAGGTTCAATACTACCCAGCTTTTCCAAAGAATACATAAAATGTTACAGGTAACTTTTATAATTTTGAAGGTTAGTCATTGAAGGATATTTTATTACCATAAGTGTCTAAAATGGCTTTTCTCTCATTAAAAAAAAGATTGAGTAGAAATCTGGATTTATCATCTAAATGACTCATAACTATCTGAAGTTAGAATTTCATTCAAGCACTAAATCTCAAAAGAATAGTCTTGAGATAAATTAATAGTTATGCCTATTTTAGTAATGAGGTAAAGGATAGAAATACAAGATAACATTTCACAGTTATAATATTTCAAATGGAAACCTATTTTATTGTATTGTATGCTGCTCAATTATGGAATTCTTGATCAGCTACTATTCTTTGTGACTTCAGATAACATCTTTTTTGGCATTCTCACCAAATCTAATTCAAGATGAATTGGCTAAAACACCCAACTGTCAGTATTACCAAAGAAATAGACCTTCACTGTTAAAAATATAAGTTATTAAAGACATTGTTTAGTTTTAAAACTGATAGAAGAAAAAAAGTTAATAGAGAGCATTAAGGAGTTTGTTTGATCTGTAACTTACCCATACTTGATTTTCAAAATAAATTAAAATTTTAATTTCAGCTTCTGGATCAAAATTCTGAGTTTATGTATGAAGATTTTTAGTTTCACAGCCATAGAATATAATTTATAATTAAATTCACAACCATGAATATAATTTATAATTAAAAAAGAAGCAGTCTTTTGATATAGTTCTTAGGACTAGATATGCGCCTGATAAAAAAAAAATAGAATTATTGGTTAAAAGGAATCCATAGGCACAACTTTAACTGAGGAAGAAATTCTGTTTGCACATGTTATCAGTGATGAGAAATTAGATTTTTGAGAGCCATGTGTTTAGACAGTCTGCCTCTCTCTTTTCCTGTCTCTATGTCATAATACAATTATGCCATCTGGAAGGGGTACAGGCAACAACCAAAACAAAATCCAGTTCATAAAAACACAAGCTATACAGCCAGTTGGGAAAAAAATATTAATGCAACTTTAGGTTTAAGATTTTGTCTAACTCTGCTCTTTTGATTCATTGATGTAATTCTCTGTATTTTGGGATGCCCACTTTTTTAAAATCTTGTTTTTGATAAGCGTCTAATCTCTCAGATAATCTTTTTACACAATAACATATGTTTTGGAATCTATCCAAGAGAGATATTACTGCCTTCTGAGAAAAGAATGAACGTGTTCTTTCCTAAGGAATTCCTCTTCAAGTATGTAAAAAAAAAAAAAAAGCTTCTATAAAATGAATCATCTCAAAGATAACAACCACAAAATCTGGATGAAGTTTTTGGAAATATGGAAGTGAGAGAAAACTGTATTTGTTTTTTGTTTGTTTGTTTGCTTTTGAGAAAATATAAAACTTAGAAGATGGTTATATCAGGGGATGTTTCTCTCTTTTATAGCATTAGTTTGAAGGCAGGCAACTGTCCCAGTGTGGCATAGGAAAGTTAAAATTCAAGTAGAAACCTACATTATTTCTGGCTTAAAGAACCAAAGTTAGAATTAGGGCAATCATACTTCTAGAAGGTGACAAGGGAATCCTGGAGGGGAGACAGCCACAGAAGAAATCCCTAAGTTCTATATATAAACTCTGGCTATGAACCATGCAAGTATAAGGAAGGCTTAAAGCAGCTTGCAGTGAAGGGTAAAAGGAGGAAACAGTTTTGAGGTGCTACAGAAAAAAATTTGCAATTTGATCATAAAGAAGGTAATTTTTAATTTATAGGAATATAACAGAATGTGAAGCCTCAGCAACACAACTCTAACAGTTTTCAAAATATAGTCCAAAATTACTTAAATATGAAGAATCAATAAAATGTGATTCATTTTTCTGAAAGGAAAATAAAATAAACAGATAAATTTGAAGATATTCCTAAAATTAGGTTGTCAGACAGGGATTTTAAAAAAGCTCTTATAATGATAATTAATGAGGTAAAGGCAAATACACATGAGACCAAAGGAAAAAATAGAAAATCTCAGCAGAGAAATAGGGAATAGTAGATAGAAATAGAAAATGATAAATAAAAATATTAAATAGAAAATGGAAACTATAGAAGTTAGAAACAAATATTTGAAATTAAAAAAAATAGATTGGATAAGATCAATAGTAGAATGGAACTGACAGAAGAAAGAGCAAAGGACTTTAAAATTGATCAATGGAAATTATTCAAACTAAAGGCCAGAGAGAAAAATATATGAATAGAAAAAACAATCAGAGCCTCAGAAAACATTAGATAATATCAGATGGTCTAACATGAGTGCAACTGGAGTCCCACAAGTAGAGGGGAGAAAGTTGTAGTAAAAATGTTTGAAGAAATAATGGCCAAATATTTTTAAATTTGGTGAAATTTATTAATTTAAATATACAAGATATGCAGTAAATTCAAAACAGACCAAATGCAATAAATAAACTCTCTCTAGGCATGTCATATCCAAACTGTAGAAAGCCAAGGATATAAGAAAAATATTAAAAGAATCCAGAAAAATATGGCACATTATGATTCAAATGATTGTGGTCTTCTCATCAGAAACTGTGAAGGCAGAAGGCAGTGGAATAACATGATGAAAGTAATGGAAAAAGAAAAACAAAAAACCACTACCAACCCAGAGTTTCATATGTAGTGGCAATATGCTTCAAGAAAGAAGGCATAATAGAGGTATTTTCAGATAAAAATAAACTAAGAGACTGTCATGTGAAGGCATGCACTGTAAGAAATATTAAAGGAAACTCTTTAGGATAAAAGTTTATGGTAGCAGAGGGAAATTTAGGCAGTCAATAGGTAATGCATCCCCTAAAAAGTGATAAATATATGGATATATAATTTTTTCATTATGTTTAAATATGTGACTGTTTCAAGCAAAAATTATGATACTTCCTTGCAGACTTTATAATGTATATTTACATAATACATACACAAATTCTAGCATAAGGAATATCAAGGGAGGTAAATGGGCCAACATGTTTGTAAGGTTTCTACATTTTACATGAACGTGTATAATATCAAATCTAATTAGAATGTAAAAAGTTAAGGATACATAATATACCTTTAGAGAAACCATTACAAAATACAAAATCATATGTATAAAGCCAATATATGGAAACTACCCAAATAATCAGAATAACTTATTGGAAAAAAAAAAGAGAAGGCAAAAATTACAAGATCATATCAACAGGTGCAAAAAAAAAATATTTGACAAAATTCAACATCTATTCACAATGAAAATGTCCAGTAAAGTAGTAATAAAAAGAAACATTTTTACTATGATAGAAAGCATCTATACAAACCTACAGCTAATATTATATTTCATAGTAAAATATTTAATGCTTTCCATATAAGATCAGAATGAAGGCATAGATGCCTACTTCTAATTTAAGATTGCAATAGAGGATGTCACAATTGAAATAAAGCATGAAAAAGAAATAAAAGGCAATAGACTGGGAAAATAGAAATAAAGTTGTCTCTATTTGCTGATGGCACAACTGTTTCTGTAGAAAATCCTAAGAAATATACAAAAGAATAAATAAAATTAAGCAAATTTAGAAGGTCAGAGTATGCTAGATTAATTTATACAAATCATTTGGATTTTATATACTGCCATCAATAATTGAAACATGGTTTTTTAAATTCAATTTAAAATAATATCAAAATACCACATTGAGTTGTTACCTAAATATGTTTTTGTGTAACAAATTAATAAAATACATGCAAGAACTCTACATTGACTGCTATAAAAACTGGAATGAAAGAATTAAATAAGACTTAAGTGAAGATATATATCATGTTCATGGATTGGAAGATGCAATATTGTTAAAGTTTTAATATACGTATATTACTCATAGCAATACCAATCAAATCCTAAAGGCATTTTAAAAAATGACAAGCTAATTTGAAAATTTATTTGGAAATACAAATGACCTAGAATAGCCAAAGCAATTGTTTAAAAGAGCAAAGTTGGAGGATCCATACTATATGTTTTAAAGGCCCACTACAAAGCTCTAGTAATCAAGACAATGTTGTATATATAGTTGAAAGAATAGACATAGGTCAATTAAACAAAATGAGGAGTACAGAAATTGACCAAACTACATATGATCACTTGATTTTTGGCAAAGTTTTCAAGGTCACTTATTGGGGAGAAAAGACCTCCTTAACAAATAGTGCTGGAATAATTAGATATATCTATGGAATGAAAAGGAACATCAATCCTTACCCCATGCCATATACCAAAGTTAACTTGATATAGAACATAGTCCTATATGCAAAAGTAAAAGCCATAACAATACTAAACAAAACAGTAGAATATTTGTGTGAACTTGAGGAAGGCAAGGATTTAGATAGAAAATAAGAAACAGAAACAAAAATAATCAATTGGCTTTCATCAAAATTCTTTTTTTGTTCCTCAAAAGATACTACTAAAAAATGAAAAGGCAAGCTGCAAATGGGGAGAATATACACTACACTACATGTGTCTGAGAAAAGATTTATATGAAGAACATATGAGAATTCTGAAAGCAATAACAGAAGACAAAAACTGTACAACTTAAAAATCAAATCTAAAAACTATTTAAAATAATTGAACACACATCTCACACAAAATATATATACATGGCAGATAAACACATGAAAATATGTCAAATTCATTATTTAATTACAATTAAATTTTAAAGAAATTACAATTAAAACAAAAAAGTTACCACTGCATGCCAATTAAAAGAGCTAACAGTAAAGGCTGAAAATTTCATGAGTTTTGTGAGGATATGGAGCAATTTTAACTCTCATGCGCTGCTGGTGGGAATGTAAAGTTGCACAATTACATTGGAAAGCTGGCAGTTTCTTAAAAAACAAAACAAAACATAATATATACCTACCAAATAACCCAGCTATTTTACTCTAGTTACTTACTTGAGAGAATTGATAATATATGTCCACACAAAAGACTTACATGGAAATAGTCATAGCAGTTTTATGCAAAAGAACTGAAAACTTCAAATAACTCTGAAGTCCATCCATGGATGCATGGATAAATAAAATGTGATTTATCTTTATAATTGAATAGTGCTCAGCAATAAAAGTGAATGAGCTGCTGATATACACAATAGTATGTATGAATCTGTAAGTCATTGTGCCGAGAGAAGCCTGTTACAAAAAAGTTCATACAATTTGATTCCATTTATAAATACCTAGAAAATGCGAACTAATCTATAGTAACCAAAATCATCTGTGATTCCCCGGGGCAGGGTGCAGAGGGAGGGATGGACTCGAAAGAGGCTCATGGAATCTTTCCAGGGTGGTGCAAGCATGTATCTTGATTTAAACAGTGGTTTTACCATGTATATCTCTATCACAATCAGTTAAATTATATACATATTAGGTGGGTACAATTTCTTATATGGAAATATACCTGAATAAGGCTGATAAAACTGTGAAACTTGTAAGTCAAGTTTGTTGATAAACAAAGCAAAACAATCCTGTCAAGAGAACTGTCATTTATGCCATATTTTAACTTCCCTTAATAGAAAAGAGTTTACTAATAACTATCATAATAGTCGTCTTACAGAAAAATCATTTTTTCTTGTATGTATACATATATCTCAATTATACATTACTTTCTAATGTCCAAAATCAGCTAACATTTTTGGCTTTTTGCTCCTTTTATGGTGTGTTACCTTTACTAAGTATAAAGTCAATTAAGAAAATATAAGACCAATTCACCAAGAGAAGTCAGAAAATTAAGGGTAAGACAGTTAAACGAAAAGTGGTATAATTTCTAATGTTTATCTTTCATTGCACTAAAAAGGGTTTTAAATTTCTGTAAATATATCTGTCTTGGGGAACATAATGCTGACTGACGTAATTTTATGTTTAATGATTTTCAGGTATTTATTTTCATGTACTTATATTGTATCTTAACCTCAATGCATATTAAAACCTGAAAATAGGAACATCATCCTTAACTGCAGCATAGAAATATTAACGTTGTCAATCATAGAAAGGAAGATGAATGATGCAAATCCAGCTTTAATCTTTTGTCTCCTTGTCCCAGAATCCATTTCTTAGGCTGTACCTTAAAAATAAAAAACATGTTGGGGCGCCTGGGTGGCTCAGATGGTTAAGCGTCTGCCTTCGGCTCGGGTCATGATCCCGGAGTCCTGGGATCGAGTCCCGCATCGGGCTCCCCGCTCTGCGGGAAGTCTGCTTCTCCCTCTGCCTCTCTCTCTCTCTCTCATGAATAAGTAAATAAAATCTTAAAAATAAATAAATAAATAAAAAACATGTTGGTGCCCTCTTCCCATTTCAAACCATGAGTTTTCATTTTCTGTTGGAAATTAGAAGCATGTTTCCTTTACTTTGATATAGTAAATCTTTTAACTTCTTAGGAGAAAGAGGTTTTATAAAGTTGAATTTAAAAAGAAAAAATATATACGTAAATATGCTGTTGGGTTAGTTGAAAGAATAATGCACCCATAGTCTGCTGACCTGGGTTCAAACCCCGGCTCTGTTATTGCGCTTCTGTGGAATGAAAACAATTCCTTTCTCATAGTGTGGCTCTCACGAACATAGAACCTAAAAGATTTTATAGTCTGCATGTTGAAGTGCAAAGAGCTTGATTTTTCAGCCAGATGTATGTAGAGTTAAAATTTGTTTTCTCAATGCAGTATCAGTACAATTTAAGGCAAGGTGCTTTGTCTCTCTGTTGGTTTTATTCACTAATAAAATGGCACTAATAATATCTACTCACAGTGTTGAGGTGAGATTTAGAGATGGTATCGTTTGATACCTAAGCGTTAATGGTGAGCACATAATATGTATCAATTTTTATAGCTATTATAAGCGGCGTGAGTTAAAATAGTGATAATTGGGAGAACCTCATTCACTTTTCCCAAATCAACTTTAAATGACCATGAAAACAGAAGAATTACAGATAGCACAAAAAAATTGATAAAGAGCCATGTTTACAAGTGATGCAGATACTGCTCCAAAGAGAATTGTCCCATCTGCCATTTGTACCACTGTCCATGAATACTGTCTGTAACGGCCAGTCATTTTCCCTCTTTCTCCCATGAATTAGCATTTCTACAAACAAATCTATTTGTATTTTTCACTACATCTCCAACCCCACTGTCAATATACAAAAGCTCAGGGAACAGAGGGAAATAGCCACAGTGCAGGGAACATTTGCTGAAAGGTTGAATGGATTTCACTTAAAGTATTTACTCCACATTTTGCTGGTCAATTTCTTAGATCTAAAGCTTTGGGAAGGAGTATGGATCTACAGTGTGGCTGTCAGTGCAGGTGATAAGCAAAACCTCTACTCCAATTTCTGCAACCTATGGTTAAGTTCATCTAGTACAATTTGGCAGGATTTCTGTAGAATTTTCTCCTGACCTTACTGCTTACTATTCTTTTAAAGAAAATGTGGTGGCCTTGGAAATTCTGAGGAAATGTGTGTTTTTCCTTCCTTTAATAGGTAGGTATAATGTTTTATTTCTGGAGCTGGATGTTGGTTACATGGGTGGGCTCAGTTTGTTAAAATTCATTGAACTTTACATTTATGAAATATGCAGAATTCTGTCTGTATGTACCTCAATTAAAAAGTTAAATGTATTAATAATAAGTAGGATAAGTAAAAAATAATATTTCTCTGCATTTCATGATGTAGAAATTATATGAACTTCTCTGAGTAAGAAAGAGGGAAATAAATTGTGAAAATTAAAGAATGTTTCAGAGTTTGTATCATGTAGAAAAGTCATTCTTACATAAAGGAGCTTGGAATATGGTCTCCAGCTTGAGGATTCTTGATTCACAGTTGCAATTAGAAAGCCCTACTAAGATTTATCATAAATGTACCTGCTGAACTCATTTAACACAGGCTTTACAAAATATATGTGTTCTGTAGAACACTAATTCTTCATATTAATATGTGACATAGAAGAGCAAAAAATTCTGTGGTCAAATAAATTTGAATATTAATCAGTTAAATAAAATTTAATAGTTTTCTTTACTACAGTATTTCCTAAACTGAAATTTACTATCTTTTCCAGAAGATTTTATTTCAATATATGAATGAACATAGTATTAACTCTTTTAGAGACATATTCTTTTCTCTACCCATAATCTAAAACGAACTGGAAAAATCATATTACAAAGTGAAAGTTCAACTACTAAGGTAACCTATACCTTTGGGACTGGTCGTTTCCCACACATCCAGAGTTTCATTGCAGACATTTGTAGCCACTTTGAATTATGCAGCAGAATTTTTTAGGATGAAGGTTTCTTGGGAGACATTATTTTTATAGCATATGACCCTTTGCATGAAACAGCTCTAAAAATGGCATTTCCAGCCTCTCTAGCATTCACCTATTCTCGAAGGAGAATCATACATCTAGTAGTTTCTGCTTTCTACAAATCCATACCACAGCAATAGTGTCAGAATAGAACATAGCAAAAAGTAAAAAATGTGCTTAGTGAACTCAGCCATTGCACAAAGAGCTGTGATGAAATAACCTAAAGTTAAGGACTGGTATCTGAAAAACTTACAGAGATTTTCCTAAAAGTAGCCTACCAAAGCAGACACCTGAAAATGACTGGGAACTAGCATAGCATATATAAATATGTAACAGAGACAAGGAAAAAGGTTGCTTATGACGAGAATGAGATCAGAGACACTTAAGATAGTCATTTTATATTAAGGGTGTACTTTTATGTGTTGATATGTCAATAAATATAATAATACTAGTTTCAATATTGCAGCATTACTTTGGTTTTAGTCATGTTATCTTTTGGGAGATTAGCAACAATAGAAACAAGCTAAGTGATAAGCTACTACTTTTAAAGTATCTCGTTTTATAGTTTTGAATTTGGAGCTTTAAATGTTTTACATGAATTATAAAATAAAATTTTTTAAAATATCCCAAAGTCCCACATCAGTTTGGTTACATAACCACTCAGACAAGAATTATTTAACATGATTTAAAGACACGGTATTTTAACTGACGTATTACTGGGATTTAAGGATTAAAAATATCACCAGGGCATCTGGGTGGCTCAGTCATTAAGCGCCTGCTTTCAGCTCAGGTCATGATCCTGGGGTCCTGGGATCAAGTCCCACATCGGGCTCCCTGCTCCGCGGGAAGCTTGCTTCTCCCTCTCCCACTCCCCCTGCTTGTGTTTCCTCTCTCACTGTCTCTCTCTGTCAAAAATAAATAAAATCTTTAAAAAAAAAAAAGATTAAAAATATCACCAAAGAAATTTGAAACTGAATTAAATAGTCATTGCCAGTAAAAATACTGATATTAAGTGAATATATATTATAGTAAACAATATAGGTAATATACAAAGCAAGGATATAATCAGTATTTTTAGAATAAAAGAAAAAGCAAATATAAAATAGAGAAGTTAAGTAAAATCCAAGTAATATTTCTTTTGATTTAAAAATGTCAGCATACACTTATTATTAATCTTCCTTTTTTAAAAATAAGTACATCTTTTCAAGCTCTGTTCGTTGAAAAGGCATAAAGACAATGACAACACAGAAGCAATCACCTTCTACAGCTCTTTTCGTGAGCAATAACACTGCTACTCACTAACAGAAACAAGGATACCTTGAAAAATTACTGAGTTTTCAGATCTGGGAGAAGGGGTGTGTGTGTATATATATATATATATATATATATATATTTCTTATAAGATGAACATGATGTATCTTGTCTGAGAAAGCAAGGAATCCATCCAAGACTACTGAGATCTTCTTAAAAGGACATAGGAGCCAAGTTGAAATGGCTCTGCATGGTCAAAGATAAAACAATTTGGGGCATCAAAAAGAATAATGATTGCAATGAAGTAAAACATAAAATACTAAGAATCAACGAATTTTTAAAAATGCTCATGGATCACCTTTGGCTAGGTTTGCCTGGAATATTCTCAATGACTATTGCATTAGGTTAATACCACCTTGTTGCACTCATAAATGTTTCCGTTTGGAGGCCAAATTATATAGTTTCTCTACTTTCATAGGGTACTGATATAATAACTCATTATTCTGCAAATTGGCAAATAAAAGAAGAAATTATAACTACTTTATAATATAAACTGTTTAAGGGTAGCCAAATATTTGCTAAGGTTAATTTCCTTTATAGAAATCCAACTAATAAAGAAACAAAAAGATCTATAAAATCATCATTTTACAGGGCCAAATTAAATAATGGATCTAGATAATAGTTCTTACCAGATGCTATAAAAATCACATGAAATGTTGCTATGAACTTAATAATGGATGGATTGGCTAACAACAACTGAAGACACTGATCTATCTTAGAAAAACCAGGCCATATGTGCCCATAAAGTAATAGTAAAGATATATAGAAAACCACCTACAAATCATTCTTACCAAAATTTGAGTCTGAATCTGCAAACTTCTAGATTTAATCCCAGGAAATATAAAGGAAAGCGTGTTGAGTAGTATCAAGAGAGAGCAATAAGTCAAATATAGATTGTGGAACATGATTAACCCAATTCCTTAAAAAAATAAATGGCCTGGGAAAAATTGTACTTATATGTGTATGGGAACTGTTTTATTTTTATAGAGCAAAAGATATTTAAGAGACATACCTAGAATATCCCCAAATATTTGGAACCTAAGTAAAAAGTTTTAAAATCATTTGTGGGTCAAAAAGACATCAAAAGGGAATGTGAGAGGTGACATCAATAAATATCTGTAGAATATTTAAAAAATCGTGAGATATTATGAAAAATTTACGGAAATAAATTCAACAACTTGAATGAAATGGACAGGTTCCCTGAAAACCAGGAACTGTAAAAGCTCAATCAAGAAAAAGTAGATGAATAGTCCATGCAACTTTTAAGGAAACTATATTTGTACTTTCAAACCTGTCTACAAAGACAACTTCAGGCCTAGATACTTCCTTGGTGAATTCTCTTAAACATTTACAGATGAAATTATACTAATTATATACAAAATGTTCCAGAAAATAGAAGAGACAAGATTTACTCTAATACCCAAACCAAACACAGACGGGTTTCTCTATGGAATAAAAGCCTTAACGGGGGTAAGAGCAAAAACAATTTTTGCCCGTAAGGCACTGAAGAAAACCCATGCACAAGGGAAAAGAAAACGATAGGCTGGGGGAGGGGCAGCAGTATATGCTGAGGCCAGAATCCAGACTAGGGTGGAGCAGGAGAACTGAGAAGACGCATCTTTGAATGTCTGACTTCACATATCTGATTGACGTTCTCTTCCGACATGGCCAATTCGTAGGCTAGCAAGGATAGAGCTGTTTTTCAATTACAGTACCTTTCAATGAAAAGATACGGAAACCTATCCTTAGAATTTTGCTGGCGGAAGGTACTCTCCACCTTTATGCACGTCTATTTAACCCTGGTTAATAGTAAAATGGTAACTTAATGTTGGGGGAATTTGCATATTTTCTAAAAACAAAATATTTCTTTTGTTAGTTACATTTAATTTTAAATGTAACAAAATCAAGGGGCACCTGGGTGGCTCAGCTGGCTAAGCCTCTGCTTCAGGTCATGATCCCGGATGCTGGAATCAAGCCCTGCATTGGGCTCCCTGCTCCACGGGGAGCCTGCTTCTCCCACTCCTTTTGCTCCTCCCCCCACTCATGTTCTCTCCCTTTCTCTCTCTCTCAAATAAATAAATAAAATCTTAAAAAAAAAAAAGGACAAAATCAAGGGGCTTCTTTGTACAAGTCAAAGCACTTAAGTATTCTCTACTTCATCCATCTCTGGGAGTTCACCTGACATGGGTGTTGATCCATTAAGGCTACAGCTCACTTGTCATATTACATTAGTTTGAAAAATATCATTTCAGGTAACTTTGAAATTCTTAATCTCTTCACTTTATTCTGACTCTGAAATGACCTTCTGTCTACTTTCCATCCCTTTGAATCTTACTTTTCCTCTATGCCTATCCAATTTCAGTTTCTCTGTGAAACATTCCTACACTTTATAAAACTGTATTGGCTTAATTGGTTGTTCTGTGCATTCGGCACACATATAGCTATTCATGTGTTAACTCTATTTTTCTCTTATAATTTTTAAAATGTATATGGTATATTATATTTTACAATATCCTTCCATTTAATTTTTGGTCTTCCCTTAACTTCTTCTTTTTCCTTTCCCATTTCCTATGGTTTTGTTCATTTTTAAAAGGTACTATGCCTTGTATTAGGTTTTATAGCCATAGTCTCTAGTAAATCTTTTTTTTTTAAGATTTTATTTATTTATTTATTTGTCAGAGAGAGAGAGAGAGAGCACAAGCAGGGGGGAGTGGCAGGCGGGGGGAGTGGCAGGCAGAGGGAGAAGCAGGCAGAGGGAGAAACAGGCTCCCCACTGAGCAAGGAACTTGATGTGGGACTAGATCCCAGGACCCTGGGATCATGACCAGAGCTGAAGGCAGATGCTTAATTGACTGAGCCACTCAGGCATCCCTCTAGCATATCTTTTTCATGTTAGGAAACAAACAATTTTGATAAGCAAATTAAGGTAATGTAATAGCTTTATTCTAAGACTAAGATCTAGAGTAAAGGCAATAGATGTTAAAAAGTTTTCTGTCATAAATAATTTGAGATGATGTTGAATTAAGAGAATTAAGACCTCTGCAAGAAAATGGTACTTGAGCCACTTTTGGAGAATGAGACAGAATAGGGAAAGAAGAGAATTAAATGTATCAGGTGTTCTCTTTGTAACAGAAACTGTTTTGAGAAATTTTTATATTGACTGTGTGTGTGTGTGTGTGTGTGTGTGTGTGTGTGTATCTCATAACAGCCTGGTATGTGGTCAGTATTCCTTTTCACACTCCATATAAATGTAGACACTGAGTCTCAAAATCTTTAAAGCGGAAGAGCTGAATTTTAGCTCAGGTTGTTTTAATTAAATAATACATTCTTTTTCACTCTACCATACCTCCAACATTTTGTCCATGAAGTACTCAAGACTCTAAAGAAAGCATTTTCCTATGTCAAAAAATTAAAGATGGAGCACATCACTGCAAAAAATTTTGATAAAAAATGCTCATCTTCTGGCAGGTAAATACTTGATTAACTCATGGAGAGGGGTTCTTTACACTCAAAATCATCTATATGTTAAAATTTGGAAATAATTTGTGAGGGAAAAATATGGCTTTGGCAAATAAAATCCTAAGCTTATAACCAAATTTAGGAACTATTAATATTGAAATGTATTTTGTCTTTTTTTAAAAAAGATTTTATTTATTTAATTGGGGGGTTAGAGAGAGAGTGCAAGGGAGAGCACAAAGGCAGGTGGAGGGAGAAGCAGACTCCCCGCTGAGCAGGGCACCTGAGGCAGGGCTGATCCCAGGACACTGGTATCATGACCTGAGCCCAACGCAGATGCTTAACTGACTGACTGAGCCACCCAGGTGCCCCTTGAAGTGCATTTTGAAAGGCTTAGAAAAATATGGAAATTTGGATAAAGAAAATTAAGAGAGAAACCAAAAGACACTCTTTGATAATTTAGCTTTCTGGATATCATGAAGGATATCTAATTTTGAACAATCCTAAATCAACATTTTGACATGAGGAAATGCAACTAAATCCAATATTTTATTTCCTGCAACCACGGAAAGAGTTGGATTTGCTAGTCAGTTGCTTTGGGTTTTATTTTCATTTGTTTTGAAACTGAATTCTGTATGATCATTTGTGCCTATAAAATAACATCTGACTACATGAGATAGCTAAATATACGGATAATCATTTAATCACGTATCCTTTCCTAGATATCTTGACAAGCATCTTTTACATTATCTGGCCTTCATCTAGGCCCTGGATACATATTTTAAACAAAATAGACACCTTACTCCCGTGGCAAAGCTAAAGGAAGACTGAATATCAGAGAAATAAGTGAAAAATATTGCACTGTTAGTAAGTGCTATAAGAAAAAATAAAGGAGGGTAAGGGATTAGGGGTCATCAGGAAAATCCTCTCCTAAAACGTGACATTTTAGCAGGAACATGAATCAAGTGAGGGAACAAAACACACTAATATTCAGGGAAAGAGTACTATAGGTTGCACAGACAGTACGTGCAAAGGCCCTGTGGGTCATCCTCAAAATAATGGGTATAAAATAGATGAATTCTCAAGTCATCTTTCTTGCTCCAACACTGGTATATGACTTAAAAATAAGGAGAACTAAAAGTAAAAATGGTAAATAGAACAGAAATGTCTTTTGTTTCCACTATACAGTCTGAATTTTCTAAAAAGTTCTTTTTCTTAATTCAACTTGTGTGTGTTTAAGACCTTTTAATTTATATCTAGAAAACAGCACAGTGATAATTAAAATTTCCTTGGAAATTATTTAATCACTCAACTGTTAGCATAAATTGAATCAATTTTAAACTAATGGACTGTAGAAATAACAGTAAAATTATATGATGTTACACATGACTTAAATCTAGGCTGAATTAATTTACATCGAAAGCTTTGCTTAATTAAAACACAGGCTTTAAATAAATATCTTTTTTTTGTTTATAAGTCTCATCCAAAACAAGTAATTGTCTTTGAATATAGTAGAGTAAGACATCCTTTTATAGTCACATAAAAAATTACAGGAATGCTTTGTTTTCAAATGTTTGCTCTCTTTAAAACTCCTTACCTAAAGTCATATTAATTTCAACTGCTTGGTAATCAATTTATACAAACAAAATCATGTTCTTAGATTATACTCTATGAATATATAACATTACTTTTGCCTTACTACCTAATTACTCACAGCTTTTTAGTAATCAATCATATATCTGCCTTTTATTTATTTCATGGTTAATTGGAGATAACTAATAGATGTGTTTATCTCTCTCCATGTAAGTCTTTCTAAGGCATCCATCATGAAATACATAAAAAATTATATCTGTTTTAAGATTGTTAATATTCAGTTTAGAAAATGAAAACTCAAAAATACAAATTTTTGGATATCATATTTTACTTTTGGAGTTATTCAAAAATAATCTGAGAATAATAATGGGAAAATTCAATTAATTTACATTTTATCCAAAACAGTTGTAAAAACTGATAAATCCTGTCAGTAGGATAAGATTTACTATAAAAAGTTTCCGTGTTTTATCACCTTTATTTATTAGGATATACTTGGCCAAAAAAAAAAAAAAAAGACACATAAATTTTGTTTATTTATTACATTTTAGATTCTATGTTTATTAGCTTTGTCAAATGTTACCTTATTCCCCTGGAAGGGAAAATGGTTTAACTTCAAAAAATGAAAAGTAGGAGTGCCTGGGCTGCTCAGTCAGTTAAGCCTCTGCCTTCGGCTCAGGTCCTGATCCCAGGGTCCTGGGATTGAGTCCTGCATCAGGCTCTTTGCTCAGCAGAGAGCCTGCTTCTGCAGTTCCCCCTGCTTGTGCTCTCTCACTCTCTCTTTCTCTCTCTGTCAAATAAATAGTCTTTAAAAAAAAATGAAAAGTAGTTAAAGTGTTTATATTATCCAAAATAAGGCCACCTTTGGCTAATAATTTTTTTAAAATTTGGTATTTAACATTAGTTATTTTCTGTTAAAATTGATATTGAATAAGGAAATGGATCATTATTTTTAATACTATTAATAAGGCTTACTTAATATGACTTTGGGAAAAAAATACTACCTAGTGGGTAAGGAAACATTGGTACATGCACATACTTCTAATATGTCATTTAGCAAGTGGTATGGTAATGGGTTATCTTCTCTTTCATCTTCTTCCCTAAGCTCCAGTAGATCTTCCTGAGGATCAGTTAAAAGCCCTTTCCGGGGCACCTGGGTGGCTCAGTCGTTAAGCGTCTGCCTTCGGCTCAGGTCATGATCCCAGGGTCCTGGGATCAAGCCCCGCATCGGGCTCCCTGCTCTGCCGGGAGCCTGCTTCTCCCTCTCCCACTCCCTCTGCTTGTGTTCCCTCTCTCTCTGTGTCTCTCTCTGTCAAATAAATAGATAAAATCTTTAAAAAAAAAAAAAAAAGCCCTTTCCTTCTCTGTGGTTCCAAAGTCTAGCATAATGCCTAAAACAAAAATACTCTTGAGTCTAACACAGAATCTAGTATTGAGTCAGTGCCAGGAACACAGTAGGTTCTTCTTCAGATCCCTGCTCAGATATTACCTGACTGGAGCCTTTTCTGATTACTCTAAGACTCTAAGATAGGAATCCCTCCCCAATCCCAAATACCCATTCACTTCCATGCATTTTTTTTTTTTTGGCTTTTGCATTTACTACCATATAACATTCTATATGTATTATTTTTGCTTCTCCTTAGCATTTATAATAATTGACACTTATAGGGGCTCAGTAATAGTTGTGGAATTAATGAATAGATGAATGAGGAATCCAAGTAGTGTAAGAACCAATATCATCAGAATATTATTCAGCCATAAAAAAGAATGAAATCCTGGGGCACCTGGATGGTTCAGTCGTTAAGCGTCTGCCTTCGGCTCAGGTCATGATTCCAGAGTCCTGGGATCGAGCCCCGCATCGGGCTCCCTGCTCTGCCGGGAGCCTGCTTCTCCCTCTCCCTCTCCCCCTGCCTGTGTTCCCTCTCTCACTGTGTCTCTCTCTGTCAAATAAATAAATAAAATCTTTAAAAATAAATGCAATCTTGCTATTTGCAATGACATGGATGGAGCTAGAGAGTATAATGTTAAGCAAGATAAGCCAGTCAGAGAAAGACAAATACCATATGATTTCACTCATATGTGGAATTTAAGAAAAAAATTAGCAAAGGGGAAAAATGGGAGAGAAAGAGAGAGAGACAAACCAAGAAACAGACTCTTAACTATAGAGAACAGACTGATAGTTACCAGGAGGGAGGAGGAGTGGGAGGATGGGTTAAAAAGGTGACGGGGATTAAGGAGTGCACTTGTGATGAGCACTGGGTGATATATGGACTTATTGAATCACTATATTGTACACCAGAAGATAATATAATGCTGTATGTTAACTAACTGGAATTAAAATAAAAACTTAAAAAAAAAAAGCCAATATCATCATGTGAGAAAGTTTTTAAGTGGCCTCTCCTTACTATGCTTTTGATAGTCCCCTCCCCAGTTTTTCTCCTGGATCCTGATGTTTCTGATTTTTAGGTTCTTCAGCAGCTTCTACACAGAGAGTTCTGGTGCTATTTTTAAACAGGGCTAAAATTGAAAATAGTTATTATTTCTACTATAACACTAAATCTCACTAATTTAATCTCTATAGAACTTATAATGAACTATTAAACTCTAAAAAAAAATCAATGTATAATAAGTAATAAACACATGCTAGTTTTGCCATACTCGAAACCAGTGCTGTCCAAAAGAACATTCTGCAATGATGGAAATGTTCTATATCTGTGCCATCCCACACAGTAAACACAAGACACAAGTGGTTATTGAGCATGTGAAATATGGTTAGTGAGACTAAGGAACTTAGTTTTTAATTTTACTTAACTTTAAATTTAAATAGCCACTGGAGGGGCACAAAGGTGGTCTGTTTGAGGATTCTCTCTCTCTCTCTCCCTCTACCCTTTCTCCCCCACTCTCTCTTTCTCAAAAAATAAAATTAAATAACCACTGGAAATAGTATCTATCATATTGGACAAACAGTTTAAACAATTATTTTACTTATACATGTTCAGAAATTTTATAAGAAATAACTCAAGAAAATTAGTAAAATTTTAAAAAATACTAAAAAGCTAATTCTGGCAATAACAAGAGTTTTTGTAAAATTATTATGGAAAATGGAAAATGATAGCTATTGCTTATGAATTATTATGAGGATTTTTGCTTGTTTTGTAATATTAAAGTACAGAATGAGATATAAAAGAGTTACAATAGCTGATAGAGTCATCTGAATGGTAAAATAGTTCTAGTGACATACAATTCATTATACCATGCCCTATTGATCCTTTCTCTAAAGTTTGGGATCAGAATAAATAACAAATGTGGGTTCTAATACAATAAAAAATTTTAAATTACTTGCTAAGAATATAAGACACTATGGAGAAGAAAATGTTTTTGTTCATTGGAATTTTTATGATCTCTTTCCTTAGTTGATTAGTCACACCTGAATTTAGAGAGAAATCAGCATTGATCTTATATCCTAAAAGGAGAAAACAAGATTAATTCCTATATAATAGTGTTTTCTTTGTGATTGTGAAGATATCTTGCGAACTTTTCTAAATTTATTGAGTAGTTATATGTGGAATATAAGAAACAACAGAGGATCATAGGGGAAGGAAAGGAAAACTGAATGGGAATCAGAGAGGGAGACAAACCATGAGAGACTCTTAACTATAGAAAACAAACTGAGGGTTGCTGGAGGGGAGGTGGGTGGGGGGATGGGGTAATTGGGTAATGGGCATTAAGGAGGGCATGTGATGTGATGAGCACTGAGTGTTATACACAGCAGTTGAATTATTGAACTCTACATTTGAAACTAATGATGTATTATATGTTGGCTAATTAAATTTAAATAAATTTATTGAGTAGAGTGGTTTTGCAATGACTGTATTTTGGGGATATTTGCATATGTATAGGGCATATGAAAAATAGATACTGTAAATAATGATTGGCTTGATTTTTTTAATGTTAAAAAAGTGCTCAAAATTAAAACAAAAAAAGGAACAGAAATAAAAATTTGACCTGAAAGATTTTGTTGCCATAAAATGAATGAACAACAGAAATTAGTAACTTGGTTTCAACATTGCACTCTGCTGAATCTAACTCATTCACTAGAGCCAGTTACAAATACACTAAGATGTAGGTTTGTCACAATAGTTGAACACTTCTCCCATATACTTTCTTCCTTTATAAGCAGCCTAATTCTGGAAGACCCAGATAACACAAAAATAACAAATTATGTTTAAAAATTGACTAAGGAGAAGAGAAGACAAAACTCTCAAATTGCAAAAGAAATGCCAGTGTTTCTAGAAAATTCCTGGAAATCAAAGAAGTGTTGTTATAACTAATACAATAATCTAGTAATGTGTAAAGTAGGAAAATAATATGCAAAAATCAGTATCTTTCCTGTAGATAACAGCAACAATCAACAACTAGAAAATGCACTGGAAAAATCCCAATGAAAATAGCATCTAAAATGACAAAATACTTACAAATATTCATAGTAAGAGATGTTAAATACTTTATTGAGGCCAAAAGGAGTGACTGGAGAGAAAAATCATGTTTTAAAATGAAAAAGACTCAATATTAAGGAAGAGTAATGTTCTTGTATTAAATTATAAACCCATACAGTTCTATTCAATATCTTAATAAGATATGTATTTATATATGTGCATGTATGTGTGTGTGTATATATGTGTATATGTATATGACTCAAAAATAAATCTCAAGGTGTTTATTCTAAAGTTCATGCAGAAAAGTAATTTATAAGAATAGTCATTGATATTTCAACAAAGGAAATAATGAAGAGGAGCTTATTCTATCTCATATCATAACAAAATATAAAATTACACAATTGAATAATGTGATAAGAATAGATAAAGAAATCATTAAGGCAGAAAGGAGTATACTCATACATATATATTCAGAATATATGGTTGTTTTCAAATAAGCAGGAAAAATTGTATATAATTAAATCTATATTATTTATATAATTGGCTATCAATTTGGAGAAAAAATTTTTAACAGTAGATTTCTTTTTTTTTTTTAAGATTTTATTTATTTGTTTGACTGAGAAACAGCACACAAGCAGGGGGGAGCAGCAGAGGGAGAGAGAGAGAAGCAGGCTGTCAGCTGAGTGCTCGATCCCAGGACCCTGAGATCATGACCTGAGCCCAGAGCAGACTCTTAACTGACTGAGCCACTCATGCACCCTGATTTGGAGAAAAATTAATGACAACCTTACACCATACGTAAAAGTAACATTCTTGATATTTGCATATTAAAATTTAAAGACTAGTTTAATATTTATAATGTTTACATTTTTAAGTATGACTCATAAATATAAAATATGAGTAAATACTCTTACAATTTAAGGTAGAGAAGGTTTTGCTAGATTAGTCTGTGGATTATTTACAAATGAAAAGATTAATGCATTTAACTATCTAAACATTTAAAATTTTGTAATAAAATACACATTATAGAAAGTGAGAATTAAAACTATTCACTGGAACAAAATATTTGCAAAGCATATTAAGAAAAAGATGCAGGGGGGCCTGGGTGGCTCAGTTGGTCTGGGCATGGGAGTGAGGCCGAAGCACCCCCCTCACCACAGAGACCAAGACAGACTGCATTGGAAGGGTAAGAAGAACAGCTACACATTGAGTGCATTGTCCCTCCTACAGGCCAGCACTGCATGATGCAGATTGGTCTCCCCTGAGCCCCTGGTACCTCCTGTGGGAAAGAGATTGCAAGGGAAAAACCAGCCTCCTCCAGCATTGTGGGTTGCTTTGTGGGAGGGCCTATTCTGATTTTGCACCACAGGGATGGAGGGGAATCTGCAGGACTCAGCCATTGGGAATCTGACCACGATGGAGAAAGGAGAGGGCTTGCAACAATCAGCACATGGATTTTAGCAGACCTGATTCACACTTGTAGTGCCTAAGTAGTAATCACAACCAGTGGTTTTGCTCATCTGCAGAACCAAATTAGGGGTGCATTCTGAGAGGGAACTCGGTGGGGTGCAGATCTGCTTACGTCGGATCTTGAAAAAAGAATTTTGCTGGTCCTAGAGCCCAGTTTGCCCATGTCCAGGCGAAGTGTGAGTCATGGCTCCACCTACAGTGGAGACTGCCTTCCAGCCCCATCTGACCAGAAGGACTGGTGACAACTCCTGGAAGCTGTGTGACCCAGTGGCACTCTAGCTGAGAGGCAGGCAGGTTGATTGCCCTTAGAGCAAGGCAAGTACTGGGCATGGGGCCTTCCCATGCTAAGCACAGGCAGGAGGATTAATTCACAGCCAAGGCAGGGGGTAGTTCCTGGCCCCTCCCAATCACAGAGTCTGGAAAATTGAAAGTAGTCTACAGCACTCCACCCCCTCCTCTCTCCCACCCCCCACCCCCAAGCAAGGGAGCAGAGACATAGCCCCACAAAACTCCTTGACATGGATTTTGGTAATGATTTTTTTTTAATATAACACTAAAACACAAGCAACAAAATCAAAATAATCCAATTAGAAAATGGACAACGGACCTGAACAGACATTTCTCTGAAGAAACTATACCAAAGGCCAACAGGTACATGAAACGAGGCTCAACATCACTAGTCATTAGGGAAATGTGAATTAAAACCACACCTGTTAGAATGGCCATGATCAAAAAGACAAGATGTTACAAATACTGGTGTGGATGTGGAGAAAAGGGAACTCATGTGCACTACTCATGGGACTGTAAATTGATACAGCCACAACAACAAACAGTATGAAGGATCCTCAAAAAATTAAAAATAGAACTACCCTATGATCCTGCAATTCCACTTCTGGGAATATATCCAAAGGTAACAAAATCACTGACTCAAAAAGATATCTATGTTCCATCTTCATAGTGACAGCATTATTTATAGGCACTGACATGGAAACAACCTACGTGTCCATTACGAATGAATGGGTAAAGTCATGTCATACATACATATAATGAAATATTATTCAGCCATGAAAAACAAGGAAATCCTGCCATTTGCCACAACATGAATGAACCAAAAAAGATATGGTATATATATATATATATAATGGACTATTATTCAGTCGTAAAAAAATTAAATCTTGCCATTTGCAACATGGATGGACCTTGAGAGCATTATGCTAAGTGTAGTAAGTGAGACAGAGAAAGAAAAATACTGTATGATCTTACTTATATGTAGAAACTTAAAAAAAAAAGCTCATAGAAAAAGATTATTCGGGCACCTGTGTGGCTCAGTTGGTTAAGTCGTCTGCCTTCAGCTCAGGTCATGATCCCAGGGTCCTAGGACGGAGCCCTGTGTTGGGCTCCCTACTCAGCAGGGAGCCTGCTTCTTCCTCTCCTCCCTGCCTGTGCTCTCTCTCTCACATTTATTTTTTAAAATATATGCTCACAGAACTATTATTAGTTCTCACTCTTCCCACTCTTTTGGGAATGGAATTATTGGAGAAGTAGTGGGGTATGGTGACCATTACAATGTGGCTTTAGTGCTGTTTGGTTTTGTTTTAGAGAACAAATATTTTTCTTAATTATAATTGTTTTGGAGATTTTTCTCCCCTGGGGAGGAGAAGAAAAGAAAGAGAAAAATCTGTTTGAACTAACCCTGGACGAGGTACCTTTCACAAATAGGCAATGTGTGTTGACGATGGGTATAAGAGGTTTTGGAGGGATGGAGAATGAGCTCTATCCCTACAGAGCTGTGAAAGAAGTACATAGTTAACCCCTAGGAAATTCTGCTATAGAACCTCTAGGTTATTTGCAAGAAGAGGCAATTTTGATCACTAATGCAGATAATGTATGCAATTCATTTATTTTTCCATTCATTCAACCAATTAATTTACACTGAGGGCCCACTATGTATTGGGAGCTAAACTAGGAGATAGCTACTTTATTGCAACAGGATATTTTTTTACCAGTAATCTCCTACGTGAATTCTTTGCATCAGGGTTGTTTGCTAACATAAGCTTTAACAATTATTCACATGGTTATTTATAACATTACCATTGCAATCTGGTACTTAATACTTTTATTCAATTTCTCACATTTAAAAATCTTATCTCTTGAATTATGTTATAAAATATTAAGAAGTCACGTCTTATTTTTCATAGTATTTTGACAATACTAACCATTCATTAAACCATTGTCATATTGTGGAGTAATTTTATAATTTCCCTAGCTGTTTCCAGGCCTTGTTTTGAACTTC
>NC_138380.1:74723774-74739342 GCF_054177405.1 Leptonychotes weddellii | reverse complement strand
GTGGAGTCATGTGTTTATCTCTCTGAGTCCCACTATCCTTTTTACAGAAAAACCATTTCCTGATAATTGCCTGAAAGTTACATACCAACAAGGGCAAGAGTCCTGAGGGAAAGAAAATCTTTAAGGGAGTCGCTGTGAGAGATAATTCTCCATGGTTCTCTACCATTTCTGCCCAATTTTGAAATAAGAGGCACTGACTGTGTTATCAAAGATATGTGGATAGCAAACAGCCTTGGGAGCCTTTGTCCCTCTGGGGCAAAGTTCAGGCAAGTTTATTGTCCACCATAGAAGATTTGAGTTCTTTAAGTGCATGATTCCTACTGCATGTGCTACATCCATCTGGGCTACTCCCCATCATCATTGGGACTTGAGAGACAGGGAGAATTGTCATGAAAATGAGGCTTTTACTTCCTGCTATGCTGCAAATAACAAATTCCTTTTATTGTGACCAGAGTTTCATATTTTCTACCAGCACCCATGAAAAGGTAAAAGTCTTAACTTCTTAGCTTGCAAGTAGTGTAAAATCTTAGATTCTTTACAGATTCTTTACAGTTACTGATAGTCAACACAACCCAATTTAGGGACAGCAAACGTTATAGAGCGGGTCTACTGTAAGGGTAGCTACTTCTCCAAGATTGGATTCCCAAAATATATAATACTAAGTCTCTGAGCTACACTATTACTCAAGGAGAGATATTCTCACCCTCCATCAATTATGGAAGTCATATTAAAGTCATTCTTTTTTTTTTTTTTAAAGATTTTATTTATTTGGTAGAGAGACACACAGCGAGAGAGGGAACACAAGCAGGGGGAGTGGGAGAGGGAGAAGCAGGCTTCCTGCTGAGCAGGGAGCCCGATGCGGGGCTCGATCCCAGACTCTGGAATCATGACCCAAGCCGAAGGCAGACGCCCAATGACTGAGCCACCAAGGTGCCCCTGAAGTCATTCTTTATTGATTCTTTAAGTCATCAAAACATTTACCCTGAAGACTTTGAGCATCCACAATATTATTTCTATAAAGTAAAATTTTAGCATACTATCTAATGTTAACACATGAGTACAAAATCCTACTACAAAAAACTTCAAAAAAACCTCAAAATACTCCCACCTATAAAATAGTATTCAGTAAATATTCATTATAATGTAAACCACAAATGGTTAATATTAACCAATCTCCTAGAACCTGCATTCAAATTGCTGTACTATAAAACTTATAGAATAGATGAATAGGATTAAGCATACATAACCAAAGTTAGGAAAAACTTAAATATGCATATATAATATATATCATATATTATTTATATATTATATAATTTATGTGTATATGGCCCTTTAAGCATAATGAAGATGTAGACTCATATCTTACTGATTAAGAACTGATGATAAAAATAATAAAATGCCAGTAAGAAACTTCATAAAACAAATAAATTTGCAGCAGAGATATTAAGAGAAAAAGTGACACACAAAATATAAGTGCTTCTGATGAACTTTATAAATGCCAAATAACAGATGCGTGCATTGGCTATTAACATTCATAGATTTTCTTATTTAAAAAAAAAGGTAGAAATTAAATGCAAGGTAATGGCAGGTCATATAGTGAAATTTCATAAAAAACATGTCCAAGATGTTAAACGCTTTCAAAATAAAAGGAAAAAAAAAACATAGTCTTAAAATTTACATATAAACTAAAGACATGAGTTTCTATCTATACAAGCTATTTTGCAAGTTTCCAGACACCCCACCCAAAATTTTTTTAGGTTATTTTGACCTACATGACAAGACAAAAAAGCCTGTGAAAATGCTGTTTCTTTTCTTCTTCTCCTTTTTTTTTTTTTTTTGAAAATGCTATTTCTAAGTACATGAAAAATAATAGAATAACACCAAGGTGATATCTGAGCGTATATGTTTACCCAGTGACTTTATTAAGCAAACTTTGAAAATATATAATGCTTCCATTTATATATTATTTTGTCAAAATGTTAAAAAAAAAACCATATCTGATTTCTTATAAAGGTTAAAAGATAAGTTATTTAAAATTCTTTCAGAAACCGTACTTCATCTTTCTTCCTTCTTTCAAGAATACATCTACCTAAAATGTATTATTATATATACGTAAATTAAATAAATGGTTATTGAGTGATAAGGATTTGCTAGACATTTGGAATACATCAGTGAGTAAAGCAAATAGTCCTACCCTCTTGGGGCTTATAGTATAAAATTGGCAAAATAATTTTTTAAAAGATTACTTGTTTATTTGAGAGAGAGAGAGAGTGTGTGTGTGTGCATGTGGGGGGGAGAGGGGAGTGAGAAGGAGAGAGAGAATCTCAAGCAGACTCCCCACTGAACCCAGAACCCAACTGGGGGCTCAGTCTCAGGACCCTGAGGTCATGACCTGATCTGAAACCAAGAGTCAGACGCTTAACCAACTGAACCACCCAGACTCCCTGGCAAAATAATTTTTAAACTTCATTTAAACTGTATTACAAATATACTCAAGAATATAAATATTTATAAAATGACTTAAAAATATAAATAAATAAGGTCCCTTGAACTCAGATGGTAAATAGTAATGACTACTTTTCTGATGCCCTGAGGATTAATAAATTGATTAAGTGGCCCTCTCCCTTAAAGATATTTGCTTAGCTTTGTTGCAGGCATCCATTAAATTACAGATATAGTATTAAAGTAAAAAAAGTAACTAAAAATAGAATTGTCTAGGTCACCTTCAGACGGATGGAATGACTAGTCTTTGATAAAACAGAATTAACAAATTCTAGGCTTCTTTTTTTTATTCTGTATTTGGAAAGCTTACTTTACTTTATAAGTGTTTAGACCTTCATGACCATATTAAAAAGCAGACTCTCAATAAGTTTACTAACTTGGACTGAAAAAATGCTATACTTCTTCATAAGAAGTAATTTTTTAAAATGAGGATTTGGAATTGAAATGCTATGCCTCAAACTATCTGAAAATTAACAATTTAACAATGTCTTATAGATTCACAGTAAGTATATTTTATTTAAAATGAATATTTCGTGGTGGTCACTGTTACTTTTAAGCCCCCAAAATAGCCTGTAGTTTGGCATAAATGCTCTGTGTAAAGGTGCTACATAATCTGGAGGCAGTTGTATGAAGAAACAATAACATTTTTTTAATTAAATGTACTTAAATGTTTTATTTCTGAGTAGATTTTATAGAGTTTATGATAAAGATAATATAGTAGATAATATACCGTATACTATTTTCAAAGGTATTAGTCAGAAATACTCATATAAATTAATATAATTTACTATAATTTACTATATTTTATGGTGTGAAACATTTATGAAAGGAAGCTTCATACTGTAAATGGCAATACTGCTTATTAACCACTATAGCTTTACATTTTTATTTTCTGTAATAATAGTCAGAATTATTTACTTTTTCTTTGAATTTTGACTTGAAATTTGAGGCTCCAAATTCCTCTATATTATATTACATCCAAAAGTTAAAAGTAGACTCTTCTTGCAATTAGTTTTTATATTGAAAACACAGCACTAAATTATATAACAAATACTATAATTACTCCAAATACCTTAAACATATAAACACCATAAGCTTTTTTAAAAAATTAAAATGTTTGCCTGTAAAAGAGAACATAAAATTATTAATTTGTGTTCTTACAGCATAAATGTGCATTAATTTTCACCTCAAAGTATAGTGGTAACTGTTACTGAAAATACTGCTAGTTCAAAATATTGAAAGAAAGTTATTTGCATTCATCCCCTGCTTCAGATAAATACCAACATCACTAAAATAAAATATTCTGAAATAGGAAGCATGTCATCTTAACTGAATAGCTCTCTTATATGAAGTGTCAGGGAAATTGCTTTACTTTAATACTTATCAGAAGAGCACACAACCCTTATCTCTTGACTGGAATTATTAGGAGCAAAATAACTTTGAAATAGCTTGGTTTCTTGCCTTTTGCTAGCTTTGCTTTTTTTCTTAGAAGTATGATGCATTTTATGATTATAAAGAAGTGACAATCATTGAAATATTAATGGATGATGATATTATTTATTTTGCATTATCTTTCTTGCAAAACTTTTTATCAAATTGCTTATATTATAATATGATGAAAACATGAATAAGAGAACAAATACAAACTCTTTTACAACATTATTCAATAAATGAAGTAAATAAATGTAAATACCTTAGGAATAAGGAATTTATGTGCTTCTCCAATTTAGATTAATTTCATTAGCTTAATTTAGATTAATTATCCAATGAGTTCCCATTGCACTAGTTCCTCTATTTTTGTTTTTAATGGAAAAGTAATGTTCTCTAAAAAATAAAAATTAAACTAATAAGGGAAACAGAGTGGGGAAAGGGGTAGAAATGAGAATATGCAATAAACAAATAGTAAATAAATACTGAGTAAATGGCTATAATAAAATCATTCTAAATATATTAGGGTTAAAGAAATAAGCATAATGGAAAGAAAATATTTAGAAATGATAATGAGAACTGTGTTTAGAAACAGAAAGGATGAAAATTAATTACTAATGGTTCAACTTAAGAATTAGAAAAACTTCATAAAATGCACCTTAAGAAATTAGAAGCAAAGATAAAATCAGAAATTGTTAATATATTACAAAAATAAAAGATAATTAACAAAATTTTTAAAAATTAGAAAAAAATAATACGTTAGACAAGCATCTGGCAAGCTTGATCTTAAAGTAAAAAAGCAAGTAAAATATTGTATAAATACCCAGGAAAGAAAAGGATGGGCATAACTATCCATAAAATACATACTAAAAAAATCATGAGATCTGATCATAATTTAATTTATACCAATAAACTGTGTGAACACATACACACTAAAACAGATGAAGGTTAAAATGTTTTAGTAACATAAGAAAAAAAAAACATGGCTCAAGGAAAAAATTTATATTAAAACATACCAAAACTCCTACAAGAAATAACATAACTTAAATTTCTTACATCTCCCCAGCACCCTGCAAAAAAATAAGGAGAAAGCAGAAGTATCTCAAGTACAAACAGCTTCACTAGCCATTCTTAGGAATTCAAGGACAAAAAAAAAAAAAAAAACCCTATTAGGGAAAGTTGCCCAAACCCTTTTATGAGGCTGATAGAACCTTGATATCAAAACTGCATAAGGACATTTTAAGATACTTGCCAATTTGTTCTATTATGAAACACTTTTTTCTTTTTTACAGGTTTAAGCAATTCTCCACTACTCTAAGATCATCAGTGTTTTCTGCTATATTTTCTTTTCCTTGAATAATTTTAGAAGATTTATACTTTTATTTTACTTTTTACATCTTGATCTTTATCTGAAATTTTAAAAATTTTAATTTCAGTATAGTCAACATACAGCATTATATTAGTTTCAAGTGTACACTATAGAGATTCAACACCGAGTGCTCATCACGACACATGTACTCCTTAATCCCCAGCACCTATTTCACCCATCACCCTACCAACCTGTCTTCTGGTAATCATCAGTTTGTTCTCTGTAGTTAAGAGTCTGTTTCTTGGTTTGTTTCTCTCTTTCTGTTTTTCCTTTACTCGTTTGTTTTGCTTCTTAAATTCCACATATGAGTGAAATCATATGCTATTTGCCTTTCTTTGACTTATTTTGCTTACCTTTATACTCTCTAGCTCCATCCATGTCATTGTAAATGTCAAGATTTCATTAGTTTTTATGGCTAATATTCCATTGTATATATATACCACATCTTCTTTATCCATTCATCTATTGATGGACACTTGAGCTGTTTCCATAATTTGGCTATTGTAAAATATTTATAGGTATGCATGTATTCCTTTGAATTAGTGTTCATATATTTTTGGGGTAAATATCTAGTAGTGTGATTACTGGGTGATAGGGTAGTTCTATTTTTAATTTTTTGAGGAACCTTCATACTGTTTTCCACAGTGACTGCACCAGTTCACATTCCCACCAACAGTGCGTGAGGGTTTCTTATTCTTCACATCCTCACCAATACTTGTTTCATGAGCTTTTGATTTTATCCAATATGACAGGTGTGATATCTTATTATGACTTTTATTTATATTTCTCTGAAGATGAGTGATGTTGAGCATCTTTTCATGTGTCTGTTGGCCATCTGGATGTCTTCTTTGGAGAAATATCTGCCAAGTCTTCTGTCCATTTTTTAATTGGATTATTTGGTTTTGGGGTGTTGAGTTGTAACATTTCTTTATAGATCTTAAATACTAACCCTTTATATATTTTGGGTACTAACTAATATCTTTATTTGGTTATTTGCAAATATCTTCTCCCATTCAGTAGATTGCTTTACAGTTTTGTTGATTGTTTTCTTTGCTCTACATATTGACATAGTCCCAATAGTTTATTTTTGCTTTTATTTCCCTTGCCTCAGGAGACATATTTAGAAAAATGTTACCACAACCGATGTCAGGGACATTACTGCCTATGTTCTCTTCTAGGATTTTTTATGGTTTCATGTCTCACATTTAAGTCTTTATGCTGTTTTGAGTTTATTTTTGTGTATGGTGTGAGAAAGTGGTCCAGTTTCATTCTTTCCATATAGCTGTCCAGTTTTCCCAACACCATTTATTGAGGAGACGGTCTTTTTCCTATTGGATATTCTTTCCTGCTTAGTCGAAGATTGATTGACCATATAATTGAGGGTTCATTTCTGGGTTTTCTACTCTTTTCTATTGATCTATGTGTCTATTTTTGTGCTGGTACCATACTGTCTTGATTACTACGGCTTTGTAGTATAATTTTAAGCCTGGAATTATGATACCTCCAGCTGTGCTTTTCTTTTTCAAAATTGTTTTGGAATTTATTTTGGAGGGTAGAGGAGGTAAATATTTATCTTTAAAATTCTCTTTTTATCAAACTGATGGATAATTATATCAACACTATTTATATGAAAGACTTAGCAGATTTCATTGATCACAAAATCTATATGAGCCCTTAGTACTGAACCAATGCATGCATGCATGTTAGGCTTTATTTTATTTTATTTATTTATTTATTATTTTTTTTAAGATTTTATTTATTTATTTGACAGAGAGAGAGACACAGCGAGAGAGGGAACACAAGCAGGGGGAGTGGGAGAGGGAGAAGCAGGCTTCCCGCTGAGCAGGGAGCCCGATGCGGGGCTTGATCCCAGGACCCTGGGATCATGACCTGAGCCGAAGGCAGAAGCTTAAGAGCCACCCAGGCTTGATTTTAAACCTGAATGGAAGAGGAATGTGAAACCATATCACATCACTTAGGGTGAAAATTCTTTAGCTGCAGGCTTAAAAAGACTAATGGGAAGTATAAAAGCTTTAATGCAATAATTGTTAAGAGTTCTCATGTGTGGAATATAAGGAATAGTGTGGAAGACCACAGGGGAAGGGAGGGAAAATTGAATGGGAAGAAATCAGAGAGGGAGACAAACCATGAGAGACTCTGGAGTCTGGGAAACAAACTGAGGGTTACAGAAGGCAGGGGGGTGGGGGGATGGGGTAGCCAGGTGATGGGCATTAAGAAGGGCACGTGTTGTGATGAGCACTAGGTGTTATACACAACTAATGAATCGTTGAACACTACATCAAAAACTAATGATGTACTATATGTTGGCTAACTGAACATAAAATAAATTTAAAAAAATAAAACATAAAATAGAGATTCCATTAAAAAAAGAGTTCTCATGATGAAAAATGAAATGGGATGAAGAATGAAATGCTCAGAAAGGCATAAGCAACTCCAACTCCCCAACAATATATCTGAAGTCTTAGTTGTTAATGGCCAGTCCAGCTGTGAGAGGCAGTGAAGTTGAGGCACGTGATATCTAAGGTTTTTGTCAATTGGCTGAGTTTTCAATTCCCTGTGAGCAATACTTTTCTTGGGACACCTCCGTGGCTCAGTCAGTTAAGCATCTGCCTTCTGCTCTGGTCATGATCCCAGGGTACTAGGATCGGGCCCTCTTGGGGCTCCTGCTCACCAGGGAGTCTGCTTCTGCCCCTCCTCCCCACTCATGCTCTCTCCCTCTCTCTCTTAAATAAATAAATTAACAAAATCTTTTTAAAAATACTTTTCTTTGAATAAAAGAATTTGGATTCAAAAATTGTCAATAGGGACGCCTGGGTGGCTCAGTCCTTAAGCGTCTGCCTTCGGCTCAGGTCATGATCCCAGGGTCCTGGGATCGAGCCCCGCATCGGGCTCCCTGCTCCGCGGAAAGCCTGCTTCTCCTTCTCCCACTCGCCCTGCTTGGGTTCCCTCTCTCGCTGTCTCTCTCTCTCTGTCAAATAAATAAATAAAATCTTTTAAAAAATTGTCAAATTAATTTTCTTAAATAGCTCTGTAGACTGAAACTCTGTTTTTCAAAAAGACTTCTAATATATTAAATAATGGATAAAAATTTTAACTCTAAACTCTAGAGTAGAATGCATAGGTGCAGGTATAAACACACATGCTGTAAGCTTATTTCAAGACACGTGAGAACAAACTGTAAAATGCAGCGGTATTGATTCTAGTAGCAAAATGATTGTTGCACTTAATTGTCACTTAACATGTCACAATTTTTAACATTTTAACCTGGATAATCAAGTGTTTAAAAAAATAACAACACAGTTTATCTCCAGTCAAAGAGTTGTGGATGGCTATAGATAAACTAGAAAGTAGAACAAATAAATTAGTGCAATGCCTTGTTTAAATTAATATGATGTGTATGTCTGCCTTTCTCCCTTCCTTATAAGAACCTCAAAGCTTGCATCTACCCACAGTTGGGATACAGAAGGAAGGATCCTCACTCACAATCATATCTAGATGGCACGTGCTCTACCAATTGTATTAGCAACCTGACAAAGAAGAGGAAGATTATTTGTTCCTCTAATTCCATATTTTTATCTGCATTATGGTCTACTACTTTTTTTTCTTATCATTTTACAACATCTACTTCCTAAGCCATGTAAAACCTACAGATGTTGGTAAAGCCTCAATTGAATTTTTATTTTATTTGTTTTGGTTTTTACTTTTCTAAAATTTGAAAATGTAAAAAAAAATGTCTCTTTTGGTTGAAAAAATGATCATCTAATTATGACTAGAAAACCCAATTGCACTTTTCTGAAATATTCAGCGTACAATATCTGAGAGTTGTCTTCTTTATTGTCTACAATGTCTGTAAAAATTTTGGCAGCTAAAATTAAAAAATGGAAACAGGTAATGAAAAATGACATAATGTTAAAAGAAATGATTTTTATTAAGCATTTTTATTTTACCCACAGGTAATATGAATTATCGAATATAATATGTATCCCAAGTTTGCTCTTGAGGTATGTAATTCTTCATAGAGAAGTAGTTGCATGATAGTAAAATGATATCAGATGCATAAATTAAAACTATTTAGAAGTTTCATAATTATCAGTACATACAAAAATGAAAAAATAACGTAAATTAAAATCTGCATTTTTCAAAAATGAAAAAAAATCTGAATATTTTATTTGTAATGGGGTAAAGGTTCAGTTTAACACATCCAATCAGATCAATATATAATACGAAGGGTTACATACTGATTTTGAGGTGAACATGCATTTATAGGTACATGCATGTTAAGCAATCAAAGACAAAAGATCGCCACGGGCTGGGCATTTATTGCTCCAGAATACCTTTGTCTAACTACAGTCATTGAAGTCATTTGCTGTTACACAACACACCAACATTATTGGAGCAGTAGATATGATGTGGTTTGATCCACTCCCTTAAAAACATTATTTCAATATTTCCTTCGCAGGCCTTTTGTCCATCATGGAATATTCTTTGAGTGCTTAATCAATCCACCTAAGTATTAGCATAAAAATTATACTTGTGGCTTACTATTGATCACAAACCAAGTAATTACACTTTTTTCTTTTTGGTATAATGCCTATTTATCTCATTCAATAAGTATATATGTTCCAGGAACTGTGATGGCCTCTTTTCTAATGATAATCTCATTAGGTAAAGACAAATGAATGCATTTGTCAAAAGGTACTTATTATTAGAATGAAGAAATACCAAATTCATAAATCTCTAAAAGTGTATACATACATACATCATTGTATGTATAAACAAACACAATAGATAAATCATTGGAATGTGTAATTTTTCATCTTTTTATAATTGGAGGTATTCATTTCAGGTTATACAATAGTGGTTTGAAATATTTGTATCTATAAATTATACTCCTAGCAAGCAATGACTACTTATCTGTCTCTATTAATAAATTCATAAAATTATCATTTCTATTTCTATTGCAGAATTATGAAAGTCCATGTGCATTTTCAAAAGCAGAAAACAGCAGTGTAAGCAAATATAGAAAAATGTGAATTTGATCTGAATATTTCTGTGCCCGTTTTTTTCTTTCAATAAGAGAAACAGCTAATGGGCGCCTGGGTGGCTCAGATGGTTAAGCGTCTGCCTTCGGCTCAGGTCATGATCCCAGGGTCCTGGGATCGAGTCCATCGGGCTCTCTGCTCCTTGGGAGCCTGCTTCTCCCTCTTGCCTCTCTCTCTATCTCTCTCTCTGTCTCTCATGAATAAATAAATAAAATCTTAAAAAAAAAAAAAGAGAGAAACAGCTAAAACTTCTAGATGTAGCTTCAAATATTTCACTTAAGCAAAATATATCAGTGAACACTGTTCTTTCTTGACATTTAAAATCTTAGACCAAAGCATATGATGCCTTGAATTAATGCCTTGTTTACTTTCAATTAGTTATTTTGCACTGTAAAGTACAATTTCCAAATATTTAAGATGTCAGAAAAGAATAGTAGTTGCTGATAGAATATTTTTTTTCCCTAAGGCAGACAGTTTGTACATGTGGATCAATTCAAGACATTAAAAGAAGTCACAATAAATGAGAATAGGTTACACTCATCTTTATCCTGTGTAATGCATACTGTTTCATTTTATTTTGTTTTTGTCTCTGTGGACTTCTGTTTTTCTGGTTGTTCACTCATCACTCATTCTTCTATACTCTCCTTAAATGACTATTTATTGAGTGACTATAATAAGGAGGCACTCTGCTAGTCTAGATGTGAATATGGGATGAAACCTGCAAAAAAAAGAGAGAGAGAGAGAGAAAGAAAATGATTTTTACCCCACAGAGTTTCTAGGCTATAGTTGGAAAGATTGACATAAAATTAAAAATCAGGAAGTACATTTGGAAATCGTGACAAATACTAAAACTAGAGATGTACTAGATTTATAAGTCGTTTCTTATCAAAGAAGACAGTATTCACACACTCACTCACCTTTTGTAAACATGAGAAAGGAAGAATGGAGCAGATACAACTAGTATTGAGGAAGTGGCTATAGGAAGATGTGGGATCTCCAATTTAAGGGCTTCTGTTCTTTTAGAGAAAATATGGAACAGGATTATCAGATAAAAATACAACTTTTAGAAAAGTCAAGGAACCAAGTGGCCGGTTAGCTCAGTTGGTTAGAGCGTGGTATAAATAAAACAATATTAACAATAAACTGGTCATTATTGAAGATGAGTATGGGTACACAGTACACTTTTTCTTACTTGTGTGCATACATGAATTTTTCAGATAGCAAGGTGTTTAAGAAAAAGGAGTATGTCCCTCAGTAAAACTGTTTAAATCTATCTCTCACTACCTTACTAAGTAAAATCAGATTTCTAAGCTAACCCTAAAAACAATCTAGACATTATAGCTCTAGACATTATAGCTCTCCATAACAATTCACCCATATGTATTGCTACTCCCTTCCAAGCTCTACTTCATTCATAAGGCATTGTCTATTTAGCCATAAGTATGTTTCTCCTTGTCGCTGGCTGTCTTCGCTTGCACTGTTCCTTGTACTAGGAGACTTTCCTTTCTTTCCACTTCAGCTTCTAACTTTTCCAATCCTTTAAAGATCAGCTCAAAATGACATTTTGTATATCAAGCCCTTCTCAATTTCCTCTAGACTGGTTGAATAAGTGTCATGGTCCAGAGTCTTTTGTGCAAGTGACAATTATAGTAAGTTAGATTTGCCTGGTATTAAAGTTATGTGTACTACATATTATTTCATCTACTAAATTGTAAGCTTAGGTTGCAGGTCAGTGACTCTGTCTTTTTTATGACTTTGAATTCGTCATCAGCAGTATCTGGAAAAGTAACAGATGCCCAATGAAAGGGACTTAAATTTTAAAAGAGTCATTTATTTAGGATTCTACCCTACTTACTAAATGTACTATGTATGTTGTCCAAAGTTATAACCACTTCTGGATAGATGGGTTTCAGTATCAATTTATAACTCTGCTTTATAAAATAATAGTACACAATTATTTTTAAATTTCTTACTTGGTTTCCCTATATTGGAGTATTTTGGGAAATTGAAACTAGGAATATTGAATCAAAAAATAAAACAAAATAAATAGAACTACCACAAATCTACTTTCCTTACAGAGAAAGTGTACTTGGAAAATGCAATTCTTCCTTAAAAATAACATTAACACATTTTTTATTAAAGAAACCTGTTGGTCAGAGGATTCTTCAGTTCCATGCAATCTGCAATCATTCTACTTTCATCAACTTCTGAAGAACCAATTCCTTCAGTAATAAAAGAAAACGCTGCCTAGTGCAATCAATATCAATCTAATTCAAGTAAGACACTTCTCTGTGAACATGCTCATTTGAAATGTCAGTATAACATCAAATGAGACCATGGTAATGAACAATATTCCACCATTACTGAAAGTAAGTTAAAAGTTGCCAATGTTGAAATGATCACAATAAAACTATTATTATATAATACCTTTACTTAAAAAATAAACTATTGGGACTGCATCAAAATAAAAGGCCTCTGCACAGCAAAGAAAACTAAAAGGCAACTTATGGAATGGAAGAAGATATTTGCAAATGACATATCTGATAAAGGTTTAGTATCCAAAATATATGAAGAACTTATAAAACTCAACACCCAAAAAACAAATAATTCAATTAAAAAATGGGCACAAGACATGAACAGATAATTGTCCAAAGAAGACATCCAGATGACCAACAGACACATGAAAAAAGGCTCATCACTCACCATCAGGGAAATGCAAATCAAAACCACAATGAGATACCACCTCACACCTGTCAGAATGGCTAAAATCAACAACACAAAAAACAACGGGTGTTGGGCGCCTGGGTGGCTCAGTCGTTGGGCGTCTGCCTTCGGCTCAGGTCATGATCTCAGAGTCCTGGGATCGAGTCCCACACCGGCCTCCCTGCTCGGCGGGAGGCCTGCTTCTCCCTCTCTCACCCCTCCTGCTTATATACCCTCTCTCACTGTGTCTCTCTCTGTCAAATAAATAAAATCTTAAAAAAAAAAAAAAAACACAAAAAAAAACAACGGGTGTTGACGAGGATGTGGAGAAAAGGGAATCTTCTGCACTGTTGGTGGGAATGCACACTGGTGCAGCCACTCTGGAATAACAGTATGGAATTTCCTCAAAATGTTAAAATACAACTACCCTATGACCCAGCAATCACACTACTGGGTATCCAAGGAATACAACACTAATTCAAAGGGATACATGCACCCGTATGTTTATTACAGCATTACGTACAAGAGCCAAGGTAGGGAAGCAGCCCATGTCCACTGATAGATGAATGGATAAAGAAGAGGTGGCTGTATATAATGGAATATTATTCAGCCATAAAAAGAATGAAATCCTGTCATTTGCAATGACACGGATGGAGCTAGAGTATAACAGTAAGCAAAATAAGTCAGTCATAGAAAGACAAATACCATATGATTTCACTTATATGTGGAATTTAAGAAACAAAACAAGCAATGGAAAAAAAAAAAAAGAGAGAGAGACATATCAAGAAACACACTCTTAATTATAGAGAACAAACTGATGGTCACCAGAGGCGAGGTGGGTAGGGAGATAGGTTAACTATGTGATAAGGATTAAGGTTTGCACTTGTGATGACAGGGTAATGTATGGAAGTGCTGAATTACTATATTGTACACCTGAAACTAATATAACACTGTATGTTAGCTGACTGGGATTAAAATAAAAACTTAAAATAAAATACTTGCATTTAATATAGAAATCATGAGATAGCCCTATAATTTTTAAGGCTTAAATGTGTTAGTAAAAATCATAAACAAGAAAGAAGTGCAAAACTTGGGTCAGTCAATAGTCATTCTCAAAACTTTATATTAATTAGAGATTCAAAATATTCAATGTATTATTAGATTTGAGACCTGAGAGGAGCAGGGCCAGGGAGACTGATCAATCCCTGCTTTCAGGAATCAGGCCACTGAGGGAAAGATGAATAATATGGTAGCTGATGCTGAGCAAGGTTACAGAGCTTGATGGTTAGACAGAGAGGTAACCTTTCTAGTTCACCTGACTCCTAGAAGGCTGTTCATTCCATGAAGCTGCCCCTGAGTTGACCCTAAAAAGAATTCTAGTGACCTTTTAACTTTATCTAGTTATCTTCTTTTCCCAGTATTGTTTATAATTTAAGAAAGTCATCCCAGGTATGATCATCCCATTACCAGATTGCAAGAAGGTAGAAAAAATAGCAATAACATTGAATACTTGAAAAATACTTGAAAAGAAATGGATAACAGGTTTAATATGGTAAAATTTCCTAGAGATAAATGGAGTTTTAAAGACAAAAACATACATGAATTAATAATTACAGTATGGAAAATCAGAGTTATGTTCAACATGTCAGCAATGGAATGGGGTTGTCAGAAATGCTAATGCTTACTTTTCTTTTAACTGTACCATTTCAGTTGGACAAAAGCTATACTGTAGAGGGATGAGAAATGTGTGCATGGTTGCCTTTGTATTCTTTAAGAATTAGGAAGTGATATAATCTGGTAGTGGAGTGTGTTGGGTTTTGCTCTGTGCATTGAAAATACTTGTGTAGTTTGACGGAGAGAATGAGGTGGAAAGGGTAGCTGCTGAAGATCTGGAGGATCATAAGGCAACACTGAGCACCCAGCTGAGACTTGAGATTCTGACATTGTAGTGCCCATCTGCATCACTGAGGGATGTCCTGTTTGGCAGCCTGTCTGTAGAAAGTGGGTCAACAGTTAGGTCTGAGGAGTGATGTAGAGGTGTTAAACTGGATGGAGTGTTAGAACAAAGGGACAAGAGTATTGAGGGTGCAGGCAAGAGAATTGCTGAAATAGAGGATGGAGTCTGGACAGAATTTGACAGTAAAAGCAGAAAAGGATAATGTATTTGAGTGAGATCTTGAATATTTGCCTTTCTTAAGTTCTTACAATTTTAAAAGGACCACCAGCAAACTCAAGCATGTCTAGAGTACAGGGATAAGAAAAGTAAAGTTTGAGGACAACATAACATAAAAGGACTTGTTCGAAAGACTAAGTATATTTAAGCAGAAGAAAAGACTTAGATCATCATATTCAATATTCAAAATCTCTATCAATTTTCACATGGAAAAGTATCTGGACTTTCCTCTGTGGTTTCAAAGGAAATTATTGAGACCTATTTGTGAAGATATACAAATTAGATTTTGACTTAATCTAATTTGCTTCCCTATGAAACTGTCCATAATTG
>NC_138380.1:74705002-74723274 GCF_054177405.1 Leptonychotes weddellii | reverse complement strand
CTGTAAACATGTATCATGGTTTGGCAATATCAGAACATCCTCTGATTCCCTCATTTCTGTGTTTATCTCACCATAGACCTGGTAAAAGATCCCCAGGTTCTATATCTTACTAATAATGGATATTAGATAAAACAGAAATCAAGGTAGTAGGTGAGTAAAAACTCTTCACAAATAGTCCAGTGGTAGCTGGAGAAGATTGTATCTGCTTGTGAAAACCGATTCCATTTATTTCCTCCAAATCTTCATTCAATAAAGTCCTGTTAATAGGTGACGTTAGGGAATATTTACACCATGGAAATTAGCAAATACTATATATCAGCGCTCTTTTTTTTTCTTTCTGTCAGTTGTTAAACATTTATGTTCATAATACTGAACAACAGTCAGGGAGTCAGATTAAAGGAATAGGGCAAAGATGGACAGTCAGAGTCAGCATTAAACTTAGACCTGAGTGACATGCCAGCCATATAATCTAGCAAAAAGTATTTCTGATAGAGTATTAAGATGTGGGAAAACCATAAACTGGAAACAATCCCAATGGGTTTGAAGAGCAGTAAAGAGGAATAGAATATATTTATCAAGAGGTAGTTCTATTAGAAGAGATTGGAGGGACGCCTGGGTGGCTCAGTCAGTTAGGCATCTACCTTCAGCTCAGGTCATGATTCCAGGGTCCTGGGATTGAGTACCGCATTGGGCTCCCTGCTCAGTGGGGAGCCTGCTTCTCCCTCTCCCACTCCGCCTGCTTGTGCCCTCTCTGCCCTCTCTCTCTGTCAAATAAATAAAATTAAGAAAAAAAAAAGAAGAAGAGATTGGAAATGCAGGCAGAAAGTCAAATTGCATAGGATTTATGAGTCATGATAAGGATTTTGAACTTTAAAACTAAATCCAAAAGGAAGTCCCTAAAGAGTTTAAGCTGAGTTATGACATGATTATATTTGTTTATAGAGAATAAACTAGATTATTTGTGCCAAGTGAATTGGGGTTGTGGGTATGCAAGAAGTACAACCAGTTATGAAAATATTATAATGACTCAAGTGGGAAATAAGGGTAGCTTGAACCAGATTGATGGTATAGATGTAGAGAAATCTATAAAGATTTGGTTATTGTTTGGAGGTTGTTTCTATAGGACTTGATGATGAATTTAATGTGTGGAATAAAGGAAAACTCTCAGGCATGTAGCCTAAGTTTTTCATCAAATCATTACATCATTTACTATTAATGGCAAAGACTATGAGAGGAGAAAAAGACATAGATAGATGGTACTATTTTAAATGTTCTATATTTGAGTTACATATTACATATATAATGAGAGATGTCAAGTAGGTAGTTGAATATATAAGTACCGTGGTGCAAGGAAGAGTTCAGGGATATTGATAGAATTTTGAAAATTATCACTGCATACTCTATATTTAAAACCAATAATAATAATAATAATAACAACAACAACAATAATAATAATAATAACCCAGTGGAATTACCTAGTGTTAAGGAAAGAGAAAGAAGAGTATCCGAAACAGATTCTTAGAACACTCCAATGGAAGTGCAAGAGTAGTAGAGAAGCCCACAAAGCAAAGTGAGTTGAAGGAGCCAGAGAGATCAAAGAAAAATGAGGAGAGCTGTCACTGAAAATAAGAGAATAAAGTTTAAACAAGAAAGCTGTGTTCAATCCTGATGAGAGTTGATGAATATAAGACCTGAGCTGGACTGGTGGGTCCAGAGACAAAGGGAGTGACTAAATAGTAAAAGGACTTAAGAAAGTGGAAACAGGTTGAGTCATCAACTCATTCTATATATTTTTTTCCATGAAGGGGAACAGAAAAATGGGAGATGGGGGCTCAATAGAGGAATTGTCTTTAAGATCAAAACTGATCTTAAAATTATGTTTGTTAACTCCACAGAAGTTCTTGTTATTTATAATAGGATAATTTTTATATATGTGATACTTCAGATTATATATAAATATTAACTATTTTACTCAATTTTTATCAAAAATTTAATAGATGTATTATCTACCTGGAATTTATTGTATGGTATAAGGTAGGAATGTTCCTCCACATATAGTTAGTTTCCTAAGAATTTTTGTTTAAATGCCCACATTTATAGTATTAGTTTCTGGATATTTGGTTTCATTTATTTTTCCATTCTTCTATGAGCACTAAAGTCTTCAAATTGATACTTTTAGGGGATGTATTTTCTTTTTTTCTTTTTTCCTGTCAGAATATCACAAGATATCACAGCTCTGTCTTTCAAAGTGCTCATTTTTTACTTCACATAAGCTATAAATTATCCAGTCTAGTTATATTTAAAATTATATAGCTATATTAATAAGAATTACATAAAATTTATAGATTAGTTTGTCTTTACTCCAGAAACATGGCAGACGTCTGTGTTTTTTCAGATACTATTTTATTCCTCAGTAAAATGTATTTTTTTTAGCATAGCCCCATCACTCTTCACACATTTTCTTGTTTTCTAGAACAACAAGGTATTCCAGCTCATTCTCCTGTTTCCGTGATAAAGATCTATAATCAAGCATTTCACTAAGGGTTCTGATTCATTTCAGTGGGAGATAGTATTTAGAAATGAATATCTGAGATCTAAGTGCCCTCTCGGTGAAATTACTGTGGCTTTCCTGGTTGAAAGGAAGAAGACTGCGGGTAGAGACATAGATCACCCAAGCTACATGTTTGTGGTGAACCCTACTTTTCTCTAAGACTGAATCTGTACATATTTCTTTCTTCCAAGTTTTTATTTAAATTCTAGTTAGTTAACATGTAGTGTAACATTGGTTTCAAGGGTAGAATTTAGTGATTCATCACCTACACAAACACCCAGGGCTCATCATAACAAGTGCCCTCCTTAATACCCATCACCCACCCACTTCCCTCCATCAACCTTCAGTTTGTTCTCTATTGTTAAGTTTCTTATAGTTTCTTCCCTCTGTCTTTTCTTTCCCTCTTCCCATATTTTCATCTGTTTTGTTTCTTAAATTCCACATGTGAGTGAAATCATATGATATTTATCTTTCTCTGGCTGACTTATTTCACTTAGCATAATACATTCTAGCTCCATCCATGTCATTGCAAATGGCAAGATTTCATTCTTTTTGATGGCTGAGTAATATTCCATTGTGTATATATACACACAAACCACTTCTTCTTTATCCATTAATCAGTGGATGGACACTATGGACTCTTTCCATAGTTTGGTTATTGTTGATAATGCTGCTATAAACGTCAGGGTGCATGTATCCCTTCAAATCTATATTTTTGTATCCTTTGGGTAAATACCAAGTAGTGCAATTGCTGGGTTGGAGGGTAGATCTATTTTTAACTTTTTGAGGAACCTCCATACTGTTTTCCAGAGTGGCTGCACCAGTTTGCATTCCCACCAACAGTGTAGGGGGGTTTTCCTTTCTCCACATCCTCACCAACATGTTGTTTCCTGTGCTGTTAATTTTAGCCATCCTGACAGGTATGAGGTATTATCTTGTCATGGTTTTGATTTGTATTTCCCTGATGATGAGTGATTTTGAGCATCTTTTCATGTGTCTGTTATCCATCTGGATGCCATTTTTGGAAAAATGTCTATTCATGTCTTCTGTCCATTTCTTAACTGGATTATTTATTTTTTGGGTGTTGAGTTTGATAAGTTCTTTATAGATTTTGGATACTAACCCTTTAACAGATATGACATTGGCAAATGTTTTCTCCCATTTTGTAGGCTGCCTTTTAGTTCTGTTGATTGTTTCCTTCACTGTGCAGAAACTTTTTATCTTGATGAAGTCCCAATAGTTCATTTTTGCTTTTCTTTCCCTTGCCTCCAGCAACGTGTCTAGTAAGGAGTTGCTATATGGCCAAGGTCAGAGAAGTTGCTTCCTATTTTCTCCTCTAGGATTTTGATGGTTTCTTGTTTCACATTTAAGTCTTTTACCCATTTGAATTATTTTTTATTTCATGTAAGAAAGTGGTCCAGTTTCATTTTTCATTCTTCACATGTTGCTGTTCAGTTTTCCCAACACCATTTGTTGAAGAGACTGTCTTTTTTCCATTGGATATTCTTTCCTACTTTGTCAAAGATTAGTTGACCATGTAGTTGTGGGTCCATTTCTGGGTTTTCTATTCTGTTCCATTGTGAATCTGTGCATATTAATGTAATCCTCTTCAAATTGAATGTTGGCTATCATTTCAAAGATTTTCAAAAAGCTGCTCAATTTTACCCCCTTTTTCCCCTAATCTGGTTAGGTATTTTAGCCAAAAGTTTTCCAAAAATCTCTAGAAGACTTAATTTTTGTCTTAGTACTGGAACACTTACATATTAAACATACCTTAATATACCAATGCTGGTTAATATTTCCAGAGTGCTAATAATTTGAAAGTGTCATCTTTCAAATCTTTTAGGCAAAGATCACTTTTTTTTAGACTCAAGAGCCTTTTTACACTTTTATCAAATCAAGACACCCACTTATCCTCTACTTTTGATGTACTTATACATCACATATTTTGGAATTCCTTTTGATGTCCTTAAATTCTTGTTTTGTCTAATTTCTAATATGTAACTGACTTGCCATACTTTTAAGATTTCCTGTACATTCATTCCTCATGTATCTCCATATTATACTATGATTGCCTCTACTTTGATGTAATATTTTCCCCCTGAATATTTTAATATTAACAAAACTTTAAAAGTGTCGTTAGTAGTTCAAGGATGTAAGAACATCCTCTCTTTGAACTTAATATTTGAAAAAGGTTGCAAAATCATTTTACTGGAGCCACATTTTAGGATTGCAACAGGTTAGAAAAGCCTCATACCAAAAATGGTAAGAAAGGTTTTCATTGTAATCAGTTATTATAACTAAATCAATAAAGCTTTAGAAAGGAATAAAGAAAGAAGAGAAGGAAAGAAGATCAGAGCAAACTAAATGTTCCCCATGCTTTAGTCCTACCATACACTTGGAACTGAGCACCCATTTGTGTCCCCACCTCCCAAAAACAGGAACCCCAGGGCAAAAATACAAATGTAAGAAAGGAAAATACAAAGAACAATGTATTGTTTCATTTGTGAAGGAATATTAATTTGACTTCTATAATGAATAAATACCAGCAGTTGCTTTAGTATGCTTTCAAAGCTTTTTTAAATTAAAAAAATTCAAACTGATTCTTTAATTTTTATGTTTTTTTAGGTCCTCAAGTATGTGTGCTAGGAAAAATATAGTACATCTTGAGGCAATGTTTGGGTAATAAGTTTCTAATTTTAATAACGTTACCTATATTAACATAGTTCAGTGTTTTAAGTATTTTTAGACATAGAATATCAAGGCAAAATAATATGCATCAGAAGTATAAAACTTGTGAGAGAGAAGTTTAGAGTAATTCATTCCTGAGACTGTTTTCTTAGGTGGTTCAATAGATCCATCAGAACAGAGTGAAGTGAAAAGTGATTTATTTTTTTTTAAAGAAAAAAATATAGGGAGAAATATTGAGATAAAATTCAACTTCTGACATGAAAAATGGAATAATGCAGCAGCACAAAAAAAAGTATGTAATTTAGGCTATTTTCTTGGAGATTAGACTATCACAGTCTTAATGGACAGTTTTAAATATCAAAAAGGGATGAATAATGTAACAACAGGAACTTGATATAAAATGATAGATATTAAAAATAGAGAATGGAACAGAACAAATAATAAAAATTATAATCCATCAAAACTTGCATTTAAAAAATAAACGTTAAGACTATGAACCTTGAAACAGATCCAAAGTAGCCAAGATAGTCACATGCTATAAAAAAAATCTATTGTATTTTAAGAAAAAGAAAATAAATTATTTGCACACACAAGCAAAAAGTCACATATAATGGTAAGAAAATCTGACTTTCAGCTACACGTTATTCCAAAAGGTAAAAGAACAACATATTTAAGAAATTCACAAGAAGAAAAATAGTCTTAGCTAAGAATTATATGTACCAGCCAAACTTAGACTCAAGAATAAAGATTGCAGACTACCAGTTTGGAAAAGCACGACTTCTGAGAAAATAGTTCTGTGAGCCCTTCCTGAGAAGCTTACTAGAGAACATCATTCAAACAACCAACATGACTAGTATAAGGACTGGTATTAAGCAAAAAAAATTATATTTACCTAACAATGTAAGATTAAATGACATAAGGGAGACAGTGTGGAATATAAGAGCTACATGCCCTGACAACATAGACACATTGTAGTAAAATAAGCTTGCCAATTGCCTGTAGATATTAACAGAGGATATAGGAAGGAGAAAGCAAGGACAGACGTTAGAGTTCCTTAATATAATATGTTTTATGATTTTATTTTGGACTCCTGTAACTATTTTACATATAACTATTTTATGTATTTACAAAATAAACTTAGTTCTAAAAAAATTCCAAAAATCAGTGGGGCATCTGGGTGGCTCAGTTGGTTAAGCGTCTGCTTTCTGCTCAGGTCATGATCCCAGGGTCCTGCGATCCAGTCCCATGGACTCCCTGCTCAGCGGGGACCCTGCTTCTCCCTCTCTCTCTGTCCCTCCTCCCCTGTTCATTCTTTCTCTGTGCCTCTCTCTCTCTCTCAAATAAATAAATAAATAAATAAAATATTATGAGTGGGCTTAAAACACAATAATTTGTCTGTGTATTCTTGGTGGGATTATACTCTAAAGATGAAGAAAGAATGGCTACAAAATCTTAAACTGATTTCTGTAACTGTATTGTTGGGGATACTACTGATATTGCTATTCTGAAACTTGTTTGTGTGTACTGTCAGATAAATCAAATGAGTCATATGGTGCTCTAGATGAAAATCCAGATTTTCAGCATAGATGAAAAGCCATCAATAAATGCATATAAAAATCATGTAATTCTGATTTTGATTTGGAAGTATTAGTATGAAAAATGTTATCACTCCACCCATTGAAACAGTCTAGAAATAATGATCATAACAATAAATAGCAATAAACTCTCCTAATCCCCAGATTTTGTTATCTAACTAATACTTTTCACTAAAAGAAACCGGACTTCTTAGAAAAATAGTTAATTCCGGGTTTAGGGTAGGAAATATCAAGATGAGATGGAACCGCTTGTTCAAATAAAAGCAAGGAAGCAAGCCATCAAAGGCTTCCAGAATGAAGGCTTCCAGAATGTCTAAAGAATGAGAAGCCAACCTGAATAGAATTCCACTAGCCTAAAAATCAGAAAATTTGAGCACCCCTAAGAACAATAGATTGAAAGTATTGAAAAACATCAAATATGATTAAATTGACAAATTAATAATGATGCTAAATCAAAGTAAGAAATTCATTGATCACTTTTAGAAGACACTTGAAGACTAACGCAGTATTATGAAAACAAATAAATAAAAGAAAAGAATCTGGCAGTTTTCTGCCTTTCCTGCACAAACTGTATCCCCTGGTTTTTATTTAATTTAAATTTTATTTTTATTTTTTTAATTTTTATGACTGAAGTATAGTTGATATACAATGTTATATTAGTTTCAGGTGAACAATATAATGATTTGACATTTCTTTACGTTACTCAAAGCTCACTACAGTAAGTGTAGTCACCATCTGTCACCATACAACGTTAATACAATATTACTGACTATATTCCCTATGCTGTACTTTCCATATCCATGACTTTTTTTATTTTATAACTGGAGGTTTGTACTAGAATATCACAATTCTGCAACACCTAATTTATTAATGGACATAGGCCACGGAAATCAATTCATGTTAACATAACTAAAGCGAGGGAAGCAGACTATGTGCCTCGTTTAGAATGCCACAGCACTACTGGATCCAAACATAAATCAGATCAAGTTTCTAGCATTCACTGACAATTCATTAAAGATACAAGGTGAGAGGAGAATGCTGAATGACATGATGGGGGTGATGGGGGATGCAATCAGCCAACTCCAGACTCTGGGAAACTCTACATGACAAATTGCCTGGCTTCTTCAACAACAATAAAAAGCCATAAATAAATGTAAGAGATTAAAAAAGACTTCAGAAATATATCAACCTATGACAATTATGGAATTATTATTATTTGGATCCCAATTCAAACAACCAAACTGTGAAACAAACACATTAGAGAATTGGGGAACTGTGTCCTTGACTGAATATTTGATGATACTATGGAATTAATTGGTACTATAATTGCTTTTTATGGAGTCATTAATATTTATGGATACATTCTGAAATACTTATGGATGAACTTAAATAATGTCTGGAGTGACTTCAACATAACCGAAGACAGAGATGAAATAAGATTAGCTGATTACATTGTAATTACTGAATTATTGAAGATTGGTGATGAGGAGCTTCATTATACTGTTCTCCATGCTTTGGTATATGTTTGCAATGTTCTGTAATAATAAGTTTGGAGTTTAATGATGACCTGTATGTTGAGATGGTGATGGGAATAGAGAGAAATGGAAACCATGAGGGGGAGTTGGACGTGTTAACGGATAGGACTCAGCGGTCATTTGGGGCTAGATGGGGAGGGGAAAGAGGAGCGAGAGGAAATAGCTCCCAGATGATCCAGATATGCACCCCAGCAGTTTGGGCTCTAGACAAGCATAATGTGCAGTGGATTTATTCAGATTATAGATTTTGCTTGAATGCTGAAGTGAGAGGAGAGTGGAATAAGTGAATTAAGGAACTTGTAAAGACTTCCTTACAGTGATAGATCATGACTGGACCAGAAGAAAGGTGACACCATGAGAGTCTGAGACACAGGGCGAAAGGAGAGTGCTCTCGACTTTTGAATTGCCACCAGCAGCCTGTTTCATGTTAGGCAAAACTTTTGATATAGGTTTTATTTGGTTTCCACATCTGAAAATTGATAGTGGACTTAATATATAGTCATTTGCAGCCCCCAAATACATTTCACTTCACATATCTATCTTCTTTTTTGTTGGTTAATATTCCCCCACATAAAGAAAAGAACTGCTTGAATTTATTATTATTTTATTTATTTATTTATTTGACAGAGAGAGAGAGACAGCGAGAGAGGGAACACAAGCAGGGGGAGTGGGAGAGGGAGAAGCAGGCTTCCTGCGGAGCAGGGAGCCCGATGCGGGGCTCGATCCCAGGACCCTGGGATCATGACCTGAGCCGAAGGCAGACGCCTAATGACTGAGCCACCCACGCGCCCCAGAACTGCTTGAATTTATATATTGATTAAAGATACACCAGCTCACTATGTTCTCTTAAATATCTGTTTCCCAACATAGCCTCAATTGTGAGGAAAGCATGTGATAAATGAAGTTTACTCTTTTTTTAAAAGATTTATTTATTTTTTTGAGAGAAAGAGAGAGCACCAGCAGGGTCAGGAGCAGAGGGAGAGGGAGAGAGAGAGACTCTCAAGCAGACTCCCCACTGAGTGTGGAGCCCAATGTGGGGCTTGATCTCATGACCCTGAGATCATGCCCTAAGCCAAAATCAAGAGTTGGATGCTTAACCGACTAAGCCACCCAGGCGCCTCAAGTTTACTTTTTGAGTGTGTGTTTTGTACTTTTGTTTTTAAGGGACTTTGTGCCAAGTTTAAAATTTCTAGCTCTCTGCAGCTCCAGTATTAATCATGGTATAAAATTACTAGAGTAACCATAATCTGGGGCTGTTTGCAAAGCTGTGTATAACCTTTCTTTAAGTTCGGAAGTGATGCTTTATAAACATAAGAAATAGTACTATGATGCTATTATCAAAAATTCTGTTTAATACAATTTGTGTTACTCCACTTCAGCTGAACTGTAGAGAGAACTGTAGAGAGGTGACATATCATGGTGTTAATCATTTTATTGACTTAAAATGATTCAAACCCCAACCAACTGCATCTGTCCGCTCTATGTGAAAACCTATTATGTACCTCAAAACAGGGTACAAGTTAATCCTTTGACCCTTTATCTTTCCATAGAGGGCTAAAGATATTTGCTCCACACTTAAGATGAAATAGAATCACCCTCTGTTTATTTTCTCCACCACACTCATTAACTTCTTTGTTAAGTGAAAAAAGAAATTTGCCGCTTGGTGAGATGATGATAGACTGAGAATCATCAGGTCATATTTTTAAAGGTTGTTCTTCATATATGACTCAGGTTTTATCAAGCTAATTTCAATCACAATATTAAGGTATTTTTGCAGTTAAAATTAAAAACTCATGAAGTGACACATTGATTCTCATTTTGGAAGGACAATGAATGGTTCAACCCTTGAATTTATTCCTTCCTTGAGACACTAACATATGCTAATCCCTGTTCTTAGTGTTGGAGCAATGGCTGTGACAAAAATCCCTGACATTCTTGTGGGTTAAAAAGCCTTGAATATAGGTCCAAGAAGTGGGACTTAGAGACCAAAATTGCACAAGGCACACTGAGCCCAAGCTGCGGCCGTGTCAGCTAGTTTAAATAGGAGTGAACTTCAAAAGAATAGCAGCCTCGGGCGCCTGGGTGGCTCAGATGGTTGAGCGTCTGCCTTCGGCTCGTGTCATGGTCCCGGGGTCCTGGGATCGGGTCCTGCATCGGGCTCTCTGCTCGGCGAGGAGACTGCTTCTCCCTCTGCCTCTCTCTGTCTCTGTCTCTTATGAATAAATATAAATTAAAAAAAAAAAAAAAAAGAATAGCAGCCTCAAGAGACGAGTCTTAGCCAGAGTGGCCCACCATGTTTGAAGCACGAAGGCAATGATTTGCTGGTATTCTTCGGTCAGGAACTGCAACTACATTTAGAAGCTCAAATAAACAAAGATTGATGTTAGAAATCTAGAGACTTCCACTTTTCTGAGACTTCTAGTATTTAACAGACCCTGAAGTTAGGAGGGGCTCTCTGAGGTACTTTAGAAGAAGACCCAAGGAAATTTAGACCCCCACATTAAGAAGTTAGTACTCATGGTAAAGTGAGAAACAGGTCTACCAAATAGGTAGCATTTCATTACTTAGGCTGTTCTTATCATTCGGTCATGAAAAAGAACATTGCTTCCATTATTGTGTTTCTTGGATAAAACATCAGGCTGGGGAATTAGCAGAGTGAAGGAATTTCTACATTACTTTTTCATGTTTAAGGACTGCACAATTAGTATATAGTACCAAATGTATTCCTCTCTCCCTTGATTTAAATTGTATCCAAGGCCAAAGGGTAAATGTGACTTGATTAACTTCTTAAATTACCAGGATTGTCTTAAAATCCCCAGTCATACCTCCACATTTCTCATTTGATCATCACAAATTAAATGAACAAAATTTTGATACTTGTAGATTTCAGAGAGACTATGAGTTCAAACACTGAAGACTGATACATTTTTGGTCCTTTTTGGGTAATAATCTTCTTGAGCTGAGGTAAAGAAAAAAATATAGCATAAATTACAAGGCTAAGAAGAAAATTTTTAATGCTCATACCTGTATTTTATTTCTAAGAATTAGCATTTCTCAAGGACAAACAAGATTGGTTTAAAAGCAGCATTTTTTTTTTTCTTAAAATCAGTATAGGAGTAGTGAGAGAAATAAAAATGATTATCATGGAAGGCATGTTCAAGGATGGGAATTTGCTTAGGATAATTATGTCTATCTGGTTGGCCAGTCTAGACATATATAAAAGAGAGGAGAGATATGAACATTTCTAATTACTGTTAAGGATAGATCTAGGAAAAAGCCATGTATCATGGGAGGTGAACAGACCACCATTTGTGGGAAGACCTCAGAGTCTAAATTTGAATGACTCCAGAGGCAGTTTGAATACAGGAAGCCAATGAAGACAACTTTCGGAGTGCCAGAGAGGTACTGGGAAAACTCCCGTGGTTAATTAAGATAGATAACTAGGCAGTTTCATAAAATCTGGACGTGTTTTGGAAACAAAGTCTTCAACAATAAGCATAGACTATTTTTGCATCATTTACTAAGTTTCAAATTCACAGATCTGTTGTGTTAAGTGAGGTAAGTATAACATGTACACTGAGGGGATAAACTCAGGGTATTTACAGTGTTAGGTTTCTAAAAGAAGGTACAAGAAGGATATAGAAGTAATTATGGGAAGTCCTGGGAGGCAGTCACATTTAGAACAGGCTTGAATTAAATGTTGGTCTGATGGGAGGTAATTTCTTCTCTTTTTATTGAAGTGTAATTAACTAATACAATTGTATATTAGTTTCAGGTGTACAACCTGTTGATTCAACAATTCTATACATTACTCAGTGCTCACCACAATAAGTGTAGTCACCATCCATCGCCCTACTTTAGTAAAATATTAACTTTATTTCCTATTCTGTACTTTTTATTTCCACGACTTATTTATTTTATAACTAAAAGTTTATACCTCTTAGTCCCTTTTATATAATTCACCCATCTCTCACCCACCTCCCCTCTGGCAACCACCGGTTTGTTCTCTGTATTTAAGAGTCTGTTTTTTGGATTGTTTGTTTTATTTTTTAGATTCCACATGTAAGTGAAATCATATATTTGTCTTTTTCTGTCTGACTTATTTCACTTAGCATAATACTCCCTAAGTCCATCCATGTTGTTGCAAATGACAAGATCTTATCCTTTTTTATGGTTGTGTAATATTCATGTGTATGTGTATGTGTGTATGCCATCTTCCTTATTCATTTGTCTGTCAATGGACATAGGTTGCTTCCATATATTGGCTATTGTAAATAATGCTGCAATAAACACAGGGGTGTTTGAATTAGTGTTTTTGTTTTCTTTGGGTGAATACACAGTAGTGGGATTACTGAATTATATGGTATTTCTATTTTTTAGGTTTTTGAGGACCCTCCAAACTCTTTTGAACAGTGGCTGCACCAATTTACATTCCCACCAACAGTCCATGAGGGTTCCTTCTCCAAATTCTCACCAAGACTTGTTATTTCTTGTCTTTTTGATTCTAGTCATTCTGACAGATGTAAGGTGATATCTTATTATGGTTTTGACTTGCACTTCCCTAATGATTAGTAATGTTGAACATTTTTTCATGTGTTGGTTGGCCATCTGTATGTCTTCTTTGGAAAAATGTCTATTCGGGTCGTCTGCATCTTTTTTAATCAAATTATTTGTAGGTTTTTTGGTGTGGAGTTGTAATAGTTCTTTATATATTTAGGATATTCACCCCTGATCAGATATATCATATGCAAATATCTTCTCCCATTCACGAGGTTGCCATTTTGTTTTGTTGATACTTTCCTTCACTATGCAAAACTTTTTATTTTTATATTGTCCCAATAGTTTATTTTTGCTTTTGTTTCCCTTGCCTGAGGACACATATATAGAAAAATGTTGCTAAGGCTGATGTCAAAGAGATTGTTGCCTACATTTTCTTCTAGGAGGTTTATGGTTCCAGGTCTCACATTTAGATTTTTAATCCATCCTGAATTTATTTTTTATATGGTGTAAGAAAGTGGTCCAGTGTCATTCCTTTGCTTGTGGCTGTCCAGTTTTCCCAGCACCATTTGTTGAAGAGACTTTTTCCCATTGTATATTCTTGCCTCCTTTGTCATGGATTAATTGGCCATCTAAGTGTGGGTTTACTTCTGGGCTCTCTATTCTGTTCCATTGATCTATGTGTCTGTTTTTGTGCCAGTAGTACACGGTTTTGATTACTATAGCTTTATGGTATATCTTGAAATCTGGAAAAGTGATACTTCCAGTCTTGTTCTTCTTTCTCAAGATGGGAGGTAATTTCTGAATGGATATTACTTAAGGAGGTGAGGGTGTCATCATTTGTTCAATTAGTGAATGCTTTTGGCTGGGACAGAATTTCTTGAATTCACATACATTCCTATGGAAAACACCCAGCCAGAATCTGGGAGAACATTTTAAGAAAACTAATCTCAGATGATGAAAGAAAAAAAATTAGGGCAGTAGTTTAAATTTTGAAATTTTCTGAAATTGAAAAGGGTAGTGGAAAAGCAGAAGAAAGAAAGAAGTAAGTAAGATTGTTATATCCAGGACTATAGGAAAAATGTGACAAAAAATGACATGTTTATTTTCACTGAAGTAGCATTAGCTCCTGAAGGTACTGAAAAGTTAAAAGTCAAGACAGCTAGTTCCAGGCTGCTTTACGATAATGGAATCTCTATAGATCCCAATCTTTCCATACCTTCTCCAAAATACCATAATGATTAAAAGAGAAATTAAATTAAAACACCAGTAATTTACACTTACAGCATAACCAGAAAATAGGGAATATTACAAATTCAAATTTATGAGTAAATTTGAGACTAGAGGTGGTACCAGAGTCCACAATTTTATGTAAGTCTGGTGGGAGCTGTACAAAAGTGTGGGTAGTGGGCAGTAGTGATGAAATCCAGGAAATATTACCAAGGGTTCACCTCCAGAAACAGAGAACCCCACCCTGAGTGGAAACTACAGAGAGTACTTCTCAGGTTTGTGAGATTACAGCAGAGGCAAAAGAACAAAAAGAAGAGGCTCGGAAAGACAGTTTTAGGAAAATATCTAGGAAGAGAGTGGTTTAACAAAAGGGATGCCTTGCAGCTTGTGTGGGTATTTTTTTTTTTTTTAAGATTTTATTTATTTTGACAGAAAGAGACACAGCGAGAGAGGGAACACAAGCAGGGGGAGTGGGAGAGGGAGAAGCAGGCCTCCCGCCAAGCGGGGAGCCCGATGCGGGGCTCGATCCCGGGACTCCAGGATCATGACCCGAGCCGAAGGCAGTCGCTCAACCAACTGAGCCACCCAGGCGCCCCTTGTGTGGGTATTTTTAAGCTTATCTCCAGGGAAACCTGGAAATCTAGTGCTAACCTTTGGCCAAGGAAAGGATGAAATTAACTATTGGTTTATAATGTGGTATGTAAAGTCAAATTCTACTGGACACATGCTGTGCTAGCTTGTTATCTACAGTGGTTAGTGAAAATGTGTAGACTGATAATTACAACTGGTTTAATGAGTGATAATGCCTCGTTTTAGCTGTGGGACCAACAGAGTATAAAAGACTCCTCAGTAAACGTGCACCTTAGTTCAGATGAAACTGATGTATCTTGTACATATCTTGGTGGTTCATAAACCAAACAGGTAGCATGTCCTGTGTGACTGAGGTAGGACCCTGGAGGGCTGCACCTGCACATCCTGGCCTCTCCGTAATGCCTACACTCTCTCTCTCCTGCTCAATGTGCCCTTTACCTTCATAAAAGTTTTACGTGACTATACCCTGTGGAGTCCCATCGGGTCTTTCAATTATCTGATGTTGTGTGATTTCCGCGGCAGTGATTTCATTTGGAGTCAGCAGCGGGCTTTAAAGAGAGGAAAAGAAGCAGCTGATGACAAGTATCCTACCATAGCAAAATGGAATCTAAAAATGCACACAAGCTACCCCACCACTAAATAATGATTTAACATATTAAAACTGCCATCCCTTCTTGCAACAAAAACAGAGTCCTTGATATGAGAACTTGAAGAAGCCACTTTCCTAATGTGCCTCACAAAAAAGAAATATCCTCCTACTCGATACTCCAGGAAAATAAGACATTCAAAGGAAAGATAAAATCATGGCATCCATCCTATAAAAAACAAAAACTAAAATAAAGACCAAAACAGTTCCATAAGCAAATAAAAGCAAATCTTCCTAGAAGCAGGATTTCTCTCAGAATTAAAAATAATGGAATAAAAAATTGTAGATGTGAAAGAACACTAAAAAATAAAAGTCACAAACTTTAAAAAGAGTCAGGTAATGAGAAGTAGATAGTAGAGGATGTTAATGTGGAATGTTAAAACTTGGAAATAATTCAAAATTAACTTATAAATTAAGTTACAAGGTACCCAAAAGAAAATAGAAACTACTTAAAGTACATTAAATAACATAGAAAGGATAGAAATGAGGAAAAAAAAAAAAACAAATAATAGAGTTGGGGAGAAAAACAGAGAAGGTGGGAAGAGAAAGAAGATTGAAGGCCCATAACCAGCAAAGGAAATCCAATGTACACATAGCAGGAATACCAAAAGAAAAAAAATGAAGAATAAAACATAACACCAACAACAAAAACAAAACTAATGTATTTTTATTTATTTATTTATTTATTTATTTTTAAAGATTTTATTTATTTATTTGACAGAGAGAGAGATAGCTAGAGCAGGAACAAAAAGCAGGGGGAGTGGGAGAGGGAGAGGCAGGCTTCCTGCCGAGCAGGGAGCCCGATGTGGGACTCGATCCCAGGACCCCAGGATCATGACCTGAGCCGAAGGCAGACGCTTAACGACTGAGCCACCCAGGCGCCCAAAACTAATGTATTTTTAATTAGGATACCATAAGTACTCATTTTTAAAATATCTGAATCTGCATATAGAAACTGTGCACCGTGTGCCTGGGAAGGTTGCCCTGCGATGCTAAACATTAACACTTAGCTTACCAAGATCATAAGAGTTTAAAGACAGTAGAGGGGCACCCAGGTGGCTCAGTCAGTCAAGTGTCTGACTCTTGGTTTTGGCTCAGGTCATGATCTCAGGGTAGTGAGAGCCCTGCCTCCAGCTCTGCACTCAGTGGGGAGTCTGCTTGAGATTCTCTCCCTCTGCCCCTCCCCCAATCTTTTCTCTCAATAAATAAATAAATAAAATCTTAAAAAAAAAAACAAAACCTATACATCCCTAATCAATGCACTGACAAAGTAAAGAAAATCATATTGGCATCAAACTCCTTCAGAGGAACATTAACTGCAAGAATATAATGGCACGGTATCTACCAGCTACACGGGGAAGAAAATGTGAGCCAATAATTTTCAAATATCAAGGTTGGGAGGAGGTTAAGGATAACATAAGTCTCTAAGGAATTTTGGAAGCAAGGTTTCCAGGATCTTGAGGGGGCTAGCTATTGTTAGGTAAAGGTCATTTATTGCTGTCTAATAAAACCTTAGTCATGAGACCCTTCAGATGTGTATGGTGGGCCATATGCTTGGGGGATGAGTGCCAACACGTATCTTGGGGGGGGGGTAGAGATAAAGGAAGTTTCCAAAGGAATTTTTTAAAGATATTTTTTACTTATTTATCTGAGAGAGAGAGAGAGCACGAGTTGGGGGAAGGGGCGGAGGGAAATGGAGAAGCAGACTCCCTGCTGAGCAGGGAGCCCGACACAGGGTTCTATCCCAGGACCCTGAGATCATCACCTGAGCTGAAGGCAGATGCTTAACTGCATGAGTCATCCAGGCACCCCCAAAGGAGTTTTTATATGTTAAAGTAGATTCACAGGATCCTGGGGAGCTGGGATAATGTTAAGCTAAGATTGCCTTTTGCCCCTAGCAAAATATTAACATTGAGGCAGCCAAGTTCCTAGAGAAAGGTCACTCTGCCTGTTTCAAGGACTTGTCAATGAGCTGTAAGTAGTAAGGAAATATAATTTTTCTTTTGCCTTTGTTTCCCATGTCAATGCATATTAGAACTTTTGGAATATATAAAAAATAATATTCAGAGGAAAATTCATATTGAAAAAAATTCATATCACTAAAACTGAAAGAGTGGAAATGATAAATATCCTATAAAAATATTGGAGGGGGGTGGGAGTGAGTAACCAGAGATAGAGCAGACGAAAGGAGTTCACAAAGATGAAAGCAGGAAATAATGAGAAAAAAGTGATAAATAATTTAAGTATTTTTATTTTTTTCAAGATTTTATTTATTTATTTGACAGGGAGAGACACAGCGAGAGAGGGAACACAAGCAGGGGGAGTGGGAGAGGGAGTAGCAGGCTTCCCGCAGAACAGGGACCCCCATGCAGGGCTCGACCCCAAGACCCTGGGATCATGACCTGAGCCGAAGGCAGACGCTTAACCAACTGAGCCACCCAAGTGCCCCTAGAAGAACCTATCTGAAACAGATTTTTAAAAAATACTTTTGATGAAATGTTGCAAAATATAAAAATCTAAATGAGGATAAGTCGAAACATTTCTGAAAAGCCCAAAAGTAGACTTGAACAAGCTGAATGATGCAACTTGTTCATGAAGAAGAGAACTCAACATCATAAAGATACCAGTTCTCCCTTAGTTGATATCTAAATGTAACATCATCTCAGTAAAATACCACCTGGTTTTTTTTTTTTCCTCTTTTTCTGGAATTAAACATCTTAAGTATAACAAATGTTATTTTTATGTACCCTTCTCATACCCAAACTTAATTTTTCCCTTTCTTGTATACTCCAATCCAGTTGATCAGCAAGTCCTAAAACTTTAGTTCCAAAGTATATTTTTGCTCCATCACTGCTATCCTTCTCTAATGCCAACATACAAATCTTTTTTTTTCATGTTTCAAGTTTTTATTTAAATTCTAATTGTTAACATATAGC
>NC_138380.1:74645831-74704902 GCF_054177405.1 Leptonychotes weddellii | reverse complement strand
TCTAGCTCCATCCAGGTCGTTGCAAATGGGAGGATTTCAGTCTTTTTGATGGCTGAGTAATATTCCATTGTATCATATACCACATCTTCTTTATCCATTCATCAGTTGATGAGCATTTGGCCTCTTTCCATAATGTGGCTATTTTTGATAGTGCTGCTATAAACATTGGGGTATGTGTACCCCTTTGAATTTGTAGTTTTGTATCCTTTAGGTTAATACCTAGTAGTGCAATTGCTGGGTGTAGGGTGGTTCTATTTTTAACTTTTTGAGGAACCTCCATGCTGTTTTCCAGGAGTGGCTGTACCAGTTCCAGCCTACAAATCTAACTTGTCATTTTTGGTTTGGATTTTGTGATAGCCTCCACAGCAGCTCCCTGTCTTTTCTTGCTTCCTCCATCCCTTCTCCACAAAACAGCAAGAGTAACTATTTTAAAAATATACAAATCACATTTTATACCACTTTACATTTCCTAATGGCTTATCATTGCAGTTATAACCAAATATCTGACCCTTCCCTAACTCAACTTCATCTCACACTGTCTCCCTTTTCAAAATGTGTAGTTCCTTGACAATGCCAAACTCTTACGCATTTCATGGTTCATTTTACTTCCCTGTTTCTGCTGACAGTTCCTCTTTCCTTGGCTATTCACATAGATGCTCTCTTTCCTTTAAAGAGGCCTTTCTGACTATCCCATCTCAAGCTTTCACCCTTCACTTATAGGTCTATCCCACTACCCCATTTATTTTTCTCATAACACTTACTAGAATCTGAGTTTATTGGGTTAATCTGTACATTCATTGTTCATTTCAGTGAACATATTAGAACATACTAGATATATTAGAACATATTATCCATAAAGGCTAAGAATATTTCTGTCTTGTTCCTATCTCTTTCTTCAGTTTTAAGACAATGTCTACCCCATAGTAGATACTCACTAAAATACATATCAAAATGAAAATTCTTTCCTGCCTTCAACTAGTTCTAGTACTTGTGGGAAACCTAAACTTGTGCTGAACAGCATCAAATTAAGGTTTTCTGAAGCTTTTGGGTGCAAATATCAGGAATGTTGTATCAAAAAGGAAAAAATCCAATTATTTCAAGATGATGTGTGTTTATCATTCCCTGGGTCATGATTCCTACCTACATATGGATATCGCTGGCCATAAGATAGAAAAAAGAAAACACAATTTAAATACTACTACCACATAACTAAACAAATCAATTTTTTATTTGTCCAATGACATCAATATACAAAGAAACAAAATGTTGTAAAAAAGGTCTTGTGTGAGGAAAATTGTGGTTATCAACTAAAATGAAAGGATAATTTGAGGATTTTAATTAAAAGTTACAATCCCCACATGCCCCTAAAATGTTTTTCATAAGAGGAACTAAATAGAAGTAGTAGATAAAATAAAACATATGTACATTCAAAGGAAATCCCTGTCCTCTAAAGGGTCAGGAAACTCTGCTTCAAAGTGGTATGTATATCAGTAAGAAACTCTCTCCACTTATTCTCACATTGCTGAGTGCAGAGCCTCAAGTGTGTATGCAATGTGCAGAGAACAAGGGAAGATGTTTTCTCTTCTGGCAATTCTCATTTAAGAGAAAGAGAATCCTTTCTCAGAAGACTCCCTCTACTATTTTCTTGTATCTCCTTGACTCAGATTGGATCATATGTCCTCAAATAATGCCATGTATACTTTCATGAGCCAATCACTGGTCATGGATATAAGGATGACTGGGGCTTGCCCTTAAACCAATCAAGCCCATTCTGAGAGCCTAGGATGGGAAGAGTTACCCCTGATACACAAGAGCTGCATGGAGGAGGGATCAAACTCTTTGGGAAGACAAATAAATGGATGCTGATTTGGGAACCAACATTTTTCAGTGAAGTCTACACTAATAAAGCCCAACTTCTGATCTCCACATCATAATCTCTTTCCACACATCCCACCATTGTCTACTTAGGTTCATGTCTGTTTGAAATTTAATAATGATCTCATCAATTCTAATGAGCTTTCCTGTTAAAATATTCCCAAATGCTCTGTGAAAATTCATGCAAGACTAACTCCTAACAAAGTCATAGAAATGAAAGCTTCAAAACTCAGTAACCTATTGCACTTTTACAGGGATGGATGATCAGAAACTATTTGAGGAATAAGCATTCAGTCACAATGGCTGAAAGAATAAAGATTATAAAGCAAGGATGGCAGTTGTCCAGCAATTAATCCAGCCCCAATTGTTTCCTGAGTATTTTGCCATTTCTGTTTGCAAAGCAGTAATTGGCATTGTTTAGAGGAGACAAATCATTTTGCCTTCCTCTTGGCAGCTTTAAAATGACAAAATAAATTTTGCACAAAGATCTTGTTTTACTCCAAGTTTATTTCTTTTTGAAACTAAATGTCTATTCATTTTTTTAGTCATAATAGGTCTTAAAACAATGCCCAAACATTGACTACTGAAATATTATTTACAAAATCCAACTGAGTTTTTCTAAAGAGTTGAGATTATTCAATGATATTTACCTTCAGATAATATCTTCAGTTTCCTAGCATGTCATGTTATCTTTTAAGGCAATAATAATAATAATAATAATACTAAATGCTTGTATCTAAATAATTGATACTGCATGGAAACTAGCCAGTTGAACATAGTATGGTTTTTTTCAAGCTTTAAAATACCAACCATATTAAAACTTTAAAAACCCTGTGATTTAGGATAATATTTCATACCTATTGAGCAACTATTATCTGTTAGACATAGTATAAAGTACTTATAGAATATAAATATAGGAGATAACTCATTTACATCGTTTAATCACAACATATTGGATAAAATACTTTAAGTACCTTAATGAAAGGACTCGTAGTTTGTTTTGTTTTGGTCCTTGTTAGTGAGGAATTGGTTTTCTATTGAGATAGTGCCTATATATGGGACTTACTCTACAAAACAGCATCAGTAAGGAGATAACTCAGTAAATTTTTTTTTGAGCAGTATTTGATTTTTTTAAAAGGTGAACCTGTATACTTTTTGTAAGTAAAACAAATAAAATTGAAATGTGAAAAAAAACTTCATAAATTTATAAAATGTGATGAGTAATGAACAAATGTTAGGGACATGTGGAAAAATACAAATATCTTTGGTTACTAAGTACAGGAGATCCTATTTAAGCTGGATTTTGTAGGATGAATAGGGACTCACCAAGCATAAAGGAGAAATTGTGGGAAGAGGGTATTACATGCATGTTGGTTGTTAACATAACTAGAAATTTCTTGTATTGAAAGAAAAAGCTTACCAGCGTTCATTAATAGAATATGTTTAGTTGGTGAATTCAAGAGAACATATCTCCAAGACATTATAGAAAAGGAGAGAAGAAGACACCTAACACAGTTTGATGCAATAGAGAAAAGCTTACAGGTGAGAGTCAGCCAATGCCATCTTGGGGAGCTTGAGGAGGCATTTGGAAGGAGACAGGCTGTAGATGGCAAAATAGATTGTTAGGGGGCTGGCTTTGGATTTGGGATGAAAACATAATATTGTGGCTCAGTGTCCAGGAACATTGAGGGAGAACCCCAAGTCTGTTGTTATGAAAGAAAACCTAAGGTTTCAAGACAACTGTTTAGAGAGAAGATAGGAAAATAGAGAACAAGTATGTTTTGTTACTATCCATAAGGTAATGCTATACAAAAATGGCCTAGAGTCTAGATTGGGTTTTCCTTTGACGACCTTTCCTTTTTGTTCTCCAGAATAAAAAAGGGTTTCTATCTTTTTAAAATAAATTCTGTTTTCATAAAACTCTACTACAGACAAGTGTGACCATCAATCTAATAATAGTAGATTTGAGTGCTCACTTTTGTATCAATAGATTTAGCAGTTATTTTAGAAAATTAGAATACCGTTTCTTACCTCATAGAAAACCTGCTGCCAATAAAACACCAAAAAACATCACAAAAACTATGGTTATAATCTTTTCAAGCTTATAAAGTTATAATAGGCACACAATCTGTTTCTGTTCATATTCCCTTAAAAAGCAATGTGCCTGAAGATATGTACACACTCACACTCTTTTCACAAAATTACAAATAAAATATTAATTAAAAAATCTAGAAAGGTGTGAATAACTTGTCAATATCCTGCAATTAGAAGCGTACCTCACTATTTATACCCTAGGCATTAAACTAATTATTTCTTAGCCTTTACAGATAAAGTACTTTTTTTTATCCCAAAGATTTTATCTATTAATTTGACAGAGAGAGAGAGAGAGATAGTGAGAACAGGAACACAAGCAGGGAGAGTGGGAGAGGGAGAAGCGGGCTTCTCACCAAGCAGGGAGCCTGATGCGGGGCTGGATCCCAGGACCCCGGGATCATGACCTGAGCTGAAGGCAGACGCTCAAGGACTGAGCCACCCCAGCACCCACAGATAAAATATTGGATAAAATACAGATAAAGTACTTTGTCCTGCAGTAGAAGTTCCTTGAAAAGTTTCAGTTAATTACTGAAACATGTCTGAGTAAATAGTAAAATGTAGCTTATACCAAATTCTAGAATAAAGTGCCACCTTGAGTCTTTGGTGATATTTATTGTTTTGCATTTACCAAAATCCTCGGTATTTTATTTAACCAGAGTTTTTCAACAACCACCTAGACATTAGTTATTCTTTAGCCATTTATGACATTTTGATCCAAATCATCTAACTAACATATAATGTTAGATAATACACCTCTGCTTGATATAGGCCTCTCTAGAAAAATTATATGAGGTCAGATGGATGAACCTTCTAAATAGAATAACATGGTGATGATCTACTTTGTTCACTGCTTGAACCCTTTCAAATGCCTGAAAACTACTGCAGAATTAAACATGTAATTGAAATAATGCTTTGGGAAAATTAATCCAAGCATTATAAAATTACTCTTTCCTTATATGACAACTCTTCTTCATATATTTGTGACATATTTAAAAATATTTCATATAAGTATTTTTTGCATAAAGTTATTTTCACAAAGAAAGTTTTTACTCTCCTCAGAGATCACTCTAAATTAGCTCATTTCACTTTTGGAAAAACTCTTGAATTTTTATGTACATTTTCCTTCTTAAAATTTAGAAGAAATGAATATAAGGTATCTCACAGAAAATGTCCTTAATAGTTCCTGCAATTTGGGGATCTTAAATAAAATGGGAAAAGTTTGGAAGCATAGGCACCTATGTGTACCATTCCTCATTCAACACTCAGGATCCTAATGCATGGCTTTTAGATGAGTTAGTTCAGTTTAGAAGCATTACTTTGCCATTAAAGGAAATGCAGGGGAACCATAATTTAGTTAAGATACTTCCATAATTTAAATTTGACCTAGTATTGAATACTGGGTTTCCTAGAAACTAATACACACACTTAAAAAAATTGGAAAATTAGAAAATTTCAGTATAATAGCCCCATCCCATACTTTGAATCTAACTGAATTACCAAATCAGCAGTCACTTACTCCATAGCATAAGGCCATGGGGCACATAGTACATGAAACTTAGGACTGTACCTGAACCATATTCAAGATGGTAGCCTATTAAAGAATGTGAAATGAACAAAAATATTAAAGACACAGTCTCTTTTCAACTGTTGGCAGAGTTGGCAGTGTGGCAGAGCTAGAGGAGAAAGGCGTGCAACCAACTTTGCAGCTGTGAATGACAGTCACATGGGTGGGAATAAATGCTAAAACAAAACACACAAGCACATACAGTCACATCATATACCACACCACCAACTACCTGCTTACCCCAAAGCAAGGTGACATGGACCTCTAAGAGAAAAAGAAGAGACACTCTCCCAAGGGCAGATTACCTGGTAGAGGTAGTGAGAAAATGATCAGAATATTATATCTGAATCCAAGCTCCCTGCTGACTCTGCATAGTCCCCTGATCTATCTCCAACACTAAACTTCAATTAGTGGCTGGGGCAGAATGAATGCTCCCCTTCAAAGCATAGTAATAATCAAAAAGAAAATACTATGGAGGTATTGCTGGTTCCCTAACCAGCATCCATTTCCCTATTTCCAAATTGTATCTTGTATTTCTTTCTAAGTAGGCATGCTTCCCCGTGTAGCTCCCATATTGGTGGAAGTCAGTGTTATTACCTTCTCAGTGATGGGTTCAGTAAATCTGTTCTATGCAATTATCACATGCTCTTCTCCTAGTAACCCCGACTGGCTCAGCCATGGGCATGTCACACAATTTGAATCAATGACATGCAATGAGTTTCATAGAAATATTTGGGGAATGTTATCTTTCTCCTGAGAGACTGCTGCTGAAACAGAACAAAGCTGTCCCTCGTCCTCTGGACATTATAATTTTATGTAGATATGAAACCCAGAGCAGTTGTAGGTATCCCCATGCACAAGTGTAAAGATGATAAATGGAAAAATTACTACGTAGCCAATATTGAAGCATGTCTTACATCTGCCTTTCTACTTACTTCAGCAATTTCAAGTGCAGAATAATCCAGGGAATACAGCATCCACAAATATAACCCTTTTTGGCAATAATAACCAATAAGGAATTCCAGCCAAAATAAAAGAAAGAGAAAAAGGGAAAAAAACATGGTAATGGAAGTATGGTAAAGACTGAATAAGAATCGAATTAATTTAAGTATGGACATAGAACAGTGGGAAGACCAAAAAGTGGGAAAGCAAACATTAGTAATAAACATTATTACTAATAAACATTAATAATAAAAATGTTGAAGAAAGAAAAAAGAAGCATCCAATATGAAAACTCTAACAAAAAATGACAACAGACCTAAGAGAAAGTATTTCCATCGTTACAATAAAAGAATAATTAATGGAGCGACTGGGTGGCTCAGTCGGTTAAGCGTCTGCCTTCGGCTCAGGTCATGATCCCAGTGTCCTGGGATCGAGCCCTACATCGGGCTCCCTGCTCAGTGGGGAGTCTGCTTCTCCCTAAGCCCCTCCCCCCGCTCGTGCTCGCGCTCTCTCTCTCACTGTCAAATAAATAAATAAAATCTTTAAAAAAAAAAAGAATAATTAATGAAAATGACTTCCACACTGAATCAAATAGCAAAGCCAAATTTTATATATTGGAAAGTAATAGTTTACATTTTCTGCAAGCATGCAGGCACATTAACAAAAATTGACTACCTTATAAGTCACAAATAAAATTTCACCTAATGTCAAAAAGTTGAGGTAATATTAGACCACATTTATGTTACAGTGAACTAAATAAAAAATAGAAACAAATGGCATAATAAATAAAAACAACTATAAGGAATATGCTGTATATCAGAACTTGTGGCATAGTTAAAAAGTGCTCAGATAAAAATATATTGACCTAGTGGCTCCATTACTAACAAAGAATATAAAAGAATCCACTTGACTATTCAATAGAAGGAAGCAGAAAATATTGTAAGGAAAGGTATCAGAAGAATTTAACAATGACAAACACGAATGAAGAATTAGAAAACAGAAAAGTGGTAGAACTAATAAATAAAATAAAAAGCAGTTTATTATATAAACTAATAAAATAAATTGACTTCTGGCTAACGTAATAATAAAAAGGAGAAGAAATCACCTGTGGCACCTGTGTATTTATCGAACTCAGTAGAATGTGCAACACCAAGTGTGAACCCTAATGTAAATCATGGAGTTTGGTTAACAACAATGTATCAATATTGGCTCATTAACTCTAATGAATGTAGCACATTAATTCAAGATGTTGACAGTGTGGGGTTCTGTTTAGGGGAAGGATATATGGAAATTCTGCATATGCTCAATTCTTCTGTCATCCTAAAACTGCTCAAAAACATAAAGTGTGTTAACTTCTAAAAAATAGTAATAAGGAAATAACTATCTATTTATGAAATATTTAAAATAATCTGACAATACTTTAGTCATTCTACAAAAATTGTACAAAACAGTTGCAAACTAGGTAGAATTGGTAATTTTTTCCAGAAAATATAAATGAAGAAACTTTAAATAGAACAAGGGTTATTGAATCATTCACACATGTTTGGAAGTTACCCCCCCAAAATGGACGCTAGGTAAAACCATATTGATCCTTCAGAAAACAGAAGTTTACAATGCTATTTAAACTGGCCCAAAGAATAAGGAGAAAAGGTAAATTTCAAATTTCTTTTTACTCAGCCAGCATGACAATATCAAAACCAAGATTTGCCCTCAAAACCCACTTCTGGGTCAGCTTCAACATGTAACTGATCAGGACCACAAAGATCAGCATCCACATCCTGGTACCCATGATTTCAGAATGTACTAATGTCCACCATAGAAAATCTCAATAATGCTATAAATAACTTTGATCAGATCATCTTTGTGAACCAAGATGATAAATTTGTTACAACATTAAGTGGATGAGAAGATTCATTGAGCACATGCCCCCTTTTTTTTAACAATTATAAAATATGATCACAGAGCAAGGAATATTTGTTAGAAAGTGGATAAATATCTGGAATAGCCTTAATTTTGTAAAATAATTTGTTCCAAAGCTGGAAGAAGTAGGACCATTAACAAATGTGTTTTCTTTTTTTTTTAACTACAAATTTATTGTCTGTACTCATAGAAGACAGAGACTTTCAGATAGGTTTTTAAAAATCTCCAAATATAAGGCACTGACCTAAAATAAAGTGATTAAAATAAAAAACAAATTAATATATGATAGGAATTTGATAGTAGAAATATTTTTCCAAGATAAATTGTGTAATATATAATTAGTTATTCCTTAAATTTTTGTTAGAATTTATCTGTAAAGCATTCTGATTTTACCTCAACTTCTTAAATTTTATTTATCTAATCACATTTTCTATTTCTTCTTGGTGCATTATTGGCATTTTATATCTTTCTAGAATTTTTCCATTTCATTCAGTTTTTCAAATGTATTACCTGGTTCACAATCCTTTTTTATTACTTGTTAAAATGTCTGTCTCAACAAGTTATATAATAACAAGTTTTAAATGAGGATTTCTTTCACAATAAAAACTATTGCCTTGGGGGCTATGCTTCCAGCAAATTATAAAAACCCTTCCCAGCAAAAATTGCCAAAATTGTTAATAAATTATGAACGATCCTTCATAAAGTCGTTCTGAGCTGGGAATGAAAGAAGAAAGAGCAAATCCATGGGGGTAAAGATATTGACTAATGTAAGTCTTTGCTAAGTTAAATATTCATGCAAAAATTTCTGGGGTAATCACTTGAAGAACAGAAATAGATCCTATAGCTTCTAAAGTATTAAAATAAATAAATGGATTAAAAACATGATTAATCCAAAAAAGTAGAAAAAGAGAGAAAACAGAAAAAGCAGGAAAAAGAAATATAAACTCCATATTACATGAATAGTTATGATCTGTATAATTGGGCTAAACTCTTCAGTTAATCAACAAAAATTATATACAGAATTTTAAGAAAAATATCCATGTGATATATGCAATATGCATGATTAAAACAAAAGGAAAAAATGTTGAAAACAAAATTATATAAAAAAGAAATATATTGGGGTGCCTGGGTGGCTCAGTCAGTTGGGTATCTGCCTTCAGCTTGGGTCATGATCCCAGTATCCTGGGATCGAGGCCCGCATTGGGCTACCTGCTCTGCGGGGAGCCTGCTTCTCCCTCTCCCTCTGCTGACCCCCTGCTTGTGCTTTCTCATTTTCTCTGTCAAATAAATAAATAAAATCTTAAAAAAAAAAATAGGGGAACTCAATTAAAAAAAAGTCTTTGGTCCCAATTTTATTAGATTTATTCTGAGCCTTAAATTATTATGAGATAGCAAAAGGAAGGGTAACTTATTACTAGAAGGTTTAACTGAGAAGGAAAATGTCATATGTTATGTATGATAAAATGATTTCAAGATACTTTAAGTTAGAAGTACTACAAGGAAAATTTGAGATATTCCTAATAGCAGAAGATTTTAATGAACTTTTTTTTTTAAGATACAAATGACTAAGTCTGTTTTTACAAATATCAGCAAGGATAGAAATATTTAAACAACACAGTTAACTTTAATAGCTACTTATCATTTCTATATTCAAACGCCAAAAAATATACATCAGGTACATATTATATTTTTTAAATGTGACAGAAAAATTTTTTAAAAATCTAAACTTTGAAAAGTACCTCAAAATAGATTAGGAAAAGAGATAAATATCTTAAACCATATAATGTATTAATAATGAATAAATAGAACAATATACTAGTAATGAATAAAGTAACAACAGATACAACAGAAAGATAATTCAGTAATATAATAAAATATTTGTACAAAATAGTTAGAGGTTAGAAGAAATGCATACATTGCTAGAAAAATATAAATTCCCAAAATTATTCAAGAAGAAATAGGAACTTTGAATTAACCTTTTAATTTTAAAGAAACTTAATAGTTTAAAGCCTTCCCACTAAGCAAAGACGGGGTTAGGAATACATTACAGGTGAGCTATATCAAATATTTAAGAAACAGCTAATTATAACCTTATATACAAACTCAGAGAGTAGAAGAAGAATCATATTTTAATGGTTCTGTGCAGTGTGAGAAACGGAATTCTAAAATGGCTTCCCAAAGACCCCATGCTCTAATCCCTGGAAACTGTGAGATGTAATTAAGGTTACTAATTACATGACCTTAAATGGCTACACTATTTTGAATTATTTAGATGGGTCCATGAAATCACAGGAGCCCTTAAAAGCAGAAGAGGAAGTCTGAAATAAAGCACTAGGAGGATTCTACTCCAGAGCCTCCAGATAAAAGCCCACGCTGGCAAACACATTGATTTTAGTCCAGTGAAACAGAGCATCCAGCACTCTCATTCCAAAATTTCTGATTTACAGAACTGTGAGGTAACAAATTTGTTTGCTTTAAGCTCTGTATCTATGCAAAGCCATGAGAAAATTAAAAAAAAAAAAAATGGGGGACTTGTGTCTGTGTGGGTTGCTGCTCCAAGTTTGAGTTCCCCTTTCCAATCTGCCTGATTTTATTTTTCAGAGTCTCTCGGTAATTCCTTTTTGTAGTTTATCCAGAGTTTTTCATTAGAATTAGAGAGAAGCACAAGTTGTAGTGAGCCTAGTCCATTTGGTTAGAACTGAAAACCATTCTGTATATTCTTACTAAAGTCCTGTTAGACCTTCTCATTCAATTCTTTTTTTTTTTTTTTTTTAAGAGAGGGCACTTGAAGCGGGCAGGGAGGGGAAGCAGAGGAAGAGGGAGAACAAGAATCTTAAGCAGGCTCCAAGCCCAGCACAGACCCCAACGTGGGGCTTAATCTCACAAACCTGAGATAGAGTCCAACGCTTAACCGACTGAACCAGCCAGGTGCCCCACATCATTTCTTTATGTATTTTAATTTCTTTTCAATGTTTCTCATAACTTTATTTCTCTAGGTAACAATTCTGGTTAATTTATTCAAATTATATCTTCTGGTCAAGAATTCCCTCTTTGGCTGAATTAAATACACTTTTTAACCCATTCTTTAGGTTTGTAGTATCAACAGTAGTGTTTTGCATTTCCATTTAGTTATCTTTTCACTGCCTGATGGATGATACCTGATTTTCTTCTAATCTTTGTGATTCCATCTTTTGTTTATTTAAACACTTCCTAGTTTTTTTGTTCTATATTCTGTAGCGGTAAATTTCAACATATGTAGTGTGTGAGAGTAAATCTGTTATTTAATATTCCTCTTCTGACTCCTACTTGTGGCTTGCCTCTTCCTGTAGTTGGTGGTTTTTAATTATTAGCTTATTGGATGATCAGATCTATAGAAATTTTTTTTTTTTACATTTGCTTGTCACTTTTTTTATTATTATGTTCAATTAGCCAGCATATAGTACATCATTACTTTTTGATGTAGTGTTCAATGATTCATCAGTTGCGTATAACACCCAGTCCTCATCACCACACGTGCCCTCCTTAATCACCCGATTGCCCCATCCCCCACCCCACTCCCTTCTCTAACCCTCAGTTTCCCGGAGTCCATCATGGTTTGTCTCCCTCTCTGATTTCTTCCCCTTCAGTTTTCTTTCCCTTCCCCTATGGTCCTCCCTGCTATTCCTTTTGTTCCACATATGAGTGAAACCATATGATAATTGTCTTTTTCTGCTTGATTTATTTCACTTAGCGTAATCCCCTCCAGTTCCATCCATGACGATGCAAATGGTGGGTATTCTTTCTGATGGCTGAGTAATATTCCATTGTATAGATGAACCACATCTTCTTTATCCATCCGTCTGTTTGTTGAAGGGCCTCTCGGCTCCTTCCACAGTTTGGCTACCGTGGACATTGCTGCTATGAACATTGGGGTGCATGTGCCCCTTCTTTTCTTTTTTTTTTTTTAAGATTTTATTTATTTATTTGACAGAGAGAGAGACACCGAAAGAGGGAACACAAGCAGGGGGAGTGGGAGAGGGAGAAGCAGGCTTCCCGCTGAGCAGGGAGCCTGATGCGGGGCTCGATCCCAGGACCCTGGGACCATGACCTGAGCCGAAGGCAGACGCTTATCGACTGAGCCACCCAGGCACCCCGTGCCCCTTCTTTTCACTACATCTATATCTTTGGGGCAAATACCCAGTAGTGCAGTTGCTGGGTCGTGAAATCTTTCTTTTTAAAGTTTGTTTCTTTTTTTAAAGTAATCTCTACCTCCAATGTGGCCCTCAAACCTACAACCCCAAGATCAAGAGTCACATGCTCTACTGACTGAGCCAGCCAGGTGCCCCAGAAATCTTATTCTTAAATTGAGGCTTTTGCTTCTGACAGGAACCAGGGAATGCCACCAATCTGGGATGACTGTACAGCTCCCCAAAGGTCCCACCTTAGTATGAGAGAAGAATATTTGTTCAACGATTTCACCATTGCTCAAGGCCCAGCATCTAATTCAGTGTTGATAGCAGCTTCCAACCTTATGGAACCTTTGCTTTTCTAATCTACTCATTGCTCCCAATCTCAGCCCCAGATCACTGATTTTTGTTTTGTTCTAAAAGGTTTTTTTTAATTTATTTATTGACAGAGAGAGAGACAGCGAGAGAGGGAACACAAGCAGGGGGAGTGTGAGAGGAAGAAGCAGGCTTCCCGCTGAGCAGGGAACCTGATGTAGGGCTCGATCCCAGGACCCTGTTATCATGACCTGAGCCGAAGGCAGACCCTTAACAGACTGAGCCACCCAGGTGCCCCTTTGGTTTTGTTTTTTTGCTGTTTTTATTTTTGTTTGTTTTCCCAAGAGGGGAGGGTAGTTTTCCTTGAAGAAATTCAGCAATCCATTGAAAAAGACTATATCATATCAAGGACTTAATTGTTCTATTATAGAAAGGTCCCTCTGAGCAATTTGTCATATTGCCCAAAGTTCAGTTTTATCCAAATCTTCTCCATCTCGCAGTATTTTTCATGTGTCTTTCCTTCTCTTGTTTCCTTTGTCTTTTGAGTTTATATTTTATTTTCTTTTGTTTACTTTCATTTAAAAATTACTGTAGTGGAGCAGTGATAAATTAAAAAAAAATTATTCTGCAATTTTGAACTAGAAGGTTTTGTGTTTATATAATTTTTTTTAGAAACTGTACCAATATACACACACACACACACGCATAATTGTATATAGTTCATATTAAAGTTAACTTTAACTTATGAGTATTGCCTGCCTTTAAAATTACTTGAAAACATAATACTAATAATGGTGCAAAATCTACTTTAGAACGTCTGAATTCTTATTTTGGCTACTTAAGTTTTTCCCCCCCATTCAGTAGGATTTGCTATAACAAATACTATGAGTATCTTGGAACAATAATCTTTGTGTTTTTTACTGATAAATTTTTATTACATAATTCTCAATTACTTTTAAAAATGGTTGAAAAAATATGTATTTCTATCAACTGAGTATAGTAATAGCTCTTTCACTATATTCTCTCTAGCATGTATTTCTATTATTAAAAAATTACAGGGCACCTGGGTGACTCAGTTGGTTAATCATCTGACTCTTGATTTTGGCTCAGGTCATGATCTCAGTGTCCTGAGATCAAGCCCAACATTAGGCTCCATGCTGGGCTTGGAGAATACTTAAGATTTCTCTCTCTCTTTCTCTCTCTCCCTCTCTGTCCCTCCCCACCAACACCACCTGTGTGCTTGCTCTCTCTCTCTATAAAAAAAATTACCAGTCTGATTACCAGTATGATATATAAATACAATGTGCATCTTTATGTGTATAGTCATTATTTATCTTTCATTGCTTATGCTTTAAATTTTCTGAACTTTGTTGATTTTTATATAAATTATCCCTTTACATGATTTGAGGTTTTCCCAATTTCAGTTTCTTAATCTTACATATTAATGCACTGCAGTTAGAAATGTATGTATTATTGCACACAATGAATTTTTAAAAGTAAAAATCTTCTTTGTGGAAATATTATTCAACCATCATTAAATTTTAAAATTTCATTTAGCATCTGTTTTATGCAGTAAAAACCTACAAGTAAAAGTTATTCTTCCTGCTTTGGGTCTTATAAAACAAATGAAGGACTAAACATAACAATAAAGCATACATGTCCAAATCATTATGAGACACAGAGAAATCAATGCCTAACTCAGATCTGGAGTTTAAGAAAAGCTTTACACAAAATAAGACATTTACTTATTCTGAGTTTATAGGATTCATTTCAAACCATTTGAGTATTGAAAATCTAATCTGAGGGTAATACTTATTTTGAGAAGCAAACATAAAACCAGCCGCATACAACTTTCTCACCTTCAGCTCATATATGTTCACCAAGCCATACAATCAAAAATGGGAATAAAATTTCAAGTCAGAATAATTATACATGGTTTTTCTTAACCTAATGCATTAATTATTATTGCTCAGAACCTATTCAGTTCTGTGAGCAATCATAGAAAACCACTCCATTTCAGCCGCATGCAAGGTAAAAGAACAACTCATCCTAAAAAAAAAAAATAAGAATAATAATTTTTATGAAGCTGACAGTTCGATCACAGATTATCACAATGTTGAATACTTAATAAAATTGATTTCAGATACAACTCAGCTATTTAGCGGGCTTATGTTTGTTGGAACATTTAAGTGCATGTAAATACACTCAAACATGTGTTTCACAACAAAGCTCTTCTAATAACTAATTTGTCTTCCTGAGCATCCACTTTCTCCAGGGGAACAATTTCCAAGAGTTGTGCTGACTGAGACGATCTCAGGTTTCCTGTCCTTTCTGGGGAGGCTCTGACTCTGTCTCTTTATTGTTCATGATCTCAGTAGTGCCAAGAGCAGCACTGAGTTGTGGTGGCTGTGAATGTGCCTCCGCTGTGATCTCAAGTAGACAGGAAACAGTATTACTGTTGAAGAGCAGCCAAATGCGGCCCATCCCTTGCCCACTTGCATTCAGTGAGGGTAATTTTATAAAATGTACTCTTCAAAGAACTTGGTTGGGCACAAATTTTAAAGAGCACTAAAAGCAGAAACTACTTTAGAAAAAGGCATTCCTTGCCTTACAGTGATTTTAAAATGTCAAAGAACTACCAAGAACATTCTGAACTAATGTTTGTATCCTCTCAACGTGAGTCCATTTAGGTCACACACATATATGCAAAATTCACCGACGCAGAGCCAGAAAGGGATTTCTGACAGGAGTATTCATTCAACCAAGAAATGTTTTGAGCATCTTCAATGTATTGGGCAGCACAGTAGTGATACACTCTGTAACAAAGAAGACATAGTCCCGAACCTCATGACAATTCAGGTTTGTGAGGAAGGCAGGCAACAAACAAAACAAACAGAAAGATAATAATCACAGATCATGATACATGATATAAAGAAAATGAACAGTTTTTTTATGATAGTAAGTATAGGGAGAACTAGTTTAGGTAAAACTGACTGGGACAACTACATAGAGAGATGTATAACTTCTAATGGTACGGTGAGGAGGGGTGTGAGGAGGAGTGATTTGAATAAGAAGATGTGTAAAGGCCCTGGGGGTGAGCAGAGGAACTAAAAGAACAGAGAACAGGACAGCTGACACATGGTGATCATGGGGAAATGAAAAAAAATGAGAAATGAAATTGGGAAATTAGCTTTTATTCTGTTGGAGGTGGGGAGCAGGACGTGCTTTATAGGCCTCTTTTGGAATGTACAGGCAATTCTAAATATAAGCAAGAGCCATTGAAAAATTTAAAGCAGAGAAATAAAATGATCAAGTTTGTTTTAAAAATGTCAGTGTGATCACTATATGAAAATTAATTGAGCTGATTAGAAGTCGGAAATTGTGAAAAATGGCTCAGAAATGATGGCTTGCACTAGAGTTTGTTAATAGAGAGAGGTGGACAGATTTGAAATATACTTCAAAAGTATTAATCAACAGGCATTGTGGATTGGATTGAGCATGAGGATGGTGTGGGAATAATTGAGAATGAATCCCAAGCTCCTAGCTTGAGAAACTATGGAAATGGTATTGTCATTCTTGGAAAAGAATAGGCTTGAGAGAAAAATATTTGAAGAAAGGATTGAAGGTAGAAATAAAAAGTTTGATTCTGGGTATCTTATATTTAAGATATTTGTAACACGGGGCGCCTGGGTGGCTCAGTCGTTAAGCGTCTGCCTTCGGCTCAGGTCATGATCCCAAGGTCCTGGGATTGAGCCCCGCATCGGGCTCCTTGCTCAGCAGGGAGTCTGCTTCTCCCTCTCCCACTCCCCCTGCTTGTGTTCCCTCTCTGGCTGTCTTTCTCTCTGTCAAATAAATAAAACCTTAAAAAAAAAAAAGATATTTGTAACACATCTAAATATAACTGTTTGGCTAATAAGACATCAGATGGATATATTGAGTCCAAAAGAGAGTGTTGGACTGTGCATATGAAATAGTATTTGAAGACATGGAAATGAATGCGCTAAGGTAGAATTTAAATTAGAGAAGAACCTTCCATCTCCAGATGGAAAATTTTCCCAACTGAGTCAAAAGCAGCTGACAAGTTTCCGTTGGATTTTATATGAGGGAGATCACTGCTGATCTGGACAATAGCAGTTTTAGATGGCAGAAGTCAGTTATAAATAGGCTGAAGAATGAATGGGAGGTCAATAAGTGGATTCAATGTGTAGACAACTCTTGAGAAGTTTGTTTTGTGAATGGTGAAACAAGAAAACCCTAGTGGCAGTCAAGAGAGGACTTTTTTTTTGGAAGCAGAAGATACTAAAGCACATTTATAGGTTGTTTGCAAAATTCTATACATATAGTGGCATCAGTGTTGCAGGAAAGATGATGAATGACTGAGGAACAAAGTCCTTAAAAAAGTGAGGGGGTAGAAATCAGAGCACACATGGAAATATGGATTTTTCAGAAGAGAGGAATTCTTTCTTCATCCAGAAAAAAAAGAGGAAGATGGGCCACCTGAGTGGCTTGGTTGGTTGGGCATCTGGCTCTTGATTTCAGCTCAGTTCCTGATCTCAGGGTTGTGAGGTTTGAGTCCCACGCTGGGCTCCATGCTGAGCATGGAGCCTACTTAAAAGAAGAAAAAAAAAAAAAAAAGGAAGAAGCAGCACATAGAACAGTATCCAAAAGATAGGCAAATTAAATATGGTCTGATAAAATTTAAGAAATTCTGAAAGAAATATTGACAAAATGTATTGGCCACGGTTAAAGGAAAAATCTCATTGGACAAGATGAGCAAACAGAAGTTGATTTTGTTTTTTTGTTTTGGGTTGTTTTTTTAAGATTTTATTTATTTATTTATTTATTTGACAGAGAGAGAGAGAGAGCAGAAGCCGAGGGAGAGGCAGTAGCAAACTCCCCGCTGATCAGGGAGCCCAACGTGGGGCTCGATGCCAGGACCCTGGGATCGTGACCTGAGCTGAAGGCAGCCGCTTAACAGATTGAGCCACCCAGGCGCCCCAGAAGTTGATTTTGTTAATATTTTCGCTAATGATGGAGGAAAGAACACAGACCAAGTGTCGACACTCATCTCTGAGACAAAGGGGGCAGGGTTTTTAGGATATGAGATGAGGGAACCATAAGCCATCTGTATTTCCTAAGTAGCTTACCCAAAGGAAAAGTAAATTTTCTCCTCCTTTGGTAGGTTCCTACCTAGCCTGGAACAAAGGGGCGTTATCTTCCTTGATTTTATTTGAAAAGGATGGCTCCCAGGTCTTTGAGAAAGACATTCCTGGCTTTTATAACTGGCAAGAGGCTTTTAAAAAGATCTATATCTCAAAGGGGCAGAGAAAGAAGTCACAATTTTAAGTTTTCTAAAGTAAGCACTCTAAGAAAAGAAGTGGCAGGCCTAGAGTGAGGAAGGAAACTGGGGAAAGTTTTAAGCCAAGGGGGATGTTAAGGCTGTCTTGCTCTCCACATGGAAATGTCTGGCCACATAAAATTAAACACCACATGTATGTAGTCACATATTTTAACTGTTTTTCTTATTTAAAGGCATTGTTTTTCTCATTAATAAGCTGATGTAGAGGAAAACATATGTAAATTGAATGCATGACCCATGATATAAATTCTAATGGCACCCTCTGAAGATTTTTTTTTTTTTGCAGATTAGTGTGTTTGCATTTGAAAAATTGTATTATAATTATGTTTATACGTCTATCCCTTCCACTGCAGGATGACTCCTAGTACTTTAGCATATTCTGCATTGTTTCACTAGTGCTCAGCAGCATGCTTGGTATAAAGTGGATAATTTTAAAATAACCTTCATTTTGTGAGCCCCTTGACCCATACACTCACTCGCCATAGCAGCCCAAATCTTTTGCTTGGTTCTGGGTGGATTCTCATAACCAGGAGGACACACACTTTCCACTCCATTTTCAGACTTTATCCCCAGCTCTCCTTTGATCTCAAGCTGAGCTCCATTTTCCCTCCCTGAATGTGCCATTCTAATTGTTATGTGGCCCAAGAAAAATATTTCCAGATAAGAAGGCTGAGGAGGTGCTCCTTTCCTCCCCACCACCCATGCCTGTGATGAATTCAAGATCCTACAGCCAGGATCTGTGTGTCGCTGGAGCTCCATCACTTGCCAAGACTTCATCTCTTACCTGGAACAACCACTTTACGTGTCCTTAATCTTCATAACAGTGTCACGTATATGGGGGTTGGTCTTATCTTTATTTTATAGATGAGGATTTCAAATCAGAGTGAGATTAAGTATATTGCCCAAGGTCATTTTCAGAAAATGATAATGCTGGGATTCAAACCCACACAGTTTGGCACTAAAGCCTGAGTCTTAACTGCTGTCCTTCCTTGCATTTCCATAAGAAATGACCCAGTTTAAGAAATGTGAAGGAAGGGTGCCTGGGTGGCTCAGTTGGTTAAGTGTCTGCCTTTGGCTCAGTTCATGATTTCAGGGTCCTGGGATCAAGCCCCACATCAGGCTCTCTGCTCAGTGGGGAGCCTGCTTCTCCTTCTCCCTTTGCTCCTTTCCCTGCTCATGCTCTTTCTCTCTTGCTTACTCTCTCTCTCAAATAAATAAATAAAATCTTTAAAAAAAATTACCAAAAAAAATGTGAAGGAAAACTACAATATGTGATTTAACAAGTTGGTAAAATATTTACTTTCTAAATGCCACTGAATCTCTAAGTGTATTAGCAAACAAAAACAAAATGCTGACTAGACAGCCACGGCAGATTATTTTTTTTAAAGTAAGTCAAGGATCTCCTCTCATTGTCAGTTCTTATAAATAATAATCAGTTTAGTATTCTTTATTTTTGAACATTATTTTCCATATATTGATGTAGATCATAGGAAACATCTTTCTAACCAAAGTTCCTATGTTCATATGTTCCTTGACCTTGCAATAGTAAGTAGGAAACAATGAGTCACTAATGAATAAAAACTTTATGTAGCTGTAAGAGAGATACATAGGAGCCTTTGACAGGCCAAAAAAAAAAAACACACAAATTTCCTGTTACCAAATATCAGGTTTTGCAGGATTTAAGTCATATTTGTTTAAATAGTTCTTTTTCAATAAAAATATGACCGAGAGAAGGATAGACAGAAAAAAGCACTTTGAACTTTACATTTTCAACTTTAACAGTGATTACTGCCAGTGGACACTAGGAAGCTAAGCGGTCATCCCTCCGTGACTAGACATGTATTTGTTTTCATTTTTCAAAAGAATATACATTTTGTGATTAAATATAAATATATTTATTAATAAAGTTGAAGTCTGTCCTTGTAAAAAAATAAAAAATAAATAGTTTTCTTTCTGGCTTCTAGCCAGCTGTTGCCAGTGTCTGTGAAAAGCCTGGGAACACTACCTCAGAGTGAAATACCAAGCCTTAAAGGAAGGTAGAGTCATTCTTCAGTCGGGAACAAATGGATGGTAGACAAAGAGGTTGGCAAAGTCTTCATTTTCTTTTCCTTTGATTGACCTCCTCAAAATGAAAAGCCCTCCTGAAAACAGGTGGTCCTGAAAATCTGTAGATAATTAAGCAAAATGAGGCTTGTTGACAGCTTGGCATGAAATGTGAATCTTTAATTACATTTTAATGACAACTCATATTACTTTACATAACTATGTTAGGTGGTATAACATGAGATTAAGAACTGCTAATACAGATTTTGAGTTGTTTTTCCCAACATTTATAAAACTGTGAGTAATAAAAACATTTAATGATTCAACGGCTAATAGAGATTCCTTTTGTATATGTAACATGTCTGTTTATCATTTTTGTTATATAGTACTTACATAATTATTAAAAATATTGTTAACTTATTTCAGGGATAGCTAAACTGAAAGAGTGTGTTCTGGCTACAGTCGTACCTAAAATCAGTGCTATTAGACTCCTCATTAACATTAGACAGTCATATTATTTTTGAACAAAACACAAATTACAAAGACCTTTAAAAGTCTCTCTAAAGGGGCGTCTGGATGGCTCAGTCCTTAAGTGTCTACCTTCCTCTCAGGTCATGATCCCAGGGTCCTGGGATCGAGCCCCGCATCTGGCTCCCTGCTTAGCGGGAAGCCTGCTTCTCCCTCTCCCACTCCCCCTGCATGTGTTCCCTCTCTTGCTGTCTCTCTCTGTCAAATAAATAAATAAAGTATATAAAAAAAAGTCTCTCTAAAGACTAATTTTTTTTTTTACTTTATTGGTTAAAGAGTTTTAGTTCTGTAGTAGCTTCACCAAGAATTATGATTAGTGTTTTTTTTTTAAGTTTAATGCTTTAAACTGCTAGTAAACTTATTTATTTTGAATTCCACATAAATTATTCTAAGCAGCTTATATAGATGAACTTGAATCCAAGCTTTTCCCAAAGTGATTTCAACCATCTGTGAAAATATTGTACCATATCATATCCCTCATTTATCCTAATTAGGTCTTATGTAATAAATCATCTCCTTGTCCAGTAAAAGTGCTGTGATTTTTTTCAAACAGGTCATACACTCAAAGGTATTGAAATGAATGGAATTTAATAGGTTATATTTTTAATGGTATAACTTTAAACATGAAGAAATAATATAAATCTGTGTTCCCTTTTTTGGCTAAATCATGAGGATATACTATTTAGTATTTTAGTTCAAAGGCAGGGTAAATTTGGAAAATAACAAATCCATTTGGTGCTTAGCAAAATGGGCTGCACTTCTTTTTTTTTTTTTTCTGGTTCTGACAATATATAAATTGTCACAAATTAGCTAATCATTATTCTGAGAGAGAAAATAGCCACATCAAAGTGCACATGTTCAAAATGAAGCTCAGGACTTTTCCTCCAAACCTGGTGCCCCATTAAAACTCTTCATCTTGCTCAATTATACCACCATGAACCATTTGTTCATGCCTGAAACTTGACTAATCCATCTCCCTCCCCCTAAATCCTGTCCACTACCAAGTCTTGTTGATTCTATCTCCTAAATATATCTTAATTATATTCATCCTTGTCTCTTTCCACTAGCCCCTATTATGCCCAAACATTGCATTTGTCTTCCCTTATCAACTTTTACCTATTTCCAAGCCATTCTCCATCCTATAGACAGATTCTTTGTAGAAACTATTAAGAAGATAATACAATCCTTTTGGAATAAGCTCTAGATTAAACAATAACAATAATAAAACCAAGCATATACTTACCCCATAACCAAGAAATTCCAATCCTAGATATTCACTTAAGAGTAATGAAAAAAATATATATTTTACTAAAAGCCTTGTATAAGAATGTCCATGGTTGCTTATAAAGCCAAAATTGGAAACTGCTCAAGCAGCCACCAAGAGGAGGAGGGATAAAGTGTCATATATTTATACAACAAAATACTACTCAGAAATTTAAAAAACAAAACAACCTGCTGGTAGGCTCAATGTGTCTGAATCTCAAAAAATGTTATGCTGAATGAAAGAAGCCTTACATGGAACACATTCTTTGATTCTATTTATCTAAAATTCTAGAATAGGCAAGACTAATCTATGGTTAAAAAAAAAAAATCAGAACACTAGCTGCCAATGAGGAGGCGAGAATGGGAACAGGAGTTGACTGCGAAGGAACATACAACAATTAACTGGGTAATAGAAATGTCCTACATCTTTTTTTATTGAAGTATATTTCACATATAACATTATATTAGTTTCAGATGTACAGTGTAATGATTTGATATTTATATATACTGCAAAATAATCACCACAATAAGTCCAGTTAATATCCATCAGCTATGTAGTTACAATGTTTTTTTTCTCCTGATGAGAACTTTTAAGACCATTTGATAGGGGTTTGCAGTTGCAAAGTTTAGGCTTATGCATTTGTCAATGCTCATAGAAAGGTTATCACTTGTGTATTTCACAGTATAACATTTTACCTTAAAAATATAAATAATATTAAATAAATCTTGAACTCTAATTAACAATATGCATGCTCAGGTTCTTAAGGGTGAGATTGCTGGTGTCTGAAAAAACTTTGAAGTGCATTAAAAAATAAGACTAAACTGTTGTATATCTTGATTGTGGTGGCTATGTGACACCCAGGATTTGTCAAAGCTCATAGAAATGTATACTAAAGGGGCACCTGGGTGGATCAGTCAGTGGGGCACCTGACTCTTGATTTTGGCTTAGGTCATGGTCTCAGGGTCATGGGATGGAGCTCCACATGGGGCTCTACACTCAGTGTGGTGTCGGCTTGGGAATCTCTCTCTCTTTCTCCCTTTGCCCCTCCTTCTGCCCCCACTTATGTGCGCACGCACTCTCTCTCTCTCAAAAAAAAATAAAAAGAAAAAGAAAAAGAAAGAAAAAAATGTGTACCAAAAAGAGTAAAATTTTCTGTTGTAAATTATACTTCAGTTTTCAAAATGCCTCAAAAGATAAGGTGGGTCAATAGATGGCTAAATGATTGGACAGATGAGATATTTACAGTTAAAGAATCAAGGTAGTGGATGCTTGGGAGTTTACTGCACAATAATTTCCACTTTTCTGATGTTCGAAAATGTCCCATAACAATATGTGGGGGAAATATGTAAATCCGGCAAGATTGCATTGTTCCCATGCTTAAAAGTCTATAATAGCTTGGATTTGCTCTAGGATTATTAACATGGTATAAAGGTTCCACATGCCTGGATCTCTCCCTGAGCTTTAAGTCATATAGGTCACTTACTCCTCATGCACCAATTTCTAATCATACCCTTCTTTGTCGGTTTTTACAAAATAACAGACTCTTTTTCCCAGGGACCTTATAATTAATGACAGTGTAAATTGTGTGATTATCTGACTCCTCTGGTAGTTTTTAAAACCCATTTGACCATGATCCATTAATATATCTCTAGTGCATATCTCCATACCCAGGACTTGGCCTAATGTAAGTACTAAATAATTACATATCAAAGCACATATGAAAACTAACTGAAGAGGTAGTCCCCTGAGTCATTTCAAAGTGAATCATGAATCATTTGCATGGTCTAACCATTGATTTTTAAATATCCCCTCATTTCTTAAAAGGGTAGTAATTTCATACAGTGATAATGAAGCCATGTTAAATGAGACACTAAGAAAAAATATTTTTGAAAATCATCAATTGGCAAAGTATCCCAGGTGTTTTATTTTATTATGGCAAAATAAATAATTCTGACAAGCAGTTTACCTGATTATAAATTTTTGTCTTAATATGTTTTTGAAGACTTATATAAATAGGTGTTGACTCAAACATTAATTTTCATTCCACATAAATTTAGTTGCTTATAAGATGGTGTAAGAAGACAACAAATTTGCATTTTGACATGAAATAAGACATAAGTCATCCTCAAAGAGAACAGGTGGGGAGTAGGAGGAGGTCGAGACTCCTTCCTCTTGGAATAGCTATAAAGCTTTTCTGATTATAGTATTAGAGCAAATCTGTAGGATAATGGTTAAATTGCTCTATAGACAAATCTCAGTGCTACTGGTACTGATTAATACTCTAGTGATTTTTACCATGAACTCAGCTAAGGGAAACAAGAATAGCACAGTCTCATTGCCCGATTTTCAGATGTGTACATCAGGAAATTTAGTAGGCAGATATTTCTCTTTAAAAAAATAATAACCAGGGACTCCTGGCTGGTTTAGTCAGTGGAACAAGAGACTCAGTCTTGGGGTTGTGGGTTTGAGCCTTATGTTGGGTATAGAGATTACTTCAAACTAAAGTCTTAAAAAATATAAAATAAAAATAAAATAATAACCAGAAGACAAAATAAAAAGTATTGACAAAAGAGAGACTAAGTGTATGTAAGGCACTATGAAGTAGTCTTTCAGTTGAAATGTGTGAGAAGATAAAGACAGTTCTGTAGTTAGGTGAGGAGATTTCACAAATTCCTATGAAATATGAATGGTTAATATTTTCGTAACTTGTACTAAAAACCTTCTAGGTTTTATATAATCTCAGATATTGGACTAGAGGGAGAAGAAAGGCAGAAAAAGCTTTTTTATGTCACTTACGAAGTTCCTACAAAAGAACTCACCATTGGAATTATTAAAAATTATGTACACTTTAATGCACATTGCAATTGTCTGTAGTAACTACATATTTTTCCACTGGGTGGAAATGAGGTGCAGGGAGAACATTTAAAGTGAACTGAGCTATGCTGTTTAAGTCCCAGCACATATCCGTTGGAACTGCATGAATGAGCTGAGTTTAACCTAGTGATTGTAGACGAGGGACCCTGGGAATTACATTTGCAAGATTTAAGCAGAGACTATAAGATATTTGCTCAGTAACTTCCTTTTATTCCTTTATTTTGCCAGAGTTCTGAGAATATGCAATGAAGGAAGACACCAATTCTCAAGTGAATAATCCCTTCTATAAAGGCTGCCAAACACGTAGCTGACCGCAAATGGCAAAAACTAAATTTGCTTCTCAAAAATATGCTCATTAGAAACAAGGCTGATGTTCTGTTACAAATCTTTATATTGAATATGTTGCATTTTGAAGAGAAGCAAATAGAAAGATGGGGGTTTGCCCAGGATGTTTTGTAATGGTCTACCAAAAATCTCTCAGGGTAACATTTAAAAGGTGATTTCATTACTGTCTGGGTTTTGTTGAAACTTCTTTACCCAGAAAATCAATTGTTTCTCAGATGTGATCCAACTCAGAGATGTTAACTTACTATAAATTGAGAAACTGGAATGTAATACAGAATACCGATTTATTCATTTACAATAAGAATTATGAATTTATTCTGACCAAAATGCACACGTTGCCATGATCAAGATATGGTTTATTTCAGAACTACATAAAAACTAAAACAGAAATTTAGTTATTACCCAAGGAATCAGTACTAGGAATTTAGGTGATCCTCAACAGTTTCTTTCAACCTAACACATTCTTTCTCCCAAAAGACACAACCTTGCTAGACAATATTACCCCTGGTGTTTGACAAAATATTCTTCTATCTAATGCTGTGTACATTGACGATTATTTTTTCTGTTCATTGTTTTCCAGGTCCCTGTGATGAATAATGAACCTTTCTTCAAATATGTTTATAAAGCTTATTTGACCACAGTCCAGTCCACACTAGTAGTCACTAAATGTAACTTTACATATTTTTAATTTCGTCCACTAAATATTGAATTCTTTTTTTTTCCTCACAAAGGCTACCTGATTTTATTCCCAAGTCTTTCAAAAGGAGGGGTTCAGAGGCCATCTTACACTACCTGCACTTGTCACAATCTTCAACCACATGAAAATCCTGTAGTTCCTATAATCGGGTTTAGTTTGGAAGACACCTTGTCCTCAGCTGCTGTCGACACTGCCATTTCTGACTGATCTTTCTCCACGTAAGCTTCAAGCATGCCAATGACAATTTTAGGCCAAAGTAGTAGCCTGAATTGCTGAAAAAGATATCAGGGTTAGCAAAAAAGTGAGATAGGACTTAGTTCTCTGTGAAGAATTTCTGCAAGATATTAACAGTTGTCCCTTACTAGGAAGATTCCAGGGTCAGAATCTTGGGAAGACTTTTTAAAACAAAGCTACATAATTCTGTGTGCTGGCATGTGTCTGTAACTCTCTAATAAAAGACAAAGTATTATCACATACTATATCAGCTATTTGACCATGGAATTCTTTTCTTATAGTACACCCACTAACAGCTAATGGAATGAAGGTTTGGGATCTACAGGTAAAATCAAATATTCACATTCAAATATAAATACAAAAATCAATTCACAGTAAAATATAAAATGCTTTGGATCTTCTTATTACTGCTCTCTCACTTGGAAAATTATGGAGAGTTGATTGGAAGAGCAGCTATTAGTAGATAAATAATAACAATAATAGTAGTAGTAGTAACTGTAATAATAATAGGTGATAGTGATATCAGGGAGAAACTAGAACTTCTATGGCAGTGTTTACTCAAGTGTGACCTCTAGAGCACCAATATCACAATCATCTGGGCTGTTTTACAATGGTGCAAATTCCTAAGTCCCTCTGAAGACTTAACTATATCAGAATCTCCTGGGGATGGACCACAAGAGTCTGGATTTTAAATAGACCTACCATGAAATCTTTATGTACACTTGAGTTTGAGAATTATCGAATTGGGTTCTCTATTTAACTTAGAAAAAGACATGACAAAACAGTTTAGAAGATTTGATAGACCCCCTGGCATCCACCGTGCCATGAGATTCGGACAATGTCTTAATCAGAGAGAGAGAGAGAAACTTTTGTAAAGATTTTGTAAGCTCCGGTATATATTATTTTCTCCAATATCTGTCCAATTTTGTCATTCACATCATATCTAAAGAGGCCAGGAAAGCTTCTTCAGCACATAATGACACACATGAAAATCTTAAAGTAGGTAGACTATATATACGAAACAGAGAAAAAATATACATTCATATTTCTTTCCTGTTTTCCTATTTTCTTTCCTATTTCCATAATTCACAAGAGAACTATAAGGACCCCAGAGTTATGTCAAAACTGAACAGACTTTTAAATTTGATTGTTTGGTAATAAAAGAGGAAATAAATGAAATTTCTGGCCATTCAGGGACAACCTAAAAGAATATGAAACACTTTTAAACATTTAATTTCAAATTTAAACATTTCTTTCAAAAAAATAAACAGAATTTAAAAAATAAACTTTTCTTTCAGCATTTACTTTAAGCAAGTTGAAGTATGACACCTCCTATTATTTTTTTTTTAAGATTTTATTTATTTATTTAAGACAGAATGAGAGAGCGAGAGAGCACATGAGAGGGAGGAGGGTCAGAGGGAGAAGCAGGCTCCCCGCCAAGCAGGGAGCCCGATGCGGGACTCGATCCCGGGACTCCAGGATCATGACCTGAGCCAAAGGCAGTCGCTTAACCGACTGAGCCACCCAGGCGCCCCAACACCTCCTATTATTAATGTTAGGGCTCTGTGAGCTCAGATCTTTAAAAACTTAACTTTATATACATGTCTCAAAGAAAAGTATGTCCCTTTCCATTCCCCTCACTCCTTCAAATATTTATAAACATTACAAATATTTCAACTTATGAGATCTTCCCATTTGGCATTCAGAAAATTTGTAATTTTTCCACTAGTGAGTCACTGAAAATATAGCTAGATCTGCCTATATCCATTTTCTGCCCTTTCTCAAACCCTTAACTGATACCTGTTAGTTTCTTTAACATCATTGAAATAAGCTGTCTGAAATGAATATCGCTCCATAGTTCCCTGCACTAAAAGAAAAAAAAAAAAAGCATGTTTGAGAAAGATAAATATTTTTTAAACTTTTAATTCTTTATTAAGTTTTGGTTCTAAGAAAAGTAATTTCATGTTCAAGATAACTAGTGTTTAAATGGGATCACTGGTGAGTTTGGTTCAAATGCAAAGAAACCAGTTATAAGGGTGTTTAAATATAAACATGAAATATGTGATGCATTGATCATATGAATATGTTACCTCTATAATGATAATGGTCATTGCTATCATTAGTTGAAAAATTACTATAGCCCAGCATTATGTTAAGCACTAAATATGCATTAATTAATCTTCATAACAATTTAAATATATTGATACTATTATCTCCATTTTTAAAAATTATAAAACTGCATTCAGAAATGTTAAAAAAAACTTGCCCAGGTGATTTAGCAGGTCTGCCCATTGTAAAAGAGCAAATCTACTCTGTCTTATTAAGAAATCAACATAACATCCCATAAAAATATTTAATTTTTTTAAATAAATAAATCACATTAATTAATGTGATTAATTTTCTAGTAACTTTAGCTCACAGCTACACCTACTATTTTCCAAAGTACCTCTGCATGTCGAGGTCTCTATGCAAGCCACTGACATTTTTCTTTAACTCAAACTTACCATCTTAGGTAGACCATCACTGTTTGTGAAATATGGTGTGTGACACCTCTTCAGCATCCACCCCCACTTTTTTTGGTAAGGAGTCTCTTTTTAAGCTTTCTTTGTGGGAATGGCATATCAATTAGACTAAAAAATCAAGGGAATGCCCAAGTGGCCCAAAATAGGCATATGACATTCACTGTCCTAAAAATGTAGCTCTTCAGTGGGTGACAGAAAAGCAGAAAGTGATAAAATGAATCATGAGATTGATCTGCCAGGAGAAGCCTATCTTTTGTTTTGCTTTTCCTTCATTTGAGTTAGTTTCTGTTTCAGCAAAGAACCTCAACTGTAATGAAGGTATTAGGAGAGTTAACAAATGCTGTTATTGCTCACCACAATCAGTCAGTACGTCTTTATTAAATAAAGCACTGTGTTATCTATTCCATGGATTTTTTTTTTTTAAAAAAAGCATTAAAAAAAATCCCTGCCCTATGGGGCCGCCTGGGTGGCTCAGTCATTGGGCATCTGCCTTCCGCTCAGGTCATGATCCCAGGTCCTGGGATAGAGCCCCGCCATCGGGCTCGCTGCTCCGCGGGAAGCCTGCTTCTCCCTCTCCCACTCCCCCTGCTTGTGTACCCTCTCTCACTGTGTCTCTCTCTGTCAAATAACTAAATAAAATCTTTAAAAAAAAAAAATCCCTGCCCTAAAAAAGATTGCAATCTCATTGGAAGGATATAGCATATTCATGTACAAAAACAATGGAACTCATTTAATATAACATAATTTAAGACAGTTTATGCTAAGTACCAAATATTTGAATACAGCAGTATTTTCTGTTGTTCAGAAGACAGAGACATCGCTTACTGCAAGGTTCATTGGGCAGGTTTCATTTTATAGATGGGCTTCAGCTAGACAAATTTAAATTTTAAAAGGAAAATGACATGGACAAAGTTCTAGCAGCTTAAAGGCATGAAGCCTGTCCTGGGTATATTTAGAAAACCAGTTTAGAAAAAAGGTGTGAAAGGCAATACTTCTGTTTGAAGATTTCCAAAGTGAAATGCACACATCCCGAGGGAAGATCACAAGCTAGTGCAGTGTAAGAGACAATAACCAGAACTATTTCTTATGTTACTTTTATCTTGTTATTTTAATTTTTACTTATGTATATATTTTAAAACATATGAAATATTATAGTACGATATGTACATACTAGATAAATAAGTATGCCTATATTGGGAATGTTTCAATAATGTTTTGCTTTAGGAATAGGTGGTCAAAGGTGTCTTTTGATAGTAATACAATATCTATTAAATTACAAAAATAATCATCAAAATAGTTTATTATTATATCATACAAAAAATTTTTAAAATTTAAAAATCCCTAGTTGTCTACCATTGTTTTTCTTTTTTTAAGATTTATTTATTTACTTTAGAGAGCGTGAGAGAGAGAGAGAGTGGGGGGGGCAAAAGGAGAGGAAGAGAATTTCAAGCAGACTCCCCAGTGAGTATGATGCAGGGCTCCATCTCACAACCCTGAGATCATGACCTAAGCCAAAATCAGGAGTCGGACTCTTAACCAACTGAGCTACCCAGGTGCCCATCTGCCATTGTTTTTCAAAGTTCTACACATTCTGGACCCAATTTCATTTACATTTTTATATTTTACTCATTTCAATATAACTTGCATGAGCATGTTATACAATTTCCTATCTCCATACCTATCCCCAACAATTACTATTTATGTTCTTTCTTTCTTTCCTTTCTTTCTCCCTTCATTCTTTCCTTTCTATTTTCTTTCACTCTTGGTTCTAAATAGATTTTTCATACTACAAATGGACTTGGCACTGTTCTAGGTTACTGAGACCAAAATGTGAAAATGTAATTCTTATCTTAATAATCTAATATTCTAGTAAAGGATCTCATACTCATACAACATTTTCCTGTTCCATAATCTCTTGTCAAAATCTTTATCTTCCTCTGAATCTCTTCCCTTCATGCATTATGGGATTCCATGGGATTCCATTTCATGAATCTTCTCAGGACTTAATGAGGTAGCTGCTCCTAGTAATCTCTTTTCACATATAAAGCCATTGAGGCAAGAAGAAGGTACAATTGGCATTTAAACCCAAGTTGTCTGTCTTCAGATGCACTCTTCTACATAACCCTGTGCTAATGCTTAGCAATGCAGGATGAGAAAGGATATGTGCGCTAGTCTGCTAGGACTGCCATAACAAAATACCACAGACTGGGTGGCTCAAACAACAGATATTTCTTTTCTCACAGTGCAGGAGGCTGGAAGGCCAGGATTGAGGTGTTGGCAGGATTGGCATCTTCTGAGGCCTCTCTCCTTGGCTTGCAGTTGGCCACCTTCTCAGTCTGTCTTCACACGGCCTTTTCTCTGTGCACACACAGCCCTAGTGTCTCTTCCTCTTCTTAGAAGGCATCAATTCTATTGGATTAGGGGCCCACCCTTATGTCCTTCTAACCTTAAGGCCCTGTTTCCAAAAACAGTCATATTCTGAGGTACTGGGATTAACACTTCAGCATATAAATTTAGGGCAACATAATTCATTCCACAATAATGGGTGATTCACAGCTGGTTCAAAAGCTGATCAGAGCAGGTTTCTGGACTCAAATCCAAACCTGAAGATTTGGAATCTATACCATACAACCCTACTTTTCCACTTGCTTTGGCTATTTTGTGCTTTTTCGACCACTGAATACATTCCAGGGAAGGAGGACACATTACTCTCATTAGAATGTTTCACACTGAGAACTGAACTTAGCTGAGATGAACTTTTTTCCCCAAATTTTTATTTAAAATCTAGTTAGTTAACATATAGTGTAATATTGGTTTCAGGAGTAGAATTTGTGATTCATCACTTACATATAAAAACCAGTGCTCATCATAAGTGCCCCCTTAACCCCCATCACCCATTCAGCCCATCCTCCCAAAACACCATAGACTGGGGGGCTTAAACAACAGAAATTTATTTTCTCACAGTTTTGGAGGCTGGAAGTCCAAGATCAGGGTGCCAACATAGTTGTTTCTGCTGAGGCCTCACTTCTTGGCCTGTAGATGGCCACCATTTTCCTGTGTACTCACATGACCTCTTCTTCATGTATACAGAAAGAACAAGTTATCTGGTCTCTCTCCTTATAACTGCACTGATTCCATTAAGGGGGCCCCACTCTCATAACTTCATCTAACCATAATTACCCCCCAAAGGCCCTTATCTCCAAATATCATCACATTGGGGGTTAGGGCTTCAACTTATGAATTTGGGAGATATGCAAACATTCAGCCCATAACAGAACCACACCTATGCCAAAAATCACATTTGCAGATTTGGGGAATAAACACAGAGAATGCCATTGTGTAATCAATAATCACAAAAGCAAAACAAGTGATGTTCCCAATCCAGAAAATTGTTTCAATTCTAAATATGCTTATGAGACTGAAAGAGCCAATCCCATTTCTAAACTAGTTACATGTGTTGGAAGGAAGCAATATAAGTCTGATGATTTTCTCATTCAATTCTAGATAGGAATTCCTATAAACTACTATGGACAATGGGGAATATAATTCTCATTATTTTGGGGGCTCGTAGTATCAAAGTGCAATACTTAATGGCACTAATATCTCTCTCAGCCCATGATCCTTAGCTGTGCTGAGAAAAGTAATAATGGATGATAATGTATTAAGTGGACTTACTCTCTTGTTAAGGAAGGAAGAACAAAGAAACCTCTGTGCTAGATTTTGGATACTGTTTATACTTATTTTAAAAAATTAATATAGCTTTTTTTTAAAGATTTTATTTGACAGAGAGAGACACAGTGAAAGAGGGAACACAAGCAGGGGGAGTGGGAGAGGGAGAAGCAGGGGGCATGGGAGAGGGAGAAGCAGGCTTCCCGCCAAGCAGGGAGCCCGATGTGGGACTTGATCCCAGGATCCTGGGACCATGACCTGAGCCGAAGGCAGATGCTTAACAACTGAGCCACCCAGGAGCCCCTAAAAATTAATACAGTTTTAAGGGTAAACATTCTTCCCAAAAATTTCAGTGTGGAAGAAACCAAGTTAGCTTGAATTTTTAAGCATCCTTTGCTCATAAAAGATACAGAACATACATCTTTTCTTTTTAATTATAAACCTGCTATGTTTTACCAAGCCATTATGAGTTTGAGGATGGGGAATATAATGCTAAAATAACTTAAGCTTTCAAATGCTTTCAAGGCTCAAATTTCAACTGTCTTTTGAAGTTGAGCCAATGACGAGTTCAGTCAAGCAATTTGGTCAAGAAGGCCAGTGATTTGAACCATAAATTACTAAGTATTAGGTAGGTGGCTTGTGTAAAATGTCACAAATTTGACTGTTAATTAAGACTTTGACAGTAAATTTCAGTAACAGCTTAAAGGGAGAGTTTGGGATGAGAGTAACTGGGTTCTAAAATACCAGAAGTCTATTACCCCAAAGATCAAATAAACTTCACATTCTTAGTGCTTCCCTCCACAACTCTTTAACATCTCAATATATATTTTTTTAAGTTGATAATTGTTAATATTTCCTCTTTTTCTTTGGGCAAAGTGAGTTTGCTCTGAGTATGGAAAAAGTCCTACTGAATGATCCTAGCAGAAACCGGATCTATCTATACTTACAGTTTTTTCTTGCTGTGATTGAGAGCATTTTTCAGGTGAAATCAGGAAGTTTAAAACTGAAGAGGAAGAATCATCAAAAAGTATTAACTGAAACATGTCACATCTAAGCTTCTACACAGTGGAGATTAACAGTAATTTAAAAATACTTTGGGGGCGCCTGGGTGGCTCAGTTGGTTAAGCGACTGCCTTCAGCTCAGGTCATGATCCTGGAGTCCCGGGATCGAGTCCCGCATCGGGCTCCCTGCTCGGCAGGGAGTCTGCTTCTCCCTCTGCCCCTCCCCCCTCTCATGTGCTCTCTCTCATTCTCTCTCTCTGAAATAAATAAATAAAATCTTTAAAAAAATAAAAATAAATAAATAAATAAAAATACTTTTATCTGAGAACCCTATGGTATGTGAAGGGAATCGATGTTCTCAACTAAGTTCCTAATGAAAAAGTATAGTCTTTAATAAATACTTACATTGTCAATACTTATATGAGTCTAAAGAGATTAAAGTTAAAAACCATTTGCCTTTTCATTTTCAAGCTTTAATATTTTGCTGGAAAGTGTGAAATAGAGAGTAGTTATATACAGTGAGTGTCACACACTTTTAGCTATGACTTATAACTGCTGGATTAATTATATTTTATTTCCAAAGACTGTACAATTATTTCAACTGCAAACCATTTAGCCATGTGGTTCAAAGGCTCAACTTTGAAGCCAGCCTCCAAGATGACCCACAATAATCCCTGCCTCCTGGAGTTCACACTCCTGTGTTGTCCCCTCACACACCACATCAGGGTCAGTCTAGGTAACTACTGGAATACATCAGAGGTGATGACAGGCCATTTTACAGGCTTCTTCCTTGCTCTCTGTCACTTGTTCTGATGAAAGTCATTTCAAAAGGACATTCAGGCTGTCCAGTAGAGGGACCCACAAAGACCAGAAGCTGAAGAATTTACTTTATTTTATTTTATTTTATTATTGTTTCAAATCTTGATATTAAAAACCTATTCTTGATAATAGTTTGAAATTATTCAATCATTTACTTATAATTACCTTTATGGGATATTTATTATCATTGTACATATTTGAGAACTGCTTTTAACATGTAAAATCCAACTTGAAATTTAAGTGCATATCATAATCTAAATTGTATTTCCTAGTTAAATCTAACCATCTATGACCCTAGAAATACATTAGTATATAATTAAATCGTAAAACCTCGGTCTAAAGCTCTTTTAACGTGTACTTTGAATCAAGATATTCAAGTAAATATTGTGCATTATATTATTAATTAATTTTAAAAGTAGATTTGATGTAATTATTCCTTAAACATTTACCTTTGTTGCAATTCTAATATGTCATCATGAATATCAAAAGATTTATCTTCAGAAGCAAATAATTTAAAAATTAAATTTTTAATTTAATTTAGTCTCTATTTTTTAACATATTTTTACCAAAACCTTTATTTTCATAGTTTTTCATAGTTTAGTTCTGGTAACATTAATCATTCTGCTGGACTTGACAGAGAGGACGTGAGGGTCACCATATAACTGAGCACCTGCCTAAAGAGCAAACATCAAATGCCCACATATCCACAGAACTTCTTAAAGAAACCCAGGGAAGTGTCGGGGGGGGTGCCTATCATAAAACTCCTAATGAGAACATTTCCTGCCAGATGGATCTTCCCCCTTGCAGGGCCTGTTAGAATTAGCTCCAAAGAATCTTCAGCAAGGAATCTCAAGAGGAATATTTAATATACACTTTTGAATTGAATTTTGAAAGCTACAAAGTTCTGGTACTTTGCTGTCTGTCACTTTTCTGACATGTTGGCCTCTGGGACATTTAAATAAAGCAAGCATAGGATTATCCCCAAGTTAGAATGGTACAGTAATAGATTGCTCTCAAACAGCTAAGAACCTGCAGTGAGCGGTGATCAACCAGGGTCATGCATCTTAGGAGAAATTTTCTATCCAATTCACTTAGTTAGCTAAGATGCAGGAGAAAAAATATTAAGTGTACAAAGTGCTAAGGTATTATAGTTCTACTTTGACTAACTTTAGGACTAATTTTATTAATGAGTAGCCTTTATCTTTTAGAACACTTTTAGGTTTACAGAAAAATTGAGCAGAAATTACAGAGTTCCCACATTATCACCTCATCCTCACCACACACACACAGTTCTCTCTGTTATTAACATCATCCATTAGGTGGTACATTTGGTAGAATAGATGATTCAGTGTTGATACATAATTATTAACTAAAGTCCATAGTTTACATTAGGGTCCACTCGTGTGTTGTATTGTGCTCTATGGGTTTTGACAAATGTATAATTATGTATCCATACCATAGTATCATACAGAGTATTTTCAGTGCCCTAAATCCTCTGTGCTCCACCCATTCATCCCTTCTCCTCCCCCAACCTCTGTAACCACTGATCTTTTTACTGTCTCCATAGTTTTGCTTTTTCTAGAATGTCATGTAGTTGGAATAATACAGTATGTAGCCTTTTCAGATTGGCTTTTTTTTTTTCACTTTGCAGTATGTATTTAAGTTTCCTCTATGTCTTTTTATCACTGAATAATGTTTCATTGTCTGGACTTGCCACAGTTTATTTACCCATTCACCTATTGAAGGACATCATGATTGCTTCCAAGTTTGAGTAATTATGAATAAAGTGGCTATAAAATTTGTGCGCAGGATTTTATGTGGACATGTTTTCAACTTCTTTGGGTAAATACCAAGGAACATGTAGATCATATGGTAAGAGTATGTTGCATTTTATAAGAAAACACCAAACTATTTTCCAGAGTGGCTGTACCATTTTACATCCCACCAGCAATGAATGAGAATTCCTGTTGCTCCACATCCTCGTCAGCATTTGGTTGTTTTAGATTTGAGGAATTTTAAGAGGTGTGTAGTAGTATCTTATTGTTTTAATTTGCAGTTCACTGATGACTCATGATGTTAAGCATCTTTTCATAGGCTTTTTGCCATGTATCTATCTTCTTTGGGGGGTGGTCTGTTCAGATAGTTTGCCCATTTTTAAATTTAGTTGTTTGCTCTCTTTACTAAGAGTTTTTTCTGTATATTTTGGATACCAATCTCTATCAGATATGCAGTTTGCAAAGACTTCCTCCCAGTCTGTGGCTCTGACAAGTTTTGAAAATGTCACCTTAAATTTTTTATTTTGTACTTTCTAGAAAAGTGTAAAATATGTATTTCTAGGAGACATAGATTATTGAGTTCATAAAAGTAGAGATAATGACTCACCAAGTTTGATCAAATGTGTTGATTATCAAAAACATAGGGTCTGTCATGTGGCAAGGGTGATTTAAATGTCATCTTTTGTATTGCTTCCATCTGAGATTGTGTCTTTATATAAGCAAACCTGTCTCATAATTCTCATCAAACTAATACAAATAAAATTGATAAACTCATGTGACAAAGTACTTCCATTTTGATGAAATTAATTTAAAAGAACACGATGAAAACATCTAGATGTGACATTTTGTGTTCAAACTTTACAAAGAAGCTCATCTCATAACACTAATCTAACATAAATAATGTTTCACTTAAATTTAATTGGGTAGTTATGTCCTTTTGTAGTTTCATAAAGATTGAGCAGTGATCACACTATATTGACAAGCAAAAGTGTTCATGAATGTTGAATCAATACATGGTTTAGAAAAAGCCAATTTCACATATTTCATTTGTAAATTGTCCACAAAGGATTTTATTTACTCTTTTATTAAAGCACTTTAGCTTTGGGGAAAAAATCAATACTTTGTCATCTAAATGCTTATCTCCTAGCTCCCGATGACCTCAATTTATTTCTGAGTGTTCCTATTAATATAGATGTTGAATAGAAAGACACGAAGAAATAAGATTCTTTCTGCTGGAGGAAGCTATAACTCCATAGTTTGGGAAGTGACTAGGGAAATCAATTTCTCCCAAGGACCATGCCATGGACCCCTGTGGTAAAAAGCCTGATATCTTATCTTTGCTTGAAATACTGCAATATTACAATGTGGTCCTTTCCAACTCTGTGGAATAGGGTTATAAAGTACTGGAAATATATGTCAAGGCAGGTTGTAAAAGGACTTATGCCATTCTATGGAGTCTGAACAGTATTTTGAATGAAGATAAGAAGCAACAAATATTTTTCAGTAGGCAAGCAACATCTTCAGTCTTTTAAAAGACTCTCTTGGACATCAATTTATAGAATGTGCTAGAAGGTGTCCAGGATGAAGACTGAGAAACCAGTTAAAGTAATGCTCCAATATCTAGCCAAGGGCATTAATGCCTTTGACTACCAAGTTAGTAGTAATGGAACTTAGAGGAGATGACAGATCAGAAAGGCATGAAATATGTGGAATGTGCTGGATTTGGCAATTGATTGTGGAGGAACGAAGTGGGGGAGGCAGGAGAAATGAAATTTAAGATGATTATGAATTTTGTAATATGCCTCCTGAAATGACCGAAGTTGCCCTTAGGTAATATTGATAATGAAACTAATACAAATAATATAAGAAATACAGGTTTGAAGGTAACACACTTTAAGTCTTAAAAATGTTGGGCTGTACTTGGAATTTAAACCATTTTTATTTTCCCTTTCCATTTGGTAAAGTTTGTGGGAAAAAAGTCTACTTGAGAACCTTAGAATTTTTCTATTATATGTAATAGGAATTGTTGACTTAAGTTGAGCCTAATGAAAATGTTAATCCGCAAATGGATAAAAGAAAGTGGCAGAAACTTTGTCCACTTTCTTAAAGATATTTGATAATTTCTCATGAACAAATATTTTTCTTAAATATGAGGGCTCAGAATAAAGTCCACTCTCCAATCACTGGATCCAATGTGAATCAAGGATAGCTTTTTCACCCATCCCCAACCCTGTTCAACACATTAGATGGACCCAGTATTTATTTCATAGGAACCAAAATTAAACATCCTTTATTATTTGCCAAGTTCTCATGTTGGAAAGAGATGGCAGAAACTTTATGCAAACTATGAATATAATTTCTGAAAATCAATATTGCTCCTTAATATGTACCTTAAAAATATCTTTTCTAATTACCCCCATATCGGTAGTTCTTAGCCTTAGTATGCTTAAGAACCACATAAGGCATTTATTAAAATACATATTCCTGGGGGCGCCTAGGTGGCTCAGTCGTTAAGGGTCTGCCTTCAGCTCAGGTCATGATAACAGGGTCCTGGGATCGAGCCCCACATCAGGCTCCCTGCTCAGTGGGGAGCCTGCTTCTCCCTGTCCCCTGCCCCTCCCCCCACTCTTGCTCTCTCTCTCTCTCTCTCTCCCTCTGTCAAATGAATAAATAAAATCTTTAAAAAAATAAAATAAAATATATATTCCTAGATTCTAATTGTCAGATTCTGATTCAGTAAGTCTTACAGGGATCCTAGCATCTGTATTTTTAATAAATGCCTCAAGGATTTCCAATGTATATGTTCCCTGTACAACAAAGGAGCAACACCCTTAAAGAATAATCTTAGAATGCATTATGCCTTCTCTGTTTTTCTGTTTTGAAGTTGTAATTTAGCAAAAGTTTCATTCATTCATTTATTCAATCATTTATCTTGATTATAAACTCTTCCCTTTTTGTTTTGGTTTCCTTGGATGAGGAGAGAAACTCTTGTAGAAGCATTTTCTTTTTCTGCCAAGAGGAAAATTAATGTCTCCCATGGGCCACATGACAGGTAACATATTATCTCACTCCCATCCTATTTCCCGTAACCACACTTAACCTGTACCCACATATAACTACATTTTCAAACTGACCCTCAGTGTGTGTGGATTTTTTTTTTTTTCTTAAATTTGGCAGCCCACATTAAACATGTTAAGTCCCAGGCATCCATATCCAAAGTATGATTGCAACTTTTTTTTTTTTTACCATGGAATTTTGTTTGTTTGTTTGTTTTGCTTTTATTTTTTTTATTCTTATGTTAATCCCCATACATTACATCATTAGTTTTAGATGAAGTGTTCCATGATTCATTGTTTGTGCATAACACCCAGTGCTCCATGCAGAATAATACCCACCAGGCTAACTCATCCTCCCACCCCCCTCCCCTCTAGAACCCTCAGTTTGTTTTTCAGAGTCCATCATCTCTCATGGTTCGTCTTGATTGCAACCTTTTGTGTTTTTGTTTTTGTTTTTTTGGTATGACTAAAACTTTACTTCTTATTTCAAGGTCATGTAAATGAAGCTCTCTCCTCCTTCGGGTCAAGAATGTTGCAGCATCTTTCTTTTTCTTTCTTTTTTTTTTTTTTTATTTGAGAGAGAGAGAATGAGAGACAGAGAGCATGAGAGGGAGGAGGGTCAGAGGGAGAAGCAGACTCCCCGCCGAGCAGGGAGCCCGATGCGGGACTCGATCCGGGGACTCCAGGACCATGACCTGAGCCGAAGGCAGTCGCTTAACCAACTGAGCCACCCAGGCGCCCTGCAGCATCTTTCAAAGAGGAGAATCACCTGCAAATTCCTTTGATTAGTGAAAGCAGCTGTTCTCAAACTTCGATGTCTCTCAGAATCATCTGGAAACTAATAAAAATACAGAGACCCAGGTTTGCTGAAGTAGCATTAGGGTCTGAATCTCTGTGTCTTTACCACGTTTTGTGGGTGACCCTGATAGACACCTTCATCTAAGAACCTGAAATGGAAGCATGGTTCTCGAGGTTGGCTGCTCACTGGAATCTTTGGGGAGTTAAAAACTACTGACGGCTAAGTCTTCTCAGCGATTATAGTTCAGTTTAGTATGGGGAACAGCCTGGGTGTTGCAGGGTTTTTAATCTTCCATTCCTTTGCTGAGACTTTGTTTTTTCATTTGCTTCAAGCATATTCATAATTGCTTATTGAAGCATTTTATGAAGTCCACTCTAAAATCCTTTCAGAGAACTCTAATGTATTTGTCATATGGGTGTTGGCATCTGTTGATTGTCTTTTCTCATTTATGTTGAGATATTTCTGGTACCTGAAGGATGAATGATTTTTTATTGAACCCTGGGCATTTTGGGTCTTACATTATGAAATTCTGGATCTTAATTAAATGTCCTGTTTTAACAAGACTCTTGTCAATGGGGGGGTGGGGGGAGGAACACTACTTCATTACTGACAGGTGAAGGTGGAAATCTAGATTATTTATTGGCCTCATCTGCTACCGCTCTGGGAAGGGACAGGAGTGTCTTATTACTATCACTCACGTGGCCTCCAAGGAAGTTCTTCCATTTTAATTGTTGTGTGGTGGTGAAAGTTCTGACTCTCCACTAGGCTTCCTCTGGTAATCCAGCCTGCCAGCTTTCTATTTGGCCTTCTCTGATGCCACCAGGAGGAAGGTAAGGTTGGAGCACCTCATTACAGGCCTGGTGAAGGCAGAAGTTTAGTTTCCTGACTTTGCCGGTGGGAGTAGGGGTGAGGGTCAGGGGTACAGTTGTTTTCTGTGGTGTTTGGTGGGTGTAGAACTGTTACTGTTAAAAATTTTCTGATATGCAAGATTGGCCCTTTCCAAGTCCTTCGGCTAAAGACAGCAGAGCTTTTTGGGGATTTCTTTGTCTACTTCAGTTGGCATTTCTGGGTCTCTGGCTTCTTCAGCAACCTGTCTGCAATATGGGAGGCAAAAAGAAAACTCAGGGAATGCCTGAGTCATTCCCTGGGTCCTGAGGTCCCTGGCTGGTTTGCCTTCTTCTCTCCATTGCTTAGTCTTCTTAGGCTTGTTTTACGTATAATACCTGGAGTTTTGGGTTGTTGTTAGCAGGAGGAATAGGGATAGTATGTCTACTCCATCTTTCTGAAACCTCATTTATTTTTGGTATGCTTTTAATCTTGCACATATTTTCATTGTCTATCTTCTACAACATGCCTTTCTATGACATTAGACTTAATGTACAGAGTACCTTGGTCCTGAAGCAGACTACTATAATACCATATTTGCTGCCTGAAACATTTCCCCAAAATAGCAAAATCACTCTCACTTCTTAAGAGTACATAAAATTGGATCAAATAGTTGTGAACAATTGGAGAGATTAGTCATTATTCTACTCGATGTAGCTTTTAAACCTTAATATTTGCCTGAAAGTTTTATTTTTTTTTCCAGCAAAAGCAAAAAGGTGAATGCATTTCGTTTTAGATTCAACAGTGATATATTTAGGAGGTAAACAGCAGCAATGTCCACCCACTCAGATCTTTCTGAGTAGAGCTCCATTGTAAAAGAAGCAATTTACAGGAGCACTGACAAAAACCTTCCTGTTATCCTTAATTGGTTCTTTTCACAAATCTTTTCCTTTCATCACTCTTCCTAGTGTATATCTCCCCAAGAAATGCATGCTACTAAAAAGTACAGAAAGTAAACCTCTCACATGATCGTTCAGGACCTCAAACTCGAACACATTCCCTAGCTTAATGATTCTCTGCACATTTTCTGAACAGGTGCTGATTTGCTCTGACTCACCAGACTAGTAGTCAGAAAGCCTCAGCTGATAAATACCAAACCTTTCTCTGTCATTAGTAGTGGCTGCCAGAATAATGAAACATCTGGCATGTTCCTTTACTGATTAAAGAGGTCATTCCACAGACTTGTCATCCAGCCTGTGAGCATAAAGACCTAAGCCTACTCTTTTTTTTTTTTTTTTTAGTTTCACTCTTCATGTATTGCAGATGCTGGAACATTCTACAGATGAATTTGTTAAAATGCATATAACATTAGATGATTAAAGACTCACTACATTCAGCAAAAAATTAAACCAAACTTGAAAATGGTTTAAACACTTGTGGAGTGGGAGATGAAATCTAGACTGAATATAATTTTAAGATTTGAGGATAAGTATCAACAACAAATCAATAAACTTAACATGTTCTCATGTCAAATTAAATTAGAATTTTAAAATGTGTAGAAATCTTTATAAGAAAGTGAGGATGATAAATTAGAAACTAGAGCATTCTCTAATTACTAAACAAATAATTGATAAAATGTAAATATTTTCTGAAGAGAACAAGTGGTTTTGTAGAATGTCAAATCATGTTCAGGTGTAATAGGATATTAAAAGAGATTCTTTATCTCAAGACTTTTCTCTTGTAAACTAAAATTGCTAGTAGATCTAATGAACAATCTGGAAACATGATAAAATTTGTGTAAGTAATAGCCTATGATTCATTCAGGAAAAAAATCCAAATCTTAATTCCAGTGTGATGGAATTTGGGTTCTCTGTTACAGCACAGGAAATGAATCAGAGATTGAGATTGTTACACTTTCAATAAAACACCACAGCTGGGAAGTAGTTGGAACTTTGCAAAGGAGATGGAAAATATTTTGCTACACTGTAAAACATGATTTTGCACTTGAAAAATCTATGAATTTCTGGTCATCACTCCTTGCAAGAGATAAAATGGAACTGGAAAAGAAACTGAAAATAAAGAAAAAAGGTTAACAGAGGAGTGTAATTTCATTAACTAAGTTATGTTTTCCTACTTGCAGAAGCAATGATTGAAAGGCTAAATTCTTTAGAATAAATCATGAAAGAAATAAGCAGGAGGAATCCTTCCTCTTTGCTAAAATTAGGAAAAAGAAACTTTCATACTTTAAAATTACAAGATGTAACATTAGGTAATAGGTTTTTACCAAAAAAATTTTTGATCTGTCCTAAACTTTATGATAAATCCTTGACTGTTGACAGAGGGAGATGCTGAATTGGGACAGTGTGACAATTATGTACCTACTCATTTGCTTTTGAACAAATGACAGGTCAAATCTTTAATAATAAAACTTTCTAGGAAAGTAGATAAAGGTCTATTTACATATCAAGATTCTAAAATTTGCTCCATGGAAACTAGGTCTTTATTGGGACATAAAAGGGCTGTGTGACTGAGAAAACTTAAGAAATTCTAAGATGAACTGGTTTCTATATCGGAAAGCTGCTCGGCACTCTTACTATCCTAAAATATTTTTAACTTGTAGAATCTCTTATACATAGTCATTTTTTATTTAAATTCAAGTAGCCAACATACAGTTTCAGCTACAGAGTTCAGTAATTCATCAGTTCCATATAATACCCAGTGCTCCTCCCATCATGTGCCCTCCTTAATGTCTGTCGCCCAGTTAACCCTTCTCCCCACTCACCTCCCCTCCAGCAACCCTCAGTTTCTTTCCCACAGTTAAGAGTCATTTTAAAAATTGATCATGAAACACTTCTATCAGATATCCCTTTAGAACCAGTTATTCAAGTACAGGTTTGAGGAAACATCATCAAACACTAAGAAAAGTTCCATATTGTAGAAATATTTCAATTTCAAAATGTTGTAACATTAATTTCTTTTCCCATAACTGAATGTTTACCATATTTTAAGGGAAAAGTCTACCACTTCCATGACAGACACATTGACAATATGTTAATTATGACATCATGAAAATTCTCAGTGGTTTAAGTAAACTTATGATGAAATATATACTTTTGGGAGATAATCCTATGTTCATTAAACCTAGGAGGATGAAGGAACTACCAAGCTTCCCATTGTTTTACATAAATAAGCTTTTACACTTGGAAACTGAATGAATTTTGATTGATTCCCATTTCAAAAAACCCCAAAATCTTTAACAGGAGGTCTCTCTATGGAACAAACTTTTAATGTGTAATACAGCAATATTAACCATAAGCATAATGTTGTACAGCAAGTTGAGCTCTATTACTTACTTTGCATAACTTTATATCCACAGAACAACCTTCCATCTCTCCTTCCCCCAGCCCCCGTCAGCCACCATTTTACTTTTTGTTTGTAGGAATTTGACTATGTTAGATATTCTGTATATGGAATCAAGCAGTAGTTGTTCTGTGATTGGTTTATTTCATTGAGCATAATGTCTTTCAAGTTCATCCACGTTGTCACAAGTGGCAAGATTTCATTTCTCATGGCTGAACAATACTCCATTCTATGTAAACAACATTTTCTTTATCCATTCATCTGTTGATGAACATTTAGATTGTTTGTGTATCTTGGCTATTATGAGAAGGCTGGGGATTCCTGGGTGGCTCAATTGGTTAAGCGTCTGCCTTCGGCTCAGGTCATTATTCCAGGGTCCTGGGATTGAGTCCCACGTCAAGTTTCTTGCTCAGCAAGGAGCCTGCTTCTCCCTCTGCCTGCCACTCCCCCTGCTTGTGTGCACGCATGCTTGTGCTCACGCTCTCTCTCTGACAAAATCTTAAAAAAAAAAAAAAAGGCTGTAATGAACATGGGGGTGCAGATATCTGAGATAGTGATTTTGTTTCCTTTAGATCTATACTCAAGTGGGATTGCTGGATCACATGGTAGTTCTATTTTAAATTTTTGATGAACTTTCATATTGTTTTCCATAGTGGTTGCACCATATCACATCCCCACCAAAAGCGTACAGGGATTCCAATTCCCCCACATCCATGTTAAATGTTCTTACCACAATAGAAGAAAGAAGTCCCCAAAATCCGTCTGAAAAAAATACCATTATAGGAATCCTTTCCTGAAACAAAGCATACCTAAATAATTGAGGAGATTGGAGGAAGGTAAATTGGGGCTCCAAAGTTTGTTCATTATCTACATCCTTACCATTTTTCTCTGCTATGCCAAACAGAAACAGTACCCAGGCAGACTTATTTTAAAATTTTTGGTAAGATTTTCAACCTCAAAACTGTATGGCAAAAGCCTGTGTACCCATCACCCACGTCTACAGTTACAAACACTTGTCAACCTTGTCAGTTTTGTTCAATGGAATTAGTGCATCTAAGTATCTTAAACTTGGAAATGCTAGTAGTTACACATTTCTATGAAAAAGGCCCACAAATTCTTATAAGTTTACTGACAATTAATGTTTAACAGATCATAAAGTCTTAAAATTTTTAGTTACAACCGTGTGCTGCTTTCCCAACCTAATGTAATAGGACTTCTACTCTTCTGCTGGCAGAGAAACCAATTATTTCAGAGGTACAGGTCTGTGATTCAACAGTCTTACACAATTCACAGCACTCACCATAGTACATACCCTCCCCAATGTCTATCACCCCGCCACCCCATCCCTTCCACCCCCCCACTCCAGCAATCCTCAGTTTGTTTCCTGAGATTAAGAATTCTTCATATCAGTGAGGTCATATGATACATGTCTTTCTCTGATTGACTTATTTCGCTCAGCATAATACCCTCCAGTTCCATCCATGTCGTGGCAAATGGCAAGATTTCATTCCTTTTGAGGGTTCTAGAGGGGAGGGGGTGGGGGGATGGGTTAGCCTGGTGATGGGTATTAAAGAGGGCACGTTCTGCATGGAGCACTGGGTGTTATGCACAAACAATGAATCATGGAACACTACATCAAAAACTAATGATGTAATGTATGGTGATTAACATAATAAAAAAGAAACCAATTGTTTAGCAAAACTGCTCTGTGTGCTGCCTGAAAAGTGTGAGGATTGGATGTAATAAAGCTTTCTTGCTTTTAGAATCACCTTTTCATTAAAACTCTGTCATAGATTGGTGTGCCATATATAATACTCGTGAATAATCTTGTGTAATACTGGTTTTTTACATAGACCCTAAAATCTTTACTATGTAAAAAAAACCCAAAATCCTTAATTACAATAAATCTTTAAGCTGACAAAATATTGAAATATGTCCTGAATAATCATGATGAAGAATGACCTTTGAACACTTCGTACAGATGAGATCTCAATTTTAATGAATATGATTACTCTGTAAAAATGCTGATGTATTCCTAAGATTTCAGAAGTAACCAAAACCTCTAATTAGCTTTGGCTAGAGACACAGGCTACTACGTTATCATCTCCAGAAGATGAATTCCATAGCCTTTATTTTCTAGTGTTTATTTCCATAAAACCTGACTTGGGAACCGTCTGTACAACTCTTCAGCTTGAAGATCATCACTTCCCTTATCCTAACTATGGGTTGTATATTTCAGCACATCTGGTATAAACTAATAGTATTCAGTTAGGAGATTTAGGATTTTATGTTCATCAGAAAAAAAAAAATCTTGGAAACAACTATGAAATAATAGCTCATTTTTTAAGGACCTACTTGTCTCAACTGTAGTAGGTTAGGCCTTACTAATACATTCCCTCTTATCTCGAGGAAATAGATATTAAGTAATTTACATAAAGTGATAGAGTAAAGGGTCGCTGGGTGGCTCAGTCGTTAAGCATCTGCTTTCGGCTTGGGTCATGATCCCAAGGTCCTGGGATCGAGCCCCACATCCGGCTCCCTGCTCCACGGGAAGCCTACTTCTCCCTCTCCCACTCCCCCTGCTTGTGTTCCCTCTCTCACTGTGTCTCTCTCTGTCAAATAAATAAAATTTTAAAAAAAAAGAAATAGAGTAAAATGTATACTTAGGCTGTCTGATTTTTAGAACTCAAGCTGTTCATTACTCATTATACTGCTGCTGTCAGTAGTCCTCATATTAACCAAGATAGGCTATCTGCTGGAACAATACCCACATTTCAGCTGAATACAATTCAAGCTTACTGTGCGCTCTTGTGGTCAGCTATAGTGGAGAAGAGCTCTGTTCTGTGTAGTCCTTCAGGGACCCAGAATCCTTTCATATAATGTCCCCATAATCCTCAACATGCTGCCTCCCTCCAGGTTTACCAGGAAAGGGGCAGGATGAAGAATCACTATAGAGAATTTTTATTGCCAGGCCTGGAAATTATGTGCGTAATTGGCAGGATCATAAGCTACCTGGTTCCTAGCTTGAGGAGCTTAGGAATCTAGTCTAACTGCATGGAGAGGATGGATGAATAAACAGTGTGTATATACGATGGAATATTATCCAGCCTTTTAAAAAGGAAATCCCGACATTTGTGACAACATGAATGAACAGGGAGGACAATTATGCTTAGTGAAATAAGCCAGGCACAGAAAGACAAATACTGCATGCTCTCACTTACATGTGAAATCTAAAATAGGGTAACTCCTAGAAACAGAGTAGAATGGTGGCTGCCAGGGGTGGGGGAGAGGGGAAATGAGATTTTGGTCAAGGGTACGGAGTTTCAGTTATACAAGATGAGTAAGTTCTGGAGATCTTATATACAGCAATATGATCCTATGTAACAGTACTGTATTGTATACTTGAAATTTACTAAGAGGATAATAAGTCTTATGTGTTCTCACCACACCACGAAAAAAAATAGTGAGGTGATGAATAGGTTAATTAGCTTGATAGTGGTAATTGTTTCACAATATATATGTATATTGTATATCAAAACATCAAGGTGTACATCTTAAATACAGTTGACCTTGGAACACAGGTCTGAACTGTGCAGGTCTTATACATGGATTTTTTTTTAATAAATACAGTACTGTAAATGTATTTTCTCTCTTGATTTTCTTAACATTTTCTCTATCTTGCTGTATTGTAAGAATACAATATATAATATAACATACAAAGTATGTTAATTTTTCATCAGTAAGACTTCTGGTCAACAGTAGGCTATTAAGTTTTGGGGGAATCAAAAGTTATTCATGGATTTTCAACTGCACAGGGTGTGGGCTCCCCTAACCTTCACATTGTTCAAGGGTCAAATATATATACAATTTTTTGTTATCCATTATAGTTCAATAAAATAAGTTTATATTTCAAATATCAAAAATCTAAAGTGCACAGATATTTATAGAACAACATTACCTGGGAACTAGATTATTTTTTTAATAGAACTTTATCAACTTGGATTATTTCAATCAGTGTTATTGCAGTTTTTCATATTTGTAGGTAAAGGTAGTTGAATTTGCAGTATCCAGAATAATCTACTTCCATACTTCTCACTGTTCCTTTTCAAACTATGACCCAAGATCTAAAAACCATCTAGAGACAGAATGGTATAAGAAAATCAAAGTAATTCAGAATAGGATTTAAAATGGAAATTGTGGATCCTATAACCATAAAATGAGGAAAAGGAAATTAGTTTGTGTAATTCTGTTGGTTTCATTGTACTGAGTTCATTGAATCAAAGTTAACTATAGTATTACATTGTACAGTGACACTTAAATATCTTAAGGCGGATGGGGGTGGCGGGGCGGGAACCAGCTTCCCTTGGCTTCTTTGCCAACCTGAAAGCTCCCTGGTAGATGAGCTCTGTAGGATTTGGCATCTGTTCATGAAGTGCTACTAAGTGATCAGATGTTCTCCTCCCCCATTCTCTAAGTTTGTGTCCTCACAAGTAATCATACTAAGTAAGTACAGAGACTAACTTTTCAAATTTTTTAGTTGAATCCCTATACTGTATTTACGTGAGAAAATAGAATTAGTCTTTAACATGAGCTCTTAAAACAACTGTATTTCTATATGCTCATAGGAAACTTTATCTTAATAGGAACATTGAATTCATGAAAACTAGCTCAGGTGGCATCTTTCTCCAAAAATAAAAACCTGTCTTTCAACTGTAAATACATCATTCTTCCGGCTGTTTAAAAACTAGATCTTGTCAATGGCTTCTATCAAAATATTGTAAAAGCATGAGCTTTAAAAAGTTAACCTCTGTATTAGCTACTTTGTTCCTTCCCTCATTAGTCTTCAAGTTCTTGTGACTTCTCCGTCTGACAGCAATAGCCTAGATCTACTTTTCCCCGCAAGGACAAGCATCGTTTGGTGCTTGGACTTGCTGCCTGTGATTGTAACACTTGTTCCCTGAGGCAACAAGACAGAGCCATAAAGTGTCAGGGCTATTATCCTTATTCATTTTCTTGGTAATATCAAGAATAACTCCGAGTATTTCAATACCATGAAAGCTTGATTAGATACATACCCACCCTTTACCCCAAAAGTCTGGTCCAGATGAATAATTTTATTTCACGCAATAAGAGCTCTGGCCAGCCACCAATTGAGGAGGAGACTTTTTGAGAACTCATTTAAACTAGGTAGAACATGGGTACATAGATGAAGAGTGACAGAGGTTGGGAAATAAGGTATGGTACTGTGAACCAGACATCCCCACTCAACCCAAAGCAATCTCTCAAAACAAAACAAAACAAAAACAAAAAACTTTAGTCTACAAATACACAATTGGAAGCTCAGTTTATGAGCTCAGTTATATTCTCATTTGCCCCTAAATTATAAATATATTTCTAAAATTTTATTTTTTACATTTAAGTATTGAATACTTCTATAATTTTTTGTATATTGTATAACATAAATGTTTGGGGTGCCTGAGTGGCTCAGTCAGTTAAGCATCTGCTTTCAGCTTTGGTCATGATCTCAGGGTCCTGGGATCGAGCCCCGCCTCAGGCTCTCTGCTCAGCAGGGAGTCTGCTTCTCCCTATCCCTCTGTGATCTCTCCCTCAAATACATAAATAACATCTTTAAAAAAGGTAAATGTTTAACTCTTTTCTTCCTGTTGAGTGGCAGTCAGTTGTGCCAGCATAATTTATAAAATATCCTTTCCCACTCAATACTAACTTTTATATATACTAAATTTCTATAAATATCAAGAGCTTTTTCTACTCCATTGAACAACTGGTCCAGTTCTGTTACATTACCACATTGCTTGATTATAGTATCATTTGAAAAAAGTCTTAATACATAGTAAAACTATCCTTCCTCCCAATTACAAAAGCATAGGAGACAACATTCTTGAGACTGAAAGCCAACCAGGTTTACAGTCCCATTACCTAAAGCCAGGAAAATGTTAAACCCTTCTTGACTAGTCCTGACTAGCTTGGGTATTTCAAAAGGCAATATGGCAAGAAAAATGTAAAAAATTGCAGGGAAGTCATATTCTGCATATCAGGAGGCTGTGAGACTGGTTTTTTTTCTTTAAGGACAATGGCCAATATAAATGGACTCCAAAGCTCCTGGCTCTAAATCATTGGAAGACTGTGCAGTTATTTGTAAGAAGTGTATATTAAATAGTGTATCTTTCAATAGAAACACACATGAAAAAGGTTATATATTCATTGATGAAAAGGTTTTGACCAGAGGTTGATAGGAACCTAACCTTGTATTTCCCTGAGGAGCAATGATTTTATATTAGCAAATGCAGTGTTCACAGCAACTTTATAGAACATAAACTGTCACAAAGAACAAGGATAAGCTGAAATGTGTTTCTCTAGTTGAATTTAAGATGTCCCTTCTTTCTTGTTCTGTGGATTCACTAGATATGTATAGGCATAGGATTTTATTCAATTTAAGTTCATGGTGTTTCTGAATCTAAGGATTCTTAGCTTTTGTTAATTTTGATAAATTAACATAATCTCTTCAAATACTCCCTTTCTCTTACTCTATTTTCCCCATCCAGGATTACAATTACATGTATCTTGGAACTTCTCTATCTTTCAACTTCTTTTATACCTTTTTTCCCTTTTCCTATTGCATTCTGGGTAAATTTCAGCTATTCAATATTCTAACACCTCTTTCCCTTTTCACTGATTCTAATCTATTTTCCTAAGTTAGAGTTTTAGTGTTGATTAATGTATCTTAATGGCTTGAAGTTCTACTTTTTCTTATATTTTTTATATATTCAATGATTTTGACACTACCTATGGTCTTATTTCTACTTTGTCCAGTATGGTAGCCAGTAGCCACGTGTAGCTATTCAGCACTTGAAATATGGCTAGTCTGAATTAAAAAGTATTAAAAGTGTAAAATGCACACGGATCTCAAAGACCTAGTATTTAAAAATACCCAATTATATTCATTATATGTTGAAATAATTATGCTTGGAGTGAATTTTCTAGTCATTTTATTATTCCTTTGTTTAATTTTTTTGATTTTTTTCAAGTATTTATTTAAATTCTAGTTAACATATAGTATAATATTGGTTTCAGAGGTAGAATTTAGTGATTCATCACTTACATAGAACAGCCAGTGCTCATCTCAACAAGTGCCCTCTTTAGTATCTATCACCCATTTAGCCCTTCCCCCACCTACCGCCCCTTATGCTTGGAGTGAAAGTATATTAAAATCTACCTGTTTAGGGCACCTGGGTGGCTCAGATGGTTAAGCATCTGCCTGCAGCTCAGGTCATGATCTCAGGGTCCTGGGATCGAGCCCCATGTCTGGCTCCTGGCTCAGCGAGGAGCCTGCTTCTCCCTCTGCCTCTCCCCCTGCTCATGCTCTCTCTCTCTCTCTCTATCTATCTCTGTGTCTCGAATGAATAAATAAAATCTTTAAAAAAAGAAATAAAAAAAACAACTACCTGTTTGCTTTTAATGAAGCTACTAAATAAATTTAAAATTAAGCATGTGCCTTATATTTCTTCATTAGGCAGTGCTGGTCTATAACCTGAAAGTCTATTAGCTCAAATTCTTAGCAATCTTATTCTGGTTTTTATTGTTTCTCCTAACACGTACTTATGGTGATTTATTTCCTCAGATGTCTTATAATTTTGTGGTTTGTGTTCTTAGCATGTTTTCCTGCCAGTTGTGTCCTATTGTGTTAACCGCTTTATGGTAATTACTCAGTTTGTGGTACCCCAGCCAAGTGTAAATAGTGTAAATTTTAATCTTAATCCTGGTGGTGACAGGACAGTGGCTACAAACTCTCAGAGGAGACCTTCATCCCTACCTATGGCTCAAGTCAGGGCAAATAATTTTTCTTTTAGGTGACCTTTTCTATTGATCACATTTTCTTAATCCAAGTTTTCATTGTATCGTTCTTTTTGGGTCCCAGTTTATCCAGAGTTTTCAGCTCAAACACAGATGGATTCTAAGCCTACTGCTTTGTTTCCTGGCTGCATATCGTCTTCAAAATGCAAGCCTCTCTCTCCCTCTCTCTCTCTCTCTCTCATTCTCTCTTTTTTTTTTTTTTTAAACCAAGATGAGTGAGTGCCTCCAGAGTAAGGGCATCATTACTAGTTTACTTTTTTTAAACCTTGTTTTTCGCTCTTACAGATTTCCTTTTCTTGATTTCAAGCTCGTATTCATTTACAAGAATGTTTGACAGTTTACCTAAAATTGTTAAGTGCTTTCTACCAGAGAGAATTTTATGTAATCTTAGGCTATCCTATTGCTACCTGTAGAAGCCCTTGTAGTTATTAGGTATTTGATCCATTAAATCTGTCTAATGTTGGTAGAGGTGTATTAAAATCACCCATATAATTGCTTTCTGTAATGTCTTCCTTTCATTAAAATGATTTTGCTGTAAGTTTGACTGTTTGGGGGACAATAAGTTTCTCATAGCTTCAGCATAAATTGTGCTTTTTATCACTCTTTCCTAACCTTCAAGTCTATCACTTTCATATTATCTTGTTAATCCTTATTTTGTATATTTCTGCCTGGCATCTACTTGCCCATCCCTTTATTTTGAAATATTTTTGGCTTTACATATGTATCTTAAAAACCGTGGTTCAATTTGTATACTTCCTGTACAGCAGACAACTTTGAAGCTTATCCTGCTGTGGCCCTGAAATCTTTGAATGCAAAAGAAGAAATATTTCTGTAATGAGATACAACTTTAGATGTCTCAATAAAAAGGGATAAGAACTAAGATAATGGAGGAGAATTGAGATTATACATAAAATTCAAGGAATATGATGACCAAAGGGACAATGCATCCCTATTGTTTATCTTAAAATAATATTCCAACCCCTCTCAAGCTTATAATAACATTTCCATTGTTGGGACAAAAAGTCAGATACTCTTGTAGACCCATAATCAGTTATCTTGGATCAATTTTTACTTGATGAACTATTGAGTGAATAGAAGATGCTCTGTTCTATAGATAAGAATTGAAGGAAAAATACTATCCTCTCCTCCAACCTGGTGCCTGAAGTTTTTATTTTTTTAAGTTGTTTTATTAACATATAATGTATTATTTGTTTCAGGGGTACAGGTCTGTGATTCATCAGTTTTACACAATTCACAGTGCTCACCATAGCACATACCCTCCCCAATGTCCATCATCCAGCCACCCCATCCCTCCCACCTCCCCCATTCCATCAACCCTTAGTCTGTTTCCTGAGATTAAGAGTCTCTTATGGTTTGTCTCCCTCTCTGGTTGCATCTTGTTTCATTTTCCCCCCCCTTCCCCTATGATCCTCTGTCTTGTTTCTCAAATTCCTCCTATCAGTGAGATTGTATGATACTTATCTTTCTCTGATTGATGTATTTTGCTTACCATAATACCCTCTATTTCCATCCACATTGTGGCAAGATTTCTTTTTTGATGGCTGCATAATATTCCATTGTTATATATATATATAAAGACCACATCTTCTTTATCCATTCATCTGTTGATGGACATCTAGGATGTTCATGGGCTCTTTCCATAGTTTGGCTATTGTGGACATTGCTGCTATAAACATCGGGGTGCATATACCCCTTCAGATCCCTACATTTGTATCTTTGGGGTAAATACCCAGTAGTGCAATTGCTGGGTCATAGGGTAGCTCTATCTTCAACTTTTTGAGGAACCTCCATACTGTTTTCCAGAGTGGCTGCACCAGCTTGCATTCCCACCAACAGTGTAGGAGGGGTCCCCTTTCTCTGCATCCCCGCCAACATCTGTCATTTCCTGATTTGTTAATTTTAGACATTCTGATTGGTGTGAGGTGGTATCTCATTGAGGTTTTGACTTGTATTTCCCTGATTGGTGCCTGAAGTTATAATAGAAACTTACAGTTTCTGTTTTCAAATTAATGTTTGGAAACCTTTTAGAAGTGCTATCAGTCTCAGCCTTAATCAATTTTAAATCTTAGGTTCTGATTGTTTGTTTCTCACTTTGTTCTTGTCTCATTCCCTTCACACAGTTCTGATTGGGTGCTTTCTTGACCTAATATCTGCCAAAATTTACCTAATAACTTTGGAATAACCTTTCATATCCAAGAACTGTGCCATACATGTTAGACAAATTTTTTCTTTCCCTATGTTCTACCACTCCCTACCCCTGGAGTAAATATGAACAATTAAAGAAGGAAAGATTACATGTACCAAGCAGGGTCCAAACTAAGTTGACTACTTTCCCTCACACTGAACAAACATTGTTACAATAAGAATTTCTATAGTGTATCATTATATACTCCATCACTGCTATTACTGAGAGCTGTCTCTGTTTAAACATTTGATACATGTCATATAAGCTACATTGAAATATATGGAGGTATTTACCAATATAGAATATTGGGACTATTTCATCTAAAAATGAAGACGGATATATAAAAACATTGAATCCAAATTAGTTTATTAAAGCACTAAGACCTTCTTGGGATTAATTTGAGATGAAATTGTGAGAAAGGAATAACATTAAAGCTTAACACCATCCACCTAAAGTCTCAGCCCCTCGTAGGCTCACCTTTTCCCCAGGAATTGTTGGTGACCTGTATTTTATCTGGACAAGTACTGCTAGGTTCTTACCAGTGAATAAAAATTTATCAAGTTTTCTTAATACACTGAAAACCATCTTTTCTATATCAGAGTCCTTGGAGTTATAGGCAGACCTTTAAAGATGTAAATTAGTGTGTTTCATTCATTAATGATCCCCTAATGTCAAGTACAGTGTCTGAAATATGAGGCATTCAATAAAGTTTTAAATTAGTGGGGACATGAATGTTTTTATGTAGTCTTTTATGACCAAAGGGAAATGGTTTCCAGGACAGCTGGCCTGCATTGCATTAAAGCCTGTGGTAAAAGATTTTTCTCTGAACAATAGGAACTTCCCTATGTGGATATTTATATAGATTTCTGGTTAAGGATCATGTCCCCTAGACTAAGTACAGTGTTCTGTTCAATCAGGTATTACTTTCTGCTCACCTATTTAACCCCTAAATCTAACACTACACCTGGCAACTGAATACATAAGTAAAAGCATATATTAATGTATAATAAAGGCAGTGTTGAAATCCACTGGTGCTTGGAATATCAATAATCCAGGGTAATGCCTGCTTAGTTAAAAAAAAAAATGTGAGTTTCATTTGAATGCCAACTTTTGACTCATTCCTTAAAAATCAGTGTATTATATGAGTAAACATACAAAGAAGAGTTCTTATTTGAGAACGTGCCTTAAGAAAGGGCTAAATACAGACCAGGTCTTCATCCATGCGGGAAGATCTATAAGGAGGGTAGCAACCAGGCATTTAGGATGTAGGCAAAGAACTAGAAGGAATAACGTCAGAAGCATTAGACAGAGGGACCCCCTACAGGGAGCCTGGCACTGTATCAGATTTTTGAAGAGAGATTAATATGATTTAATCCTTCTCCTCAAAGGAGTCACTGCCAGGAATATTTTACTGTGAATCCAAAAGAAATCATTTTATTGCTAATATACAGTATTTAGATTTTTATGCCCTATCTTAAATTGTCTACATTTGGGGGATGATATAATCAGACCAGTTATTCATCCTGAGCTATCGAAAACATTTGGTATATATGAACAATAGTGTTAGGTGGATGGTATATGTATGTACACACAGAATTTAAAAGCTTGGTGTGGATGTCAACATATTTTTGAGTCGCTGTATGACAAAAAAAAAAAAAACTGGACTTCAGATCAGAAGTCTTGGAGGTATGCTGTGTAATCTTCAATTGGCCACCTTAATATAAAGATTTGGCTAAATTATCTAATAGGTAAAATTTTCATCTGGGACATTATCAGAACCTACTCGATTTTGTGTGACTATGCAAAATATGAATTGTACAAGTCCATTAGTGTAAAGTATTAACATTTTCTTTCCTGTGTCTGTGTAGCAAAATTCTCTGTGTAGTTTCTGGCTTCGATCAAGAGGTTCTTTATTGAAACTAGAAAGAAAACTACTTGAACAGAAATTCCGAGGGCTGTAAGAAGGATCTTCTCCACACTACTGGCCGGTACTTAGAAAACAACCTTCCAGGGGCGCCTGGGTGGCTCAGTCATTAAGCGTCTGCCTTTGGCTCAGGTCATGATCCCAGGGTCCTGGGATCAAGCCCCGCATCGGGCTCCATGCTCCGCGGGAAGCCTGCTTCTCCTCTCCCACTTCCCCTGCTTTGTTCCCCCTCTCGCTGTCTCTGTCAAAAAATAAATCTTTAAAAAAATAAAAAATAAAATAAAAAATAAAACAACCCTCCCACAGGCACTGTGCTAGCTCACCCAGGATGGAGGGTCCTGGCTATGAAAGTTTATCGGTCTGGAAGCTGAAAGTTAGCACACTGTGATTACAAATCAGAAATATCTTCAGTGGAATAGGAAGCTGAAAGTTAGCACACTGTGATTACAAATCAGAAATATCTTCAGTGGAATAGGAAAATCTCCACACTTTTCTCTGGACTGAAAGTGTTGACCTGACTCTCATTCTCTTCTTAAACAGATATTCAGTCCTGTCCAACTGGGGCAGCTCCAGTGAAATTCAGTGTTTCTCTAAGCATGAAGAACTTTGATTAATATAGAAAATAAATACCAGCTTCTGAAAGGGGATGTCAATACCAGTGTTTATATCATTATCACTCAGATAGTAATAATATTTTGAAATTCTGACTTCTATACTTCTGACATCTGAATTTATCATACTTCCCACATTATAGTGGTTTATTGCTTCAGTGAAATTGAATATTTTGTAAGGACCAAAAATAGCAACTTTTAAGAAACTGGCAAAATGAAAGTTAAAATTGAATTTGACTAAACTTTACTGGAAAAGGTAGGAAATTAAAATTGTCCATATTACACTAAACACTATTAGATTTACCCTTCTTCCTTTTCTGCATGTGGAATCTTAAGAGTTGGATTGATGAATCCTGGTCCTATGCTGCTGGTAGCCCATAATTAACTACAGCCTTAATTTTGTCTCCTTTATCCCAGTTTGCCTTCCCTTCCTGTCCCCAACCCACTGACACTCACTATCTTGTATTTGATGCGTCCTTCCAGGACACACTTCATACTTGTCCTTTAAATATAGCATTTTTGTGTATGTGCTTTTTTATTTTTTTTATTTACTTTTTAAAATGTTTTATTTATTTATTTATTCATAAGAGTCAAAGAGAGAGACAGAGAGGCAGAGGCAGAGGGAGAAGCAGGCTCCCCGCCTAGCAGGGAGCCCGATGCGGGACTCGATCCCAGGACCCTGGGATCATGACCTGAGCCGAAGTCAGACGCTTAACCATCTGAGCCACCCAGGCGCCCCTGTGTATGTGCTTTTTTAAAAGTACATAAGCTTGACCTCCATTAATCAATTTCCAATCAACATTGTTTTTGAGATTCATGATGTGAGAAACTTATGTTCATTCCTTGTCTAATCATATGAAGATTATTTTGAAATTCTTTGATTTTTTTTTAATAAAATGTGATTTATAATCCTACAACATAACCAATGCTTCAGTGAATTTTCTAGTAGTTCATGTTTCCTTTTGCATAGGTAAAAATTTCTCTAAGACCTGTACCTAGAAGAGAATCTTTGGGTCCTATAAGCATGCACTATTCTAGTATTTAATTCTCAAATTTCTCTTCAGAATAGCTGTACTAATCAATACCTGAAAAACCCTTTTGAGAAATTTCGTATTTACATGCATTCTGACCAAACTCTAATATCTGAATTTTTAGTGGTTCTCTAGGTTGAAAGTTTTATTTTGTCATGTTTTTTTTAATTTTTCACAAATTAGGCATCACTTCACATATTTATTGACTTTTTGAGTTTCTTTTAAAATTTCTTCTCGTGTCTTTTGTTGATCATTAACACCTTTTTAATGTTGATTTGTGGATTTTTATTTTCATGATCTCCCTTTGCTGTATATTCCATACCTTCTCTAATGCACTGCTTAATTTTTCACATAGTATAATAGTATCTAATCAAACCTCGACTTTTTCTTATATGGTTGATGTGGTCCTTCATTTTTTTAAGTCCCTGACAATTCAAAGATCATAAAGATCTCCTTCTATATTTTCTTGTACTTTTAAAGTTGCTTTATCTCATATAAATGTGCATACAACACTTCAAGATGGATATTATTATGTGCGTTACATAGATGAGGAGAAAGAGGGCAACACTGAAGTTGTCATTAAATGCTACTCTTTGTTGGTTTGGTGTGCACATTTCAAAATTTTAACAAGCCAGTAAGAGATGTGTCTACAGAACCACAGTAAAGCTATGTGACAGATATACGCCCTACCCATCATTGCCTCCAAAACCCCATATATTTACATTCAAATAAAAATAAAATTTCTGAATGTAAATACTCAAATAGTGAAGATTTGTGTTCTGCCTAGATGATTAACTTCCTACACCTGTTCTCATAACTACTATTACAATCAGATAAAAATAGAAAATCATTGTTCTTTGGGAAGGTTTAGAAAATTTTCAGCCAGAAATAAAGGACCAGTAAGTCTTCATAATCAGCACACTTATTTGTATAGGCATTTTGAGAAATATGTTCCCAGTAATTACATATAATCAATCAAAATTGGAGGAAAAGCATAAAATTCTATCTGAAGTAAATTACGTACATTTAAGGTACATTTTACTTAAATACATTTACTCATAAAATGTGTGGGACACTTTACAGTTTATGAAATACTTTGACATTTCGTGTTCTCTCAAAACAAGGTATTTTTCTTAATTGACATAGAAAAATAACTTATTGAGTGATAATGTAATCTGTTCAAAGTCGCACAGCTAGTGAAAGGTGGAGGCAAGTGTTGAAGCCAACTGGTAACAACCACTCGGTGATGGTACCCCCCACCCCCATTTAGACCTTTTTTCATGGCATTAGATATTTTAAGCATAGGCTAGAAGAAGTAGTGCAATTTTGTGTTAAAGTAAAACAAAGGTGTGCTAATCTCAGAATTTCTAGAATGCGGGC
>NC_138380.1:74612375-74645331 GCF_054177405.1 Leptonychotes weddellii | reverse complement strand
GGGACTCCAGGATCATGACCTGAGCCGAAGGCAGTCGCTTAACCGACTGAGCCACCCAGGCGCCCCATTTTTCACCTTTCTTTGTGGGGTACTGTGCTATTGTCCTCACTAGATTATGGCTTGGGAGAATCACGCCCATTGCAAGTGCTCAAAAGCCATTGGCCCAAACTAACCAGAAGGCAGAGGACAAGGGAGCCTATTGATGGAGCTCATTTCTTTAGCCCTAGGAGTGCAGAGCAGAGTGGAGAAGGGTGAAGAGAAAATATAGAGTCCCATTCCATAGAAAAGCTAGCAAGCACTGGTGTGTTTATATACATTTTTTAAGTATATGTATTCTACATTAAGCTTCTTAAAAATTATTTGCTAGGCTTATTTGAGGTGGGAAGGCTCTTGACTAAGGATTTCTGAGCTAGAGGGTGGCCATATTTGTAATTTACCCTTTAAAATGAGGTGGAAAACATTTAAATGCTCAGTACATTTCACAGACTTAAGCTAATCTGTTTAGATGGTATCTTTTAAAATTTTTATTTTTTAAATTATTTTAAGTTGCCAGTAAAATATTTAAGATGGAAAGATCTATACTGACCAAGGTAAAATGAAGAGATACTGTTTTACTGCTCTGTACTTTGCACAGTTTTGCCTAAATGGATTTTTAAGTATGTAGTATCAAATCTGAGAAACATTCATGTTTTCCTCATATTTCTATGTCCATTGTAACCAGAAAAAGTAAAAACAGCACCTGGTTAATTTCATACCTGGTTGCACATAAGATAGCGTGGTTTCTTTTTTTCTTTGTTTTTCCCATGAAAGAGTTTTAATCAAAGGGATAATTTAAAAAAAACTCACTAAAGGTTTTTTTTTTTAATAGGACTATGGAGTACATCTCCGTTCTTACACATATTAGCAAAAAGAAGATGTAAAAGATCTATCTAAAAAGTGCCTTTGATTAATTCATCAGATTATCAAGTTTTAAAATAACATTTGCTTTTTTTCCCCTTCCTGAGTAATTATAGCTCAGATGTTTAATTTTGACTTGATAGAGTGATAGAGTGTGGCTGGCTATATAGACAGAAATGGTGTTTTGATATTTTAGCAGAATATATAAAAGTACCTATAAAATGCTAGTTCCAAAGAATATCGCTCTGTAGTGGTTTTTAAATTCTATTAAATTATATACCAATCTTCTATATTATGCTATCCTTGCCTAGTAGGGAAAAAATGGCATAATATTCTTTTTTGATAAATAACTACAATAATTATTTGGGAAATATACAAAATAGAGATGCCTTATGCAGATTCCATTTAAACACAAATGGTATTTGACAATGATGTCAGTGTTCATTTTTTTTGTTTTATTAAGAAACAATTGACATACATTAATGTATAAGTTTAAGGTGTACAGTACAGTGTGATAGTTTGGTTTACATATACTGTGAAATGATTGCCACAGTAGGTTCAGCTAACATCCATATTCCCATACAAATATAATAAAAAATATTTTCCTCTTGTGATGAAAACTCATAGGATTTACTCTCGGCAACTTTGCTACATATCATACAGCAGTGTTAACTATATTTACCATGTTGTACATTATATCCCTAGTACTTATTTATCTAATAAGTAGAAGTTTATACCCTTTGACCACATTCTTCTAATTTCTTCTATACCTACCATCTGCCTCTGTCAACCAGGAGTAGTCTGAGCTCTTTTTCTATCTTTTTCTGTGAGGTTTTTTTTGTTGTTGTTATTTAGATTCTATATGCAAGTGAGATCATATAGTATTTGTCTTTCTCTAACTTATTAGACTTACCAGAATGCCTTCAAGTCCATCCATGTTGCAAATGGTAAGATTTCCCCATTTTTTATGATTGAATAATATTTCATTGTATATATAGCACAGCTTCTTTGTCCAGTCATCCATTGACGGACACTTAGGTTGTTTCTATGTCTTGGCTATTGTAAATAATACTGCTATAAACATGGAGGTGCAGATCTTTCCAGTTAGTGGTTTCATGTCTTTTGGATGTATTACTAAAGTGGATCGTTAGATCATACGGTAGTTCTATCTATAATTTTTGAGGATCCTCCGTTGTGTTTTCCATAGTGACTACAGCAATTTACAGTCCCACCAACAGTCCATGGGAGTTGCCTTTTCTCCACATCCATACCAACATTTGTTATCTCTTACTGACAGTGGTCATTCTAACAGGTGTTAGGTGATAACTCATTGTGGTTTTTATTTAGTATTTCCTTAGTGACTAGTGCTATTGAATATCTTCTCATGTACCTGTCGATCTTTCATATCTTCTTTGGAGAAATGTGTTTCAGGTCCTTTGCCCATTTTTTCAATTGGGCTATTTGTTTTCTTGTTATCGAGTTTTCTTGTTTATTGAGTCCTTTGTTTTCAATATTAATCCCTTATGCGATGTATGGTGTGCAGAAATTTTCCCCCATTCCACAGGTTGTCTTTTCACTTTGTTGATTTTTTTTTCCTATGCAGAAGCTTTTTAGTTTGATATAGTCTTACTTGTTAATTTTTTTTATTTTGTTGCTTGTGCTTTAGGTATCATATCCCTAAAAATCATTACCAAGACCTATATCCATGTCAGGAAGCTTTATTCCTATGTTTTCTTCTGGGAGTTTCATGGTCTCAGCTCTTACATTTAAAAAACTTTTAATCCATTTCAAGTTAAATTTTGTGAATGCTGTAATATCGGTCCAGTTTCATTTTTTTACACATGGCTATCCAGTTTTCCCAACACCATATATTGAAGACATAGTTTTTCTACATTGATTGTTCTTGTCTCCCTTGTCAAATATTGACTGTATATCCGTGGGTTCATTTCTGTGCTCTAGATTCTGTCCCATTGGTCTGCTTCTCTGTTTTTACACAAGTACCACCTTGTTTTGATGACTATAGCCATTTGATATACCTTGAAATAAGGAAGTGTGATGCCTCCTGCTTTGTTCTTCTTTCTCATCATTTCTTTAGCTATTCTGCATCTTTTATGGTTCCATGTAAATTTTAGGAGTGTTTTTTCTATTTCTATAAAAAAATGACATTGGAATCTTGATAGGGATTTCATTGAATCTGTAGATGAATTTTAGTAGTATTGACATTTTAACAATATTAATTCTTCCAAGTCACGAATACAGGATACCTTCCTATTGGCATCGTCTTCAGTTTTGTTCATCAAAGCCCTGTAGTTTTCTGAGTAGAAATTTTTTGCTTCTTTAGTTTTTATTTCTAAGTATTTTGTTGTTTTTAATGCTATTGTAAATGGGACTTATTTTTTTATTTTGCAGAAAAATTGTTAGCATTTAAAAAAACACTACTGATTTTGTATGTTAATTTCACTGAAACTTAACTGAATTCATTGATTAGATCTAATAGTTTTTTGGTTGAGTCTTCAGAACTTTCTATATATAAAATTAAGTTGTCTGTAAATTTTATTTCCTCTTTGCCAAATCTGATAACTTTTATTTCTTAATCTTGCCTGATTGCTCTAGCTAGGGTTTCTGTTACTATGCTGATTAATAAGAGTAGTGAACATGAGCACCCTTGTATTGTTCCTTCTCTTAGAGGAAAACCTTTCAACCTTTCCTCATTGAGTCTGATGTTAGCTGTGGGCTTACTGTATATAGCCTTTATTATGTTGAGGTATCTTTTAATCCTTTTAAACCTCAGTTGTTAAAAAGTTTTTATCGTGAATAAATGTTGAATTTAGTCGTGTTTTTTCTGTGCATATTGAAACAATAGTATAATCATTTTCTTTTATTCTATTAATGTGATTATCACATTGGTTGAATTGCAAATGTTGAACCGTCTTTGCATCCTGGGGACAAATCCCACTTGATCATGGTGTGTGATCATTTAATGTGCTGCTGAATTCACTTTTGTTCAGTTTTTGCATCTATATTCATCAGGGATATTGGTCTGTAGTTTTCTTTTCTAGTAGTGTCCTTTTCTGGTTTTGGTATCAAGATAATGGTGGCCTCATAAAATAAATTTGGAAGTATTCCCTCCTATCTGACTTTTCAAAAATGCTCAAGAAAGATTGTTTGTTAATTCTTCTTTAAATGTTTGGTAAAATTCACCAGTGAAGTCATCTGGGTCTGGAGATTTTTTGATTACTGATTCAATCTAATTACTAGTAATTGGTCTATTTAGATTTTCTGTTTCTTTCTACTTTAGTCCTGGTAAGTTGTATGTTTGCAAGAATTTTTCCATTTCTTCCAGTTTGTCTTGTTTGTTGACAGGCTCTTAAGATCCTTTGTATTTCTGTGGTATCAGTTGTGATGTCTCCTTTTTCATTTATCTTTTTAGATAAAAAGATACATTATCTTTTTAATTTACGGCCCCTTTTTCCCTTGGTTAGTCTAGCTATCAATTTGCGTATCTTTAAAAAAAACTCTTAATTTAAATAATATTTTCTGTTTTTATGTTCCCTATTTCATTTATTTCTGCTCTAATCTTTTTTTCTTTTTTCTGCTAAGTTTGAGTTCACTGTGTTCTCCTTTTTCTAGTTCCTTAAGGCATAGCGTTGGGTTGTTTGGGACTTTCTTCTTACTATAGAAGTATATTGCTATAAACTTTGCTCTTACAGTTGCTTTTGCTGCATCCCACAAGCACTAGTATGTTGTGTTCCCATGTCATTTGTCTCAAGAAACTTTATTTCCCCTTTAATTTCTTCTTTGACTCATTGGTCATCCAGGAGAGAATTTAACTTCCATGTACTCATGAATTTTCTAGTTTTCCTCTTGGTAATGATTTCTAGTTTTATGTTATTGTGATCAGAGAAGACACTTGGCATGATTTTAATCTTCTTGTATTTGCTAAGAGGTATGTTGGGCCTAACACATAATCCATTCTAGAAAATGTTCCATGAGCACTTGAGAAGAACATGCATTATTCTGTTGTTGGATAGAATGCTCTGTATATGTCTATCAGGTCCTCTTGGTCTATAGCATTGTCCAAATATGCTGTTTACTTATTGATTCTCTGATCTATCTATTGAGAGTGGAGTATTAAAGTCCTCAACTATTATTGTATTACTGTTTGTTTCTTCATTTAGTTCTGCTAGGTTTTGCTTTATATATTTAAATGCTCCAATATTAGGGACATAAATATTTACCATTGTGATATCTTTTTCATATATGAATTATTTAATGCTATTCTCTGGCTCTTTTTTCCATTTTCGGTTTAAAGTCTGTTTTGTCTGATGTAAATGTAGGTACCCCTGTTTTTTTGGTTACTATTTGCTAGAAATGTCTTTTCCATCTCTTCATTCTCAGTCTATATGTGTCTTTTAAGCTAAAATTAGTCTCTTGTTGGCAGCATATTATTAGATCTTATTATTTTATTCATTCAGCCATTCCATAACTTGTAAATGGAAAATTCTGTTTACATTTAAAGTAATTGTTGATAGGTAAAGGCTTATGATTGCCATTTTGTCCATTATTTCATGGTTGTTTTGTAGATTTGTTTTTTTTTTTTTTTATCCTTCTGTTTTTTGGTGTGTTTTGATGTCTTTTGGTATCCATTGCTTTGACTTTATCATGTTCTTTCTTGTAAATACTACAAGATCTTCCCCTTGAGATTACCATGTGGCTTTCATAAAATATCTTGAAATGATAACACCCTTTTTTAAACTGATAACAACTTTAATAGAATTTGTATACTTTACACTTTTATATCTTCTCCCTCTCTATTTTAGGTTATTGCTATTAACCATAACTACAAGAATCTGATTGTAGTTACACATATAAAAAGCTTGTAAATGGTATTTTACTATATTTAAACTTTCAAACTAGAGTTGTAAGTGAATTATGTGCCACTATTACCATATTGCAGAATGTAATTATGACTATATTTATACCAATACCACTGAGATTTACACTTTTTTTTTCATTTTTTAAAATTTTATTATGTTATGTTAATCACCATACATTACATCATTAGTTTTTGATGTACTGTTCCATGATTCATTGTTTGTGTATAACACCCAATGCTCCATTCAATATGTGCCCTCTTTAATAGCCATCACCAGGCTAACCCATCCCCCCACCCTCCTCCCCTCTAGAACCCTCAGTTTGTCCTCAGAGTCCTCAGAGTCCATAGTCTCTCATGGTTCATCTCCCCCTTCAATTTACACTGTCTTTTAATGTTTTTATGATATTAATTAGTATTCTTTCACTTCCACTCAAGAACTCCCTTTGGCATTTTTGGTAAGGCTGGTGGTAATGAAATCTATCAGCTTTTGTTGGTTTGGGAAAGTCTTTATCTCTCCTTCACTTCTGAAGGACAACTTCACCAGGTATAGAATTCTTGGTTGACAGTTATTTTCTTTCAATATTTTGAATATATTATCCCCTTCTTTCTAGCCCTGAAAAATTTCTGTTGAGAAGTCTTCTGATAGTCTTATGGGATTTCTCATGTATGTAAGTTCTCTTTCTGCTCTTAAAATTCTTTGTCTTTGATTTTTGACAATTATAATGTGTCTTGGTTTAGCCCTGTTTGGGTTCAATCTATTTGAGATTTTTTAGGCCTCATGGATCTTGATGTCCATTTCTCTCTGGGGACTTGAAAAATTCTCAGCCATTATTGCTTTAAAAATACTTTCTATCCCTTTCCATTCTCCTTCTGGAATTCCCATAATGTGAATGTTTCTTTCATTGTGTCTATAATTTCCATAGGCTTTCTTCATTCTTTTTTGTTCTTTTTGCTCTTCTGACGGAGTATTTTTTCTAATGTCCTATCCTCCAGATTACTAATTCTCTCTTCTGCACAGTCAAAATTATTTTTGAAACTCTCTATTGAATTTTTCAATTACTGTATTTTCCAACTCTAGGATTTCTGTTGGGTGGTTTTTGATGATTGCTTCCCCCCCCCCCAAACTGCTCATTTGGTCATGCATTATTTTCCTGATTTCATTTAGCTGTCTGTTTTTGTGCTCTTGTACTTCACTAAACTTCCTTAAGTGTATTACTTTGGATTTTTTGTTTGACAGTTCATATATCTCCATTTTTTTAAGATCAGTTATTAGAGTCTTACTAGTTTCTTTTGGTGCTATTATATTTACTTGATTCCTTATGTTGAGGAGTACACATTTGAGTGACTGGGCTCCTGTTCCAGATTTTGCAGTTTTGTTTTGGCAGACTGATTTCTTCACCAGTCAGTTCAGTTTGGGTTTCTGGGTTGCTAATAACATTCTTGAGCAGGTGGGCCTGTTTCTGTCACTTTTGGAATGAGGCAACTGATTGTGCTCTGAGGACAGGAATGGGAAAGAGTACCAAGGGCTCTTACCAAGAATAGTTGGATAGAACTGCTGGCTTTGTTCCCGACCCATGTGAGGCTGTAGGATATGTCCCAAGGTTGACAGGATTGTATGGTCAGATCTTACTAGATGATCAAGACTGGGTATTATATTAATTAGTAGATGGGGCTATGAATTAGCTTTCCTGCCCTGACAGGCAGTATGATGGGACCCAGGGCCTTTACAACACATTTTTAGGGACCTTGAATCAGGCCAGAGTGCATACTGAATTCCCTGGTCAGTTGAGACCACCAGTTTTGCTCTGCAAGGGGGCTGTACTCTCTGTTTAAGTGCCATTGTACTTAGGGCTATTGAATGGGTTATGCAGCTTCCTGTGTGCTCTGGTTAGGTTCTCTGTTCCCAGACAGGCTGAAAGCTGTATTCAGTGGTAAGTGGGGCTATGAGTTAAATTCCCTGCTTGGGAGCAGCAGGAGAAGCAGCTCTTAAGCCAATAAAGCTCTTTATGTGTTGCCTTAATTAAAGCCAACCCACACCCCAAGTTCCATGACTGAATAGAGCCACCGGCTTTGTTATAAAACTGTCAGCTCTGCCACCTGCCTCTTGACTTGAGTGCTTCTGGGCCACACAGCTTCCAGGAGTTGTTACTAGCCCTTCTGGTCAGAGGGGGCTGGAAGATACTCTCCACAGTGTGTGGAGAGTATGTTTCAACTACCTTGCTTGAGTGGGAGGGCTAAAGGACTTCTCCAGAGCTACTCTTAATTTCCCAAACAGGCTCTCCAGTTGGGAGAGCCTGGGAGCTACACTCATCCTTGGCTGAACATTAACTCTTCTGCCTGTGCTTCCCATGAGAAGCCTCCATGCTTGGTACTACTGGCTTTGCTCTGGGTGTGATCAGTTCTGTCTGCCTGCCTCTTTACTCAAGTGCCACTGGACTGCACTGCTTCCAGGAGTTGTTGCCAGCCCTTTCAGTGAGATGAGGCAGGAGGACGCTCCACAGCAGATGGGACTGTGATTCAGCTCCTTGTCTGGGCATGGGCAAACCAGGTCTGGGGCTGGCAGAAGTCCTTGTTTGATTATCCAAATTAGGCACCTGTGTGCCACACCAAGTTCCCTAATCAGAGTGTACCCCCTGATCTGGTATTGTAGATGAGCAAAACCACTGGGTAGGATTACTACTTGGGCACTGTGCGTATGAACTCAGTCTGCCAAGATCCATATGTTGGTTGTGGCAAGCCCCTTCTCTCTCACAGTCAGATTCCCAGTGTTTGAGCCCTGCAGATTCCCTTACGATCCCTGTAGTGCAAGATCAGACAGAGTAGGGGTTCCCAGAAAGCAACCTACAATGTCAGGGAAGCTCACTAACTTCCCAGGTTCTCTTTTCTCACTGAAGGAATGGAAGACTCGGGGGAGATCTCTTTCTGTCATGTTGTGCTGGCCTGGGGGGGTGATAGTGCCTTTCTTGAACCATTTCCCTTACCCTTCTAATGCCATCTGTCTTGGTCTCTGTTATGGAGGGGTGCTTCAGCCTCTGCCCATGTTCTAGGATTCTGTCATTGCTGTCTTTTCAATAGTTGCTAGATGTTCTTCCTGTAATGGGGAACAATGTCAGGAACAACCCTCATCACCATCTTGGTGATGTCACAGCATTTATCTTTGATCAAAAAATCTAGCTACCCAGTACTATTTAAAACAAACAATAAACATCATAAAACCTGAAACTAATATAACACTCTATGTCAACTATACTGGAATTTAAGACAATAAAATGAAAAATAAATGTCATATAAAATGATTTGTTCTAGATAACCACTCTATTTGTTTAATTCATATTTATGATCAATTGTTATACAAGATTCCGGGTAATGCATATTGATGAGATAGATGTAATACAGTCAATTTATATATTTTTTTGTTGTTGTTGTTAAGATTTTATTTATTTTATTTGAGAGAGAGAGAATGAGAGACAGAGAGCATGAGAGGGAGGAGGGTCAGAGGGAGAAGCAGACTCCCCGCCGAGCAGGGAGCCCGATGCGGGACTCGATCCCGGGACTCCAGGATCATGACCTGAGCCGAAGGCAGTCGCCTAACCAACTGAGCCACCCAGGCGCCCCAATTTATATATTATTTTTTAAAGTACCGTGTAATTGGGTGGATTTGAAATTTGCAACGGCTGTCTGGTTTTACTAATCCTTGAAAATTTTAAAAGGGAAAAATGAATAAAATATAGCTACAGATGACACAAACATCTAGATGTCACTGTTTGAATATCAATAATTTATAAAGCTTCCTGAATAAAAATAAACATTAGAATTATTTCCATTTTATATCTCTTCTCAGTTTACCCTTTCATGTAAGTGCTAGCAATCAAAAGGTAAGCAGTAATCCATATTCTAGACTATTAATTAAGGAGAGAGAGGTGAGGGGGAAAGGGAAGAGGGAGAGGAAGAGAGAGAATCTTAAGCAGGCTCCACATCCAGCACAGAGCCCAACACAGGGCTCGATCTCACAGCCCTGAGATCATGACCTGAGCTGAAATCGAGAGTCAGACACTTAACCAACTGAGCCACCCAGGCACCCCTATTCTAGATTATCAATAGGTATGTCAGCTATTTGATATTTTATATAAGCCTATAGAGGTGTATTAAGCCCTGACACAGATTATAGATACCATATTAAGAGCTCAAGTTCTTTGGTTTGTGCTTTTGCCATATTGTCACTTTTGGATGAGAAAAGTATTTCATTAATACCCGGAGTTTTTCTAATTTATATTTTCGTTTAAATGTATTCATTACAGTAATTGTACTACATTTATTTAAACTGCAAATAAACATACCCTTTAAGCAGTTTCATTCCCAGAACTTAGTCAAAAGAAGAAAAAAAACTATCAATACATAAAGTTACAGGAGATGATAGTTGTTACCATGATATTTTGTATTAACAAAAAATTTTGAAAATAAGCTAAATGTCTACCAATCAGGGAATGTTTTATACATCATGGTGTAGGCATTGCTTAGTCTGTTTCTTCAGAGGTGCAGATGGCAAAGATGTCATTAGGGAAAGTGCATATAGGAGGGAAAATTGTAAGGGAGCCAGATAAGACTGTGCGAGCCATCAGGCTACAAAGCAAGTCTGACTCCAGTAAAGAGAGAGGGAGAGATTGGATGGAAGCATCATAGACTGCCATGTAGCCTAAGGTAGGTTTGGCAAAGCCATCAGTCTTGCAGCCAAAGTCAGCCATCAGAGGAGCCCATGTCTAGCAGGAATAGATAAACTATCCTTGCCACACTTGGTCATTGCCTGGGAGAAGCTTGTGGGAGACCTGGCCTTGTGCAAAACATGGTGATGAATTTCAGATAGTTACTAGGGCTTTTGGCCAATTACACCTGCTGTAGCTGGTGGACTACAGCCACATTCTCATGGCCATCACAAGCATCCCATGCTATGAACCTATAAAAAACAAGAACATAATGACTTGGAATATGGATTTATTGGAAGGATTTCTATAATAAGTAAAAATAAGTTACATAATAATATGTAATGACCTCACTGAAAACTATATGTGTGACATTTTCATAGCTTCTCATAAAGTAGAACCATATAATAACCAAGAACAATTAAAAACCTATTTTAACTAACATGTGGAAGAAAGAGAACTAAAAATAATGCTGATGACAGGTATCAGTCATCAGAGATAGAAATGTCCTACCCCTTATAGGTATAGTTTTTCACCAGTTTAGTTTTTCAAATCTTTCAAAGATGACTTTTAGCCTGGAAATCTTCTTAGACCCACCTCCTCCTCCTTCCCCTCTTTGTCAGTTCTCTGCTCTTCTTCCCAGGGTCTCTACCATATGTTCCTTCGCACTTTTCTTTTTCATCTCCCTTTATTTCCACCATCATGTCTCTATTAAAATAGAAATTCATTCTTCATTCATTTACTTATTCATTTCTTTTTCTTTTTCCTCCATTTATTTTTAAATGTGGGAAATTTACTTACGTGTGGACTGAATGGGCCAATGACGCCTAAAAGCTAGTGTTTGTGTAATAAACATGTGAACTCTGACCTTTCTTTTGTTAGAAATGTTTTGTGTTTTGGGGGTTATTTTGTAAAATTTCTTATTGAAGAAGAAAATAACAAGAATAATGAAGGAGGATGTCCAGACCTTTAGAGTTGGAATCCCTATGGATATAAATACTGACAACCAGTAGAATGAGTATCTGTTTCCAAGAGTCTCTGAGGGACTTTGGAGTTCAGGTGAAAAATCTTTTCCTTTCTTTTTTTTTTTTTTTTTAAGAGGCAAAAGGCAAGTATCCCTTCTTGTACGTGAGTCCAACACAGTCGTGTCTCCAAGCATTAGTGCATTAGAGAGCTGAAGTAGACAGAAACTTTGATACAGACACCAGTGAGCCCTAAAGCAATGCACATTCCTTTAAATTGGGGGCAGAAGACATTTTATCAACTGAGAGCAACACAGCTGGGTGCCACTGCATGACTATAATCTGAGAGACCCATTTATAATCAAGAGAGGGATCATAGAAATTGTGGACATTTTTTTCTGGTAGTAATCTGACTAGATGTGTTCTCTCAGGCTGCTGAATATAAAGAAAATCTAGCATGATCCCATCTCAAAGTCTACCTTTCCAAGTTTATCTCCTTGCTTTTGTTTAAATATTTACAATACAAACTGAATCATTTACAATTCCCCAGGTAATTCCCAGTTTACCTACCTTTATGACTGATAATACCATGTTCTCTATTGGGGTCCATCTTTGCATCTACAAACACTACTCAACCTTCAGGGTTCAGCTCAGATATTACCCACACCCTTGCTACTTGGAGTGGTTCCTGAACCAGCCGCATCAAGGGATACGGAATAAATGCAAAAGCCCAGTCTTCAGTCCACATCCCAACCTTCTAACTCAGATTAATAAGATCCTCAGGCGATTCATAAGCACATTTGAGTTTGAAAAGTGCAGTCCTACACTAAAAAGGCTTTTTGCATTTCTTCGACCTAAAATAACCTTTTCCTGGTGTCTGAAGACTGCACATGTATTTTCTTTTTAGTGCTTCTCCTATCTCGAAATGATCATTCTCAACTTGTCTTTAGGGCACAGCTGATTCCTAAGACTTTTTGTGGAGACTGGAGTCTTCCAAAACTGGAGTCTGCATTTACAAATCAGGAGATTTCCTATTTAGAAACTGTACTTTAGGTTTAGTGATGGTGGTGGCGATAGTTTTTAGAAAAATCAGAATGTCTAGAAACATGGCCAGAGCAGCTAGAATGGCTGCTCGGGGACAGTGTGTCTTTAGCCAGGCTTGTGTTTCCAGTGGGCCACAGTCCCCACCACATTCGAATGTGCCCTGATTGACTGGCAGCTTCAGTCCTTTCTGTTGCCTGCTTCGCCTCTGACATTTGAGTTGGCCCCAGATGCATGCACATGGACCTGGAGCTCCCGCCTGGAGGAAAGGCAAGTCTTTGTCCTGGTCAATATCCTGGTTCTAGCAAATATCCAAAAAGTTCCTATTAAATCAATGTTACTGTGTTACATAAACATGTTTTTAAGGTGATATAAAACAGCACACGACCACAAAAAATTTACAACCTAGTTGTGACCTTAAAATTACATTTGACGCCAAATGCTAATGAGGCTGCTAAGAACCTCCATCGTTCCTACAGTGCTGGTGGGGTAGAAAACGGAACAGTTCCTCTGGAAATAGTTTGGCAGTTTCATATAAAACTAACCATGTCCTTACCATATGCCACCCGGCAACCGTGCTCTTGGCTATTTGTCCCAGGGGGATGAAAACTTATGCTCCCCCAAAAGCTGTACGGGAATGTTCATAACAGCTTTAGTCACAATACTCCAAAACTGGAAACCGTCTAAATGTCCTTCAACTGGTGAATGAGTAAAAACCTGCTAAGCCCACACCTTAAAATACTATGCAGCAATAAAAAGGAATACCATAGTGAAAAATGCAAGAACTTGGTTGGCTCTCAAGGGATTTATGCCTTGTGGGAAAAAGCCAGTCAAAAAAGGTTGCATACTGGGGCGCCTGGGTGGCTCAGTCGGTTAGGTGGCTGCCTTCAGCTCAGGTCATGATCCCAGGGTCCTGGGATCGAGCCCCACATTGGGCTCCCTGCTCAGTAGGGAGCCTGCTTCTCCCTCTCCCACTCCCCCTACTTGTGTTCCCTCTCTGTCAAATAAATAAATAAAATCTTTGAAAAAAGGTTACATACTGTATGATTCCATTTATATATTTTTGAGATAAAATTATAGAGATGGAGAACATATTAATGGTTGTCAGGAATTAGGGGAGGGGAGGGTACGGTATCAAAGAATAGCACAAAGGAGATTGATGGTTATGGAACAATCCTCTATTTTGGTGGTAGTGTGACCAATCTGTGCATGGGTTAAAATTATGTAAAACCACACACACACACACACACACACACACACAGGATTAATGCATGTAGAATTGAAATCTGAATAAGCTCTGCCAACTGTACCAATATCAATCTCCTGGCTTCTGTTATACTATAGTTTTCATTAGATGAAACTGTGTAAAGGATGCACAGGACGGTCCTGTAGATTTCTTTTTTTTTTTTTTTTACAACTTCCTGTGAATCTATTAATCAATATTAAATTTTCTTTAAAATACTATGGTAAAAAATACATTGGCAAGTACACATGATTGAAATGACTTCTTTTTTGGTCATTTTCTTTTCTAGTTAGGGCTGAGAGATACTGAGGTCAGAGGACTTTATTTTTTGAAGGGTAGTCTAGGAATCTAAAGAAAGGGAGAAAAACCATAGAAATACACTCCTATGTACTTGTGTATCTAGTCTATGACTTATGTGTCCAGTTACAAAACTCCTACCAGGCTTTGATAAGCTACCATTAATGTGACGATTGTTTCTGGGGAACCCCAGCTGGGTAAAGTGCAGCTGAAGATGTTTATTATCACACATTAGCATGACATGTGATTCATGCAGCTTAAGAAATGCTGATGCAGGAAAGCTTTCCCAGTTGAGGGAAGACAATGGAGTTTAAATATTCACTGTATAATAGCTGGTGATAAAGTCCATATTATGTAGGAATAGTTTATTTTGATACTCTTCTCTCAGCCAATGCAGTAGGATTTGTTTATTAGTGTATGCTTAGCCAGACATTTTATAGCTATAATATCAGTGCAGATTTATAGCGCATAAAGTAGTGTTCTAAAGATTCTCACTACAGGGGCGCCTGGGTGGCTCAGATGGTTAAGCGCCTGCCTTCGGCTCAGGTCGTGATCCCAGGGTCCTGGGATCGAGTCCCGCATCGGGCTCTCTGCTCCTTGGGAGCCTGCTTCTCCCTCTGCCTCTCTCTCTCTCTGTCTCTCATGAATAAATAAATAAAAATCTTTAAAAAAAAAAAAAAAAAGATTCTCACTACAGTATGTTCCTGTTTAAAAAAATTAAAGCCCCAAATCACAAGAGTTCCACCTCTGACTAAAAAGAAAGGTGATTTCAATACAGAATTAATAGTAAATAATAACCCAGGCAGTGAGGGTTTGGACACTTGTCTCCGAGATGTTGCCATGTTTCCCATGATTGTTTCTCAAGCACTCAAAGTAAAATGGGGCAGGGAGGAGGAAAAGGATTAAACTGAAAGTCCAGATATCTAAAATTTTATAACCAGTTTTATCACTATTCTTGTGTCCAAGTTTCTTTTATAAATATCGGCACATTAGTTTTATAGGGTTACTATTGACTGGTGACGGAAAGGTAGTAAATGTGGAGGTTTTGTTTCAACAAAGCATTTACTTCATTTCCACAGTAGTCTAGTGAGCACAATGCAAAAACATTGGCTGAATATAGCTTATGGGTTTGCCCTTTGGTTGAACGAGGGAGCATGAACTAGAGAACTGATTGGTGTTCCCGCTAAAATCACTGTGGAACCTTGTGTAGAAGGGCTCTTTCACTGGCCCATCACTGAAAAACTCAACCATCAGTGGCTCATATGACCAGACAATAATGGGTCTCAAATTGAGAGTTGACAGGGAGTTAAGAGATAAAGCATATATATATGAGATGACGTAAGTTACTCAAAGGATCTGGAAAGGATTGATAAGAAAGGTAATTGAAATCAAACAGAATGAACCTTAATAGAGTCCATAGAAATTTTATGTATCTTCCCACAGAAATCAAATAAAAATCTAAGATGAGCATATCAAAATTCATGGTAGTACATCTGCAAAAAATAACTCAGGGAAGTTTGGACGAGTATCGGCTCAAGCCATCAACAGCATAACGTGGCCATTTAAAGAGCCAGCAATAGTCTTTGTATAGTGTCCAAGACAAGGGAGTTAATAATCATATCTTATACTGGTTGGACCACATCTAGAGTAGTGAGATTAGTTTTTGGCTTTAGACAGACCAATAAATTCTCTAGTGTATCAAACTAATGAATGTGGTGATGCGACTGAAGCGATGCCATATATAAGAATACTGTTGAGGTACCTGAGGATGCCTAGGGAGAAAAGACATGATAAGTCCTCAAATATTTCATGGTACCTATCAAGATGACAGGAGATTCAATCAGGCAAGCCCCAGTGTCAAGTTCTAGGAAGGTAGCTCTTGAGTGGATATAAATTTAAAATTGCTAACTATTAGAGGTGTCAGGTTAAATGAACTACCTTGAAAGAGAAAAGGATGGCCTATCCTTTCCTTTTGCCATCCTTTTGCCTATCCTTTTGCCTATCCTACTGGATTCTGCATCAGCTACAGAAGGTGACCCTTGAAAGATGTTAAGAAAGCCAAAAATCATTTATAAGTTATGACTCCTAAACCTTTCTAAACTGAATAAACCATGTGATCTTATAACTACATGGTTTCTGTGACTATGGCCATACCATCTAGTTTAAGAATGATTACTGAATTAATTAATACAGGAGAATTTTCATGCCTAAACATGCTCAGGACAGAACAATGAATATAGTGTGTCATCATAAAGGAATCAGTGAAAGTTCAGTCTAATTTTCACTGTGTCCTAATAAAGTTTAGACTCTAAATGGTAGTATTTATAATGATTAATATCCCAATTTCTTAAAACTCCCAGTAGCATCTATAGCTATAAGACAAATAGCACAGTGGATTGAAGAGAATATATCATTGCAAAAGTCATATTAGTTATCTGAAAAACAAAACAATTAAAAAAAAAAAACATAAATGAGCATGATGATATACAAACTCTCTTCTTGTATCTCTGTTCATCTGTATTTAATGCCATTGATAGAGCTAGCCTTGTTTTTCTTCCCTTGATTTCCATGAAACTACATATTCCTGACTTTCTCCTACTCCTCTACCTAATCATTGTCAGTAAACTGAGAATTTCTTCCCTTTCTTTCCAAACTTTAATTGATTATATCCATCCAAGACCACCTTCTTCCCATTCTGTACTCTCACCAGAGGGTATGTTAATCACCTCCAGGCTTTAAATGACATCCATATGCTTATGGTTCCTAAACTTAAGTCTGACCCTAACCTTTATTTTGATTTTCAAATATGTATATCCACCTTTCCATTGGATGTGTTGATTGCATTAGCCATGTTTTTTGGGGGTTTTTTGTTTTGTTTTTAATTTTCTGCATTCTGGTGTTTTGACATCTGAGGCCTTGTTGTACACAAAGGGACTGTCCCTCCCAAGGTTAGCTAATTCTAGAGATAATAAATAATTCACTCCTGAGCATGTCTTTGAAATGCAAACCCACCAACCCAGAGCCCATACTCCTAACCACCTCCTTCATCAGTTCTTATACTCTGGGCCACAGTTCCCCTGCCCTAATAACCTCAGGGTCAGACAACTAGGGACAACCCATATACTCCACAGTCTGCTGAGAGTATTTAAACGAGCAAATCCTCAACCTCTTTACCCTGCTCACCCATTACTTTCTGAGAAAACCACGCTAAATACTCAACACCCTCCCCAACCCCCCCAAGCCCCGCCTTCTCCACCAACAACCTTTTGCCTCCTGATTGACCCGGCACTTCCCACTGTGTCCTGACTTGCCATGCCTTGCCTCCTGTTCCATAATGCTTATGTATATTTCAGAGTTTATCCACATGTCACTTTCTCAGATAAGACCTACTAGGTTAGAGTTTCTTGCATCTTTAGTATTCAGTACCTCTTTCAGAAGAAATAAATATTTATGTATATTTTGTCTCTTAGCCTAGACTATAAGCCTCATGTGGCCAAGAACCATGTATGTTTCTTGTGCCTCACCTAGGGGAGATGCCAATATATTTATGGAATAAATGTACTAATAATACTTTAAGACTTTTCTGCCATTTGGAGTTAATGACATACAGGTCTTGAATTGGATAAGGTACTCCTTGGTTTTCAACAAAGTTCAAAGGGCAGGAGAAAAACATTTACTGCTTCTCATGACGAAGACATTGCAAATGTTCTTTTTTTTTTTTTTTTTTTGTGAGCACTCATTTGTTTAGTGAAGTATGGTGCATCTATTTTAACCTTATTACTCAAATTGTGATTCACAGACCAGCATCAGCAACACATAAAAGGTTGAGCCCCCAGACCTGCTGAATCATAATCTGCCTTTTAACAAAATGTCCAGGTGATTCATAAGCACATTAAAAAATGGAGAGGCACTGAGCCATATTATCTTCATATTTATGATATTCACTATTTAAAATTATTTAAAATTTTCCAATATAATAGAGCACATCCCTGGGAGAGAGTAAACTGAGTAACTGATGGTTGGTTTCTATCACCCTCCAAGGGATATCCCTTATAAGGAAATGTACAGACTGTGTTTGGCACCCTCCTGATTAGGTTTTTTCTTGACCAAAAAACAAAACCTTTCAAAGTCGAATCAAAAGAGAAAGCAGATGGAGAACAACTTCAGAGTTGAAAATTCAGTCTGTAGGCCCATTTCACATGATGATGTGTAATACAAGCAGCTAGTTTATAGCCTGTCATTAGGAATATACCTGCAAACCAGACATTTCTGAGAACCGTTTCATTTCAGCGACCGAGTTGCTGTGTGCAACTGCAGTTATTGAGAGTGATTTCTAATTATTCTGGCTTCCTTCGGGTAAATTACCAGAGAGAACTTTAATTTGCCATATGGTTTGCTGATACGCTACTATTCACAAGCCATCTTTAGGCACAGTTCATCGGCAGTCAGGTGCTCTGTTTGTTCAGGCATCTGGGAGCCACCACTGATGAATATCACTGAAGAGAGTGGTTAATTTTATTAGCCGCTAAGAATCTACTGTGAATAATCGTATTTGCTTCATGTGAACTCTTATCCCAGAATGTGTATCACAAATAATATATTTTAAATGCAGCATCCCCTTAAAACTCATACCAACACTGGTAATGAAATTCCAGAGGAGAAGGTACAGGATTTTGTTCCGAGTTTGCAATCTGGGGTCGAGGGATTCTCCTCCCTCCCCCACTCTGTTTCCACTGCTGTTTTTATTAAGTTCTGACAACCTCACCCGGAAAGATATCAATCCCTCCCCCACAGGGCTTAGACTCTAAGCCAGTCTGTCAGTACAACTCAGACATGTTTCTAATAACCATTTAGAAGCTCTGTGACAGAATTCTTTTTCCATTTGTCAAGAACTATACACAGGCATTTTGATCATTGTCACAATTTAGAGAGCAGGTAACAATGAATGTGCTGAGACTCCCCCTCCTAGACTCTGATAGATTCTGTTGGAGGCTCGAAGATTTAATGAAAACAGAGAGCTTGGGGGTAGAGTACATTTTTTCCACTTTCCCCTTGCCCCCCTCTATGCTTCGCTCACCCATTGCTCTCCTTTCCCTGTGATCCTCTATGGGGTTTTTTCTTATTCCCAAAAAGAGTAACATGGACAGGCCAGGAGGAAATTTAAATGTTTTAGGATAGATACCACTCTAAAAATATGCTATGTCCACATTCTCTAGAAATCACTTTAAAAATTGTGAGCATTTTATTTTCATAATTTTACTACACCGTGAATTCTTGCTTATAAGAAGAGATCGCATAATCTTGAGAGGTTTGAGTTCTGTTTCAGGCCTCAGATACCTAAATTTTTGTCCCATATCACATATATCTTGTTAAAATAATTCTCTGAACTCTTAGAAAATATTGGCAATAATGGAAAGAAATTTTGAGATTTGGTATATACTTATCACTAATATGTGAGATGTTGCTATAAAATAATGGGAATGACTTGAAAACATACATAAATCTTTGTCTACGTGCCCTACCTGTGTTCGTGCACAGACATAACCAGGATCTAGTGTGTGCACTACGTTGGTAACATCTGTAATAAGATGCAGTTGTGGTGAAGAGCACATGGCTTGGAGTCCAACAGAAATGAGGATGAGTTTTACTCACTTCTTCCCACTGTGACCTTGGATAAAACCATTTAAACTCTAGATGCTCTGGTTTCCCTCTGTACTGAGGGGGTGGATAAGATCTCCTTTACAAAGCTTTTAAATTAAAATGACAAACATACCTACGAAACTGTTAATGCTGTCTCTGGCTGCAAAATAAAAAATAAAGTGTGGCTATTGATATTATTTGTATAGACCCATTTCGAAACAAAAATTACTTTATTCGCCCATATTCAGAACAGCGCAACATGTCACAGTGGGTGCTTGCTGATCATTGGAATCAAACAGTGGCTCATTTGGTGACCCAAAGTTCCTTTAAGAAGAAACAAAACTACCCACAGGTATTGTACTGAGGATCTGTGATCCACACACAACACTGTGTTATGTTTCAGTTGAATGATGCAATGGGAATATAAAAATAGCTTACAAGTGTTACCGTGCTCTTGTGTATGCAAGTTTTATTCCTGAAAATAAAAGAATATTAAGTATATAACACTTGGTTTTTAATTTTTTATAAAAATTGTTTATCTAAAGGAAACTTAATATATGATTTTTTTAAAGATTTTATTTATTTATTTGACAGAGACCTAGAGAGAGAGCACAGATAGGCAGAGCGGGCAGGCAGAGGGAGAGGGAGAAACAGGCTCCCCGCTGAGTAAGGAGCCTGAGGCGAGGCTCGCTCCCAGGACTCTGGGATCATGGCCTGAGCCAAAGGCAGCTGCTTAACTGACTGAGCCATCCAGGTGCCCCAATATATGATTTTTGAAACCAGAATGAAGGTCAATAAGTGAAAAGCTGATAATTTCATAATTTTTCATTGAAGAGTGGGTTGCTTCAGAGGTGATACCAAATATATGTATATGTATGTATATACACATACACACATATATATAAACACACACACACACACATATATATATATATATATATATATATATGCGCACATGCCTACTAGAAAATAAGCTATTACCAAACCTTAACAGTAGACCCATTTCTACTTGGTACAAGGAAAAATGTTTGAGAGATAAATAACAGTGGTTTCCTCTGTTTTCATTATTATCTTGAATCCATTTTTGAAATGGGTATCCATTTCTCCCCCTTGGAAATTGCATGCTAATATCCTTCAAAATCAAATAGGCAATGATGGTGAAAGTAACATTTTTACAATAAACAATCACGTTGAAGAAGTACAACTATGTAAATCACTAATAAGTTTTTTAATCTTCACATAAGAGAACTTTCTGTTATACCTGATCTTAAAATGAGAGAGTACAAATGCAGTGATTGTAAAAGATACACCCAATTTTCTCATTTCTATGTGCATATTCTGGTGGCCATTCGAAGATAATATAAGCTTTAAATATTAATACTCACCACCTGCAAAAAAAAAAATACCACAAAGGCTTGGCTTTCCCATTCTGGTAACTGCTGAAAACTACAAATTAAAAATATAATGGCGTGTGCTTGTTAGAATATTTGAGTGATATTTGCTGCATAAAATGGCCTCTGGAGTAGCAATGACCTAGGGGGTACGTACAGTATTCCTGAAAATAATTAGTATTTGGGGACTAAGAGACCAGACCCATAGTGATTATTTTTCCATCTTTGCACATGATCAGAATAACTTCATTTTACTCCTATCACATTTTTATTGAAAATTCATGTCAACTATACTTCAGTAATAAATTTCAGAAAATAAAATTAGTGCATTTTGTTAGGGTGCAAAATGATCCGCAATCAAAACAGCTCTATGAAATATTCTGAGTCTTTACCAGACTGTTATACCATTTTTTAAATGGGTGATAGACAAGACAGTAGTGAAGAGAAGTTAAAATGTATGTGTTTTCACTCTAGTTAAAATTAGGTTTTAAATGCTGTAGTTGCAATTATTTTTTTTAGTGTGAATGAGATGGTAATCAGTTGAGAACTGAGGACTGGGCACAGTGTTCTGGCTGGTAAAGTGATAAATCCTTGAGCTTTTAGAAGTGTTCAGGCCCATAAAACCTGCAACTTCTACTCATTGTTTAAGCTGAGCAGTTTAATTTTCCTCAGACTCCATTAAGTGTTAGCTATTATCATGCTGAAATAAAAACTGTGCTTGCAAATTGTCAGTATTCCTATACTGAAGTCAGTCCATCTGTCGACCTCCATATTTAAATGATATTGACTATAAGGATGTTTAAAGGGGGAATATCTCGTTGTTGACTTTCTTCCAAGAGTCCGGCCTAGGATCCGGATATTCCTTGATCTTTGGTTTGGTCTTCCATTTTGCAGCCTCAGAAATTTGATTTTTGTCATCACAGATGACTGTAAGAGATTCATACAAACTCACGTGAAACAAATGATAACTAAATTGCCTAATTTATTAACTTATATTGAGAAATACATCTGCCACGGGGATGGAAGATGAAGATAGGCATCCTCTGACCAGAATGTTCCCTTCCATGTCAGAAAAACCACGACAGGCCAAATTAAAATCAAAAGATTGCTTGATGATCATCTAATCAGAACAAGAAAAATTATTTGTGTGATTTGTATATTTAATGGCACCAAGCTATACGAGAGGTAGCGATCCCCACAATTTGTGGTATCTGTCATGGAGAGAGGGTCCATCTCTGTCAGGGTCCCTGGTCTCCTGAAGAAATGAGCCTCTCTGACTGGCAGTCTGCCCACTCTCTCTCTTCTGAATAAGCCAATCATTCTTGAACTTTCTTCTTCACTTGCTGTGCTCACAGGGTCACCCTGTTAGTTTCCAAGTTAGTTTCCTGACTTTCAGATCCGGCTCCTTACATAATATTAGAGTGAGAAGTCCTTCCATTTCCCTGCTGTCATGTTCCTGAGGGCATATCCCTTAAACCCAGCGGAGTCTTCTGAATAGATTGGCAAAATCACCGGCACTGTCTTAAATGAATCTAGCTGTGATTCATTTAAGTGATAAAATAATAACTTAAATTTGAATAGCACATTAAAATTAACTTCGTTCCTTTTTGTGTGTTATCTCCTATGATAAAACAGTTCTATTTTTTTTTTAACTGAGAAAAGCCTAGTAGAACAAGAAATGCATTAATAGTTGTCATTCTAATAGCAAAATTCAAGGAAGGAGATACAATGATGTTTGTTGTTTCCATATTAACTGAACACCCACAGGAATCAAATTTAAGGTAAAGGTACATTATACATCAGCATGAAAGCTCCGTTAGACATAGTGTTCCTCCCACCATAAAAAGTATTTTTTGCCCTAGATTTTTGGCTTTGATTTTGACTTTAATTTTAATTGTGTTTTTTAATGTGGTGACCGTGGACAAAGCAATCACTTGATAAAGAATATTATTAGAATTCTGAGAGGCCATTATAATCCCAGACAGTCGGTACAGCACGGTGAAGAATAATTGTGTAGAATTTGCAATCAGTGCTTGGGGCATTTTCCTGTAGCTTCAGAGAAATTCTAGCAGAACATTTATGTAACACATAAGGAAAAGCATTGCTTGTAGAATGGAGCAGAATCCATAAGAGCAGAGGTAGATGTGATGGAAGTAGAGCCCTCCCCCCACAATGGTCAGAGGCACTCAGAGTCAACTGGTGATTATCATTCTTATCATTCATGTTAGAGTTAAAGCTCCCATTGACTACATTCTCCCCATTTGTCAGACAGGAGACCAGTCTTTTAAATGCATCATGTGATTGATTTCATCCCTATAGCAACTGAATGAGAAAGATAATGTTATTATTGCCAACAAGGAAAGTGATATTTTTAATTTTTCAGGGGTAGGAGAACTAGGATCTGCAGAATTAATCTTCTTTTGCTCCAAGACCTCTCCTTGGGTGTTTGCTTCTGGTCTCCTAGCTATAGACTCTTGGTTGATTGCCATTCCTCCAAGAAGCACACCTCATGTATTTCCCTAAGATTCAGATCTGTAGCTTCATTCTCCCATTGGACGTTTCCACTCAGATGTCCTGCAAATACTAACAACATACCATTTCTAAAAACTTTTTTTAGAAACTTTTCCATATATGATTCTGCTTCACCTGACATACTCTTGACTTTATTTAACAGCATCACCATCAATACATTCTCTCAGTAAAATGCTCATTTTCTACCCTTCTCTGGACCTCAGTTCAGTATGTAGTCAGTCACTAAATCCAGTTGACTGTATCTCAGGAATACTCTCTGTATTTTACTTCTTTTTTCCTCTGATGCTGCTACCGCCTTTCTGTTCTAAGCACCGGTTTCCATGAACAAGCTTCCCCCTTACTAGTCTTATCCTATTCTAGTAAATCCTTCATAGTCTCTTCAAGTAATCTTCACTAGTAGCACATCTGACTGTGAGACTCCCCAGCATGAGCAAACCACCAGTTTTCTCCACTGGCATAGCATGTCAGGCCTGTGGCAAAGGCAATCCAGCTATTTATCACTTTTCCATTCATCCTGGGAAGGCAGCTGGACTATGTTGCCAAGCGTCCCTTGCAATAAGACTTAGCCAGGTCACTGAGCTCTAGCCAAGAAAATGTGGGCAGAAGTAAGATAGACCATTTCCAGGCCAGGCTTCCAGGTGTGTGTTGATGCCCAGGGCTCCCTCGGAAGCTCAGTGTTAAAAGTGAGGGAGCTTCCATCAAATAGGATCCCAAAGGCTCAAGCCCACCAGAGCCATTCCCCGCCACAACCAAGAATAACATTTGGACTACAGGTGAATGACTAAAGGTGTATATGTGTGTATATATATGTATGTGTGTATCCATATTATATACCTATATTGCAACAGCTAGTGTTACTTTAATGCAAAACTCAATAGTCTTTCCCCCTCACACCTATCCAGCTTCTCCTCACATCATCCTGCATAGCCCTGTGCTCGGCCTCACTGCGGCACTGAACCGAGAGGCTCATCACTTCGAATGGTTTTTTTTGTTTTGTTTTGGTTTTTAAAGATTTTATTTATTTATTTGAGAGAGAGAATGAGATAGAGAGAGAGATCATGAGGGTCAGAGGGAGAAGCAGACTCCCTGCCGAGCAGGGAGCCCGATGCGGGACTCGATTCTGGGACTCCAGGATCATGACCCGAGCCGAAGGCAGTCGCTTAACTGACTGAGCCACCCAGGCGCCCAATGAAACTTTATTTATTTATTTTTTTTTTTTTAAAGATTTTATTTATTATTTGACAGAGAGAGAGAGCACATGAGAGGGGTTAGGGTCAGAGGGAGAAGCAGACTCCCCGCTGAGCAGGGAGCCCGATGCAGGACTCGATTCTGGGACTCCAGGATCATGACCTGAGCTGAAGGCAGTCACCCAACCAATCAAGCCACCCAGGCGCCCCACGTCGCATGTTCTGTTCTCTCAACATAAATGCTTGAATAATTGCCAGTTCAGGTCCTTCAAACCTGAACTCAAATATTAACATTGTGATGGTTTCCTGTTGTTTGCAGGATTCTGTTAATACATATATCTCAGCACTTATGGACTGCAACTGTGTTTGTGGGAACCGTGTCAAAAAATTCTTGCGGGCAAAGATTATGTGACTGGTTACTATGGAACCGGGGTCCTGTATTTGTCTTTCAAGAGATTTTGTTAAATGAATAAAATTTGGTTCTACATACTATAATTAAGAAAACAAACAACCAGTAATTAGTTTTTCTACGAAAATCATTCTCCATTTAAGTAGACATAATTGAATAAATTATTTTCTGAGAGAGTTATTTACAAATTTTCATCATTTAAAATCTTCCCCAGCATCTTATGTAAATAGCTGTTTGTTTGTTTGCTTGTTTTCTAGGGATGGCTAAGCTTACAGTACATCTTCTTTGCCTATTCCTACAATTCTCAAGTTTTTAAAACTACTGAGATTTACTTTCTTAAGCCTTGACATACACTGTTAAACAGAGAGATGAAGAAGGTAGGTCAGTTTTCTGACCTGTTTATCTTGCTTTAGTTATATTTTTACTGAAAGGCTCTGCCAGGCATTTAAAATGCAGATATATGAGCAGGAAGCACAATACCAATGGCAAAATCACTCCCCATTTATATCTTTTCATTGTTCTCACAGGAGGATGATTTTGACGATGTGTTGTACACAAGAAAAAATAGTTTAAATTGCTGCTACTGGCTAGAGTTTCATACAAAACAGACCCAGGACTCCAGGTCTAAGACATTTCAGTTTTCTTTCCCATTGAGCTTCAACAAAATAATCACATAAAGTACAATTTCTTTTCAGAAATTGTGATTCTTTTATTCTAACAGGAAATATATAGGAATCCTAACATAATTAATCTCCAGCAGTCTCTTTAGGTACTATCCATGGAACTAAACCACTGAGTATTAAGTTGCCAGTTCTTCCAGGATGCTAAGTTTGTCTCACTCCCATTGTTTATGTAACGCTTTATATACAAATATATATACAGCTACTTACTAAGTTATTTTAATGATACTGGTTTTAAAATCTCTACTATAATGCAAACAATTCAAAATAAAGAGTGCACAGTATATAGCTTTTTTACAGAAGCTATTTAATACTCAAATACATATTAAATGCCTTAAAAGATGACCCATCTGTTTTGTGTTTGCCCAAGAAATCACGAAGATCCTTATTGTGAGGGCACCTGGGTGGCTCAGTCAGTTAAGAGTCCAGCTCTTGGTTTGGGTTCAGGTCATGATCCCAGGGTCATGAGATCGAGCCCTGCATCAGGCTCCACACTGGGCATGGAACCTGCTCAAGTTTCTCTCTTTCTCTCTCTCTCTCTCTCCCTCTGCCCATCCACTGCACATGCAAGCTCACATGCTCTATCTCTAAAAAAAAAAAAAAAAAAATCACCCTTATTGTGGTTTAGACAATTTCTGAAGGCTCAAGGATCTTGCTTACAGTATTTCTGGCTGAGAAAAAGGGACATCAGACCTTTAAAATATTTTATCCCCACTGAAATTGTGTTATCATCATAGATTGGGCATCATCACAGATTGAAGAATTTTTAATATTGGAAAGATTTGGGCTGATGTATACGTGTCTTTTTTATTATGTTCCCCTTGGTCTTGATATATTCTTCCATGTTCTCCCCATTTTTTCCTGAAAGTATTCTCTTGAAAATCCAATTAGGTCTCAAAATATTTAAGCAGCTATTTAATCTCTTCATGTTTACTGTCCAACATGAGTAAAAGTCACTCGCAGCAGAACTTAGCGTGCAGTGGATATTATACTCCAAATATATGCACATATTCTGTGGATGCTGTTGAGTCTTAAAGCTAATGTACTCATAAGGTCATAGTTTAGCCCCACATATGGAAGGATGGAGTTCTCAACAGCGAGCAGGGCCTAGAGAGCATAATTCTTAAATTTCTCATAGAGCCATTCAAACAGTCACATACAAATTTTAGATAATATTATATATTACCTCTAAATATCAAAAGAACCAAGCCGTGTGTGTGTGTGTGTAGGTGTCTGTATATATATATATGCATTTAAGTCTAGAATTCCATAATAAATTTACATACATTGGGATTGTGATAAGCTAAAATATATAGATATATTCATTTGTTCAAAATGTTTTTAAAACTACCTAGTTTGTGGTTATTAGCTCTTCTAAAGCATCCTTCTGTAGAGTTATCCAAGATTCCTCTTATTCTTGTGTTCTTTTTATTGCAATAAGAGGAAATACACAAAAAATGTTGTATATACTACAAATAAATGAGGAAACATTTTGTTCTCTATGTTAAACTCTGGGCCATTTAAAGGGAAAGTAACTTTCCACAAGTCAGTGCATTTACATTTTCTCAAATGTGGGGTCAGAATCTATACTAAGAAGTCCTACCATATGGAACAGGAAAAACTTAGGGTAGGTGGACCAGAGAGTTAAGGTAAAGGAGTAAGAGTATTTGCTATCGGCAGTAACATAAAGGTGCCAAAAGGAACGTAGTTCTGTTTTTCAAGTTAATCACCTGTTATGTGTGCTTGACTTCCTAAGTGTCCTATCCCATTTCTGTATTTTCTATTTAGATTTTCAATTCTGAAGGTATATTTAAAATTCAGTTTCTTCTAGAGAGTATTGTACCTGGTTCTGAAGGAAATACCTTCTAAATATTTGTACCACATTGTTTCATTTAATTGATATTTAAAGAACAAAATTCTTACTCTTAGATGGCAATATAATAAAGAGGGTAATTTATGTATCCTGCTGTTTCACAACGTGTACATCATGAACACCATTCCATGGAAGATTTTGGACAGAGTTGATAATGCAGTGATTTCTCAAGTGGTGTTCCCCACTTCCCCAGGGCAACCCCCACCCCCTGCCCCCAGGGGACAGGCATGAGGGAATGCAGAGCGAGTGGACTTTGGGGCAGACCATTCCTTCCTTCCTTCAGAATCAAAGGATGCTAACTTTCCTCTGTTTCATCTGCCTGTGATTTCTGAAGAAACAGCTTTGTGACTAGAAATTTTAGAACTACTACTCTTGTCCAGTCATGCTATCTTTCCCTTAAGGAGCCTATAACTTAAAAAGATTAAATAACCACCAGGGGTGACAGACCACTTATGACTGAATCAGGACCAGATTTGTGTCCCCTGATTCCCTGTCTAATGTTTCTTCCATATTATCGCTTGTTTTGCAATTTCTTTTCTAAAAAGGAATAATACAGTATTTAACCAAAATTGGTGCTCACATAAAAATAGGCAACAGTTTGGCTCGATAATTTTGGTAAAGGTAATTTCGACGGTCCTTGGGGTGGTGGTGCCGAGGGGCTGTTCTTGGCTGTTGACCGAAGAAAGTCCAGCGGCCCAGACAGATGGTGCTCTGTGCTTTGTGATCACACTATTGTGCACAGACTTTTAGAATGGTGGATGCTAATATACTCATGAGGTCAAATTTGAGCTCAAAAAATGGAAGGGCAAGAGTTCTTACCAATGAGCAATGCCTAGAGAGCAGGATTCTTAAATCTCTTATAGATATTTGTTATTCTCTGGGATATTTCAGGAAGCCCTGACTCAGTTGGGAGCTTCAGGGAAGCCTCAGGACTTTAGGGAGGTAAAGACTGGACAGGAGAACTCCTCAGAATAAGTATGGTGGAAAGCATCTCCGGGATGTGTTAACAGACTTGATAATTTGCTCTTTGGTGAGAGAGAGAGAGAAAAATGATAGTATAAAAGTGTATTAGGTGGTGGTGGTGTTTATTGCTGCTGTGACAAAGTACCACAAACTTAATAGCCTAAAAGAACACAAATTTATTCCCTTGCAGAGCTGTAGGTAAGAAATCCAAAATGGGTCTCACTCAAAGAAAGATGTGGGCAGGACTGGGCTCCTAGAGGATCTAGGGGAGAATTGGTTTCGATGCCTTTTGCAGCTTCTAGAGGCCACTCACATTCTATGGTTTGTGGCCGCTTCTTCTGTCTTGAAAGCCAGCAATACTAGACTGAGTCCTCCTTACGCTGCCTTCTCTCTGGTTCTCCTCTGCCTCCCTCTTCTCCTGTTAAGAACCTTTGTGATTACATTAGTCTCAACTGGATAATCCAGGATAATCTCCCTATTTTAAAGTCAGCTGGTTAACAACCGAAATTCCATCTGCAGCTCTTAATTCCTCTCTGCCATGTAATGTAACAAATCCACAGGTTCTGGGGACTAGGACACAGAGGTCTTTAGTGGGGGGCAATTATTCTGTCTACCACAAGTAGCATGGGCATGGATTGGGAAACTCACATATATGGATTATAACTCACTAAGAATTTACTAGCATTTTACTGAGGCCTGTTGAGATGATAGTATACGACCGAAATCATCAGGTTTTTTTTAACAATTAATTTTTTAAATGGATCTGAAGAACTTTTTAGGATAGTGCTTCATACATAGTAAGCTTTCAAAAATGTTAGCTAATAGGAAACTTTTGGTCCTCTCCTGGAGTACTTAAATTTTTTTCACAGAGCAATGGAGCAAAGTTCTTTCTTATGTGAAACATGATAGGGATGAACAGTTAAACTGTTACCTCAAGGCCTTAAAAAAATTGTTTAAAGGAAAAATTTAATCATGCAGTTCAAGAAATAAAGCCATTTTGAAACAGAGCACTTCTAAAAAGGACTTACTCCCTTTGCTTAATCATACTGGCCTTTTAAGGGAACCTAAATACCTTTAGCATTGTCACTCACAAATGTGTCAACAACAGATTCCTTGACACTGAAAACTGTTCTTCTGGCTACAAAATAAGTTCTCCGTGTAAAACTCTGGGCGTTTCCCTTCCTGTTACAGAAATAACTTAATTGCATAAATACTTGTGGTGGTCTTGAAATACTTTAAATATAACCAGAGTCTCTTTCAAGCCCTGATACCCAAAGCAGGATCTTGTAGGGTGCTCCATTTATTTAACATAGAGAGAATTTGGCCAGCTTTAATCTGTAAGTAAACACCGCAGCCAACTGCTCTGAGGGCACAAAGCTGTGGCCCAAAACGGTTCCATGGGCTCTAAATTCCCTTATTTGTCACATTTGCCATTCATGCTGCCAAACTAAGCTTTCTCCGTGATTGTTGGGGAAAATGCCCTATTCACTTCTCTGGTGCCTCTGGTGTTTGCTGATCTTGGATTTCTCAGAGCACGTATATGCTTTCTTTCTTAAAAAATTTCCATTGAGTTCCATCTACTTTAACTCTGAAAAACTCAATGCTTCTGTATCACACTTATGAGATCCTCTTATGTTTTCCAACAATGAGGTGGATGCTGCTCATTTTTGTTTCTTTTATCATATTTATGAGATTTGGAGAAAGTTTCATCTGTCATTGGATCAAAGTCAAAAGTCTAAACCTCTATATTTTATTTCCATACATGCATAAGTTAAAGATTTACTTACAACAAGCATACTCACACATTTTAACAATGTATTTTCATTGATGTGATTTAATGACAACATTGAAAGTACAGTGTATATTAAAGAATCTCAAGTTAGTCTCTGACATCATTGTTGAGTATCCCACTCAGTAATAAATACATCCTACTTTTGCATTTAATAAATAAGTAAAATGAAATAAATTGAAGTTATTAACCATAGTTAAAATTTACTAGATAATTGTTTAATTTCACAAAGGAAAATACCGACCAAGGTGGAACACAACTCAGAAATACTTTCTACCATAACATTGGCTTTTTGCCTCAGATTTTTCCTTTTGGTGAGATTTAGTGAAAGCTATTATGAAACGTGTAATTTAAAAATTATTCAGGTTTTATTTCATATTGGGTCCAAAGACTTATACTGCTATCTAGTGGCCACATTGAGTAATTTTAAAATTATTAGCTACAAATGCATATCACAGCATTGCTGTTACAATTTTGAAAATCATTAAGGTTGACTTATTGTTAATCTAGAAAAACTGATGCTAAAAATTGTGCTGTACTTGCTAATAGACAACAAGGTAAGAACTCTTCCATTGTGAATGCAGTATGCTTTATTAATGACATGCATTTTGATAATGACTAAAATGTTTAGAAAGGGAATACTGAACAAAGAAAACTTCAGGTAAACACTAGGGCAACATTTAAATAATGATTCACTAGATACTATAACAAAATAATGAACTACTACCTCTTCTGAATAGTAATAAATTATCCTTGATTTAGAAAAATTTCAAGGACTTTCATTCATTTTTTACCCAGAGATTTTTTTTTAGTGGCAGCACAAAGTGGGTTACATTTTAAGCCAAGCTATCTACCAGACACACGAGGTCAAGTGAACTCAGGTAATCTTTAGGTTGTTATTGTTACATTGTCAATTCACCTTATTCAGGATGACTGAGATTTCTTAAAACCCAAGTTATTCACAAGGAAGGAAAAAAGAAAAGTTGACATTTTCCTGACTTAGCAACAGAAGTTAGATCAAAATTGAAAAGAAAATGTATTGGTTATTTGGGCTAGCCATTTTTAGTGGCTTTATTGTGTCAACAGTACTGGAAAAATAACTCTCAAGAAAATTATTGGTAAGAAAACAGTGTATTCTCCAAATCTTGAGCTTCGATAGTGCCGTCTCCACAAAGAGGGGGCCAGGCAAACACCCACATTTTATTGTTAATGGGCAGCAGGACTGTTCTACTATTGGGTTTTTGCCATCCAAACATGTTCCCTGCTCACAAACAATGGAGGCACGCATGCACAGGTACATATAATGTGCACAGACTCAGAGCTCAGCTTGTTTCCTGGGATACAAGGAAAACCTTTAGCTTCCCTCCTACAATAATTTAACCCTGATTCCCTGACAATTAAGCTCTAGGATTTGATATCCCAGGAGACAGTGCTATAATGTTTATAAATATTTTAAATGGTACATGATTCACATATTGTTCTAGTCAATTTGAGCGCATATTTATAATTTTTGCACATAAATGTTAAAATGTGTCATGCTTATATGTTGGATGCCTCAGGGACTTTTCCTTAAATTCAGTCAAGGGTTTAAAATGAAAGTTATGATTTGGAGTTTGTATACTTTCATGCTTGCAAATCATGAAGGCATCATTTCTCGACATTTTTCAACAATAAGGCAATTGTATAGTACCACAAAGGATTCTCTTTTCATTTTCTTTTTTAAAGATTTTATTTATTTATTTGAGACAGAGAGAATGAGAGACAGAGAGCATGAGAGGGAGGAGGGTCAGAGGGAGAAGCAGACTCCCCACTGAGCAGGGAGCCCGATGCGGGACTCGATCCCGGGAGTCCAGGATCATGACCTGAGCCGAAGGCAGTCGCTTAACCGACTGAGCCACCCAGGCGCCCTCTTTTCATTTTCATTAGGACAGAAATCATACCTGTGTGGTGAAGAGATTCATAATGCTATTAATAATTGAAGACTGGAATATATCCCAAGTCATGTGTAATCAGCTAGTTCATCAAGAATAATGATATCAGGAGGGGGGAAAGATGGCGGAGGAGTAGGGGATCCTATTTCATCTGGTCCCCGGAATTGAGCTGGATAGCTACCAGACCACTCTGAGCACCCACGAAACCAGCCTGAGATGTAAGAAGATCTGGATCTCTACAAACAGAATATCGCATGCTACCCAGAGCAGTCTATACCTTCAATGCCATCCTGATCAAAATTCCAGTGACATTTTTCAAAGTGCTGGAACAAACAATCCTAAAATTTGTATGGTATCCAAAAAGAGCCCGAATCGCCAAGGAGATGTTGAAAAAGAAAAACAAAGCTGGGGGCATCACGTTGCCCGATTTCAAGCTATATTACAAAGCTGTGATCACCAAGACAGCATGGTACTGGCACAAAAACAGACATACAGACCATTGGAACAGAATAGAGAACCCAGATATGGACCCTCAACTCTATGGTCAA
>NC_138380.1:74603113-74611875 GCF_054177405.1 Leptonychotes weddellii | reverse complement strand
CTCAGCCATCAGAAAAGATGAATACCCAACTTTTACATCAACATGGATGGGACTGGAGGAGATTATGCTAAGTGAAATAAGTCAAGCAGAGAAAGTCAATTATCATATGGTTTCACTTATTTGTGGAACATAAGGAATAGCATGGAGGACATTAGGAGAAGGAAGGGAAAAATGGGCAAGGGGAATTGGAGGGAGAGATGAACCATGAGAGACTATGGACCTGAGAAACAAACAGGGTTTTAGAGGGGAGGGGGGAGGGAGGATTGGTTAGCCCGGTGATGGGTATTAAGGAGGGCACGTACTGCATGGAGCACTGGGTGTTATACGAAAACAATGGATTGTGGATCACTACATCAAAAACTAATGATGTATTGTATGTGACTAACATAACATAATAAAATTTAAAAAAATAATAATAATGATATCAGAATAACAATTCCAAAACCAATGAATTCTGAGGTAAAGGCTAACTGAAATTGTTTGGTAAAATCTTGTGGAAAATATTTGTTTGACCAGCAAGTGCAAATTTTGACAGATTGTGTGCTAATATGAAATGCTAGCATGTAGTTACTTCAATTAAATATTCACTGACTCCACTACATCCTTTGTGAACATCACACAAATATGGAGAGTGGTCCTAAGCAGTGCTGCACAAAGTGAGGATTCTGAGACAGGTTTATAATGACTTGTTGTACGTATTTTAGTTTTAGTCTTATATAAACAAGTTACCTTTGTTAAAAAATGAAGAAGACAATTTATGTGAGACAGAAAACTTTAACACTTCATGGAGTGGACAGTCTCCTTTCCAAGAACTGCAAAATGGGGTGGGAGGCAAGAAGCTTTTCTAGGATAAAGAATAAAGAACAAGGAAGAGACAAACAGAAAATGTCTGATTGACTGAAGCCACATAGTCAACCTTGTTTGGGATGAGAAGGTACAGAGTTGACTTGGTATTTGGAGATTGGCTGCTGAATTTACCATCTTTCTGATCAAGTGAAGTGTTTACAGGAATAACAAAGTCATCTAAGCTTTGGTTTGCTAATGTGGCACCCCAGGCAGGAGTGACTCCATCTTGGGCCTAGAAAGTTACTTCAACAGTTCCCTCTTTGGATTATCCTCTTGATTATTCAAGAAATTTGATAAAAAAAATATCAGTCTTAGTGTGACTCTCGTTGCCATTACTTCTTTGGGTCTCAGTGTATTATTCAAAAAGATTATGTCAGGTTCCTATTCTTGGGGCCACTTACATTCTTCTGTTGTCTTTTATTGTTCTAGTCAGGGGAGACATCTGTCAGCTGGTCAGTGGCTGCCACATGCATTTAAAACTTTTGAGAGAACTCACTGTGTCAGGGAAACAATAATAATTATTAACAAAACAATGCCCATGGTTTGGAGAGCACCCTTGAGCCATTACTCAAACCAACTAGAATCAGTAAGAAATCATCCTGAAGGTGCGGAGGTATTTAAGCCAATTCCCCTCTTTATATATTTTGTGTATATATATATTTATATATTTTCCCCAGAAGTGTTTCTCCAGCAAGCTTGTTCCAGAGAAACTGAAGCATTGAAAATCAGGAAGAAGTTTATGATGGGTAGAAAGAACTACAGGACCCACCAGCATCATAACAAATCCAAGTCAGTTGTAGGTTGGATTACCCTCTTTTGCAAAGGTCTGAGATATGTGCACAATGGCATTATCTTTTTGAGCCAGGGCAAGGAAAAAGATGTACAAAAGAGTCCTAAAGCTCTTCATGGTGAAAGATTTAAGAAAAGGAAACACCTAGGAATAAACTTAACCAAAGAGGTGAAATACTTGTACTCTGAAAACCATAAAGCATTTAGGAAAGAAATTGAAGATGACACAAACAAATGAAAAGATATTCCATGCTCATGGGTTGGAAGAATACTGTAAAAATATACTACCCACGAGCAATCTACAGATCTAATGGGTCCCTATCAAAATACTAATAGCATTTTTCACAGAACTAGAGCAAGTACTAATAAAATCTGTATGGAACCATTAAAGATCCCAAATAGCCAAAGCAGTCTTGAGAAAGAAGAAAGAAGTTTCAAGATATCACAATCTCAGATTTCAAAATATACTACAAAGCTGTAGTAATCAAAACAGTATGGCACAAAAATAAACATATATCACTAGAACAGGATAGAGAGCCCAGAAGTAAGCCCACACTTCTATACTCAATTTATGACAAAAGAATCAAGACTCTGCAATGGGAAAAATTCTCTTCAACAAATGGTGTTGGGAAACCTGAACCACTTTCTTTACACAAAAGTGAAATCAAAATGGATTAAAGGCCTAAATGTGAGAACTGAAACGATAAAACTCCTAAAAGAAAACATAGGTAGTAATTTCTTTGACATCAGCTGTAACAACCTTTTCCTAGATATGTCTTCTAAGGTAAGGGCAAAAGCAAAAATAAACTGTTGAGACTACACCAACATAAAAATCTTTTGCACAGCAAAGGAAACCATCCACCTTGTAAATGATATTTGTAAATGATATATGTGATAAGGGGTTAAAATCCAAAATATATAAAGAACTTACACAACTCAACACCAAAAAACCCAATCTGACTTAAAAATGGGCAGAGGACCTGAATAGACATTTTTCCAAAGAAGACATACAGATGGCCAACAGACACATGCAAAGATGCTCAACATCAATAACCAACAGGCAAATGCAAATCAAAACCGCAATGAGATATTACTTTACACATGTCAGACCGGCTAGAATCAAAAAGGCAAGAAATAACCAGTGTTGGTGAAGATATGGAGATAAAGCTGCCCTTGTGCACTGTTGGTGGAAATGTAAGTTAGTGCAGCCACTGTGCTCAAAAAATTAAAAACAGAATTACCATATGATCCAGTTATTCCCCTACTGGGTATTTAACCAAAGAAAATGAAAATGCTCTTTCAAAAAGATATTTGCACCCCTGTGTTTATTGTAGGATTATTTAAAATAGCCAAAATATAGACGCAATCCAAGTGTCCATTGAAAGATGAATGGATAAAGAAGATCTGATAAATATATACAATAGGATATGACTCAGCCATAAAAAAGGACAAGACTGTCCCACTTGCGGCAACATGCATGGACCTAGAGGGCATAATACTAAGTGACATAAGTCAGACGGAGAAAGAGGAGTACCATATGATTTCACTTATATGTGGAATTGAAAAAACAAACACAAGGGGCGCCTGGGTGGCTCAGTTGGTTGAGCGTCTGCCTTCGGCTCAGGTCATGATCCCAGGGTCCTGGGATCGAGCCCCGCATCAGGCTCCCTCCTCCGTGGGAAGCCTGCTTCTCCCTCTCCCACTCCCCCTGCTTGTGTTCCCTCTCTCACTGTGTGTCTCTCACTGTCAAATAAATAAATAAATAAATAAAACACAAAACCGACTCTTAAATACAGAAAACAAACTTGGTTGCCAGAGGGGTGGTGGGTGGGGCGATGGGTGAAATCAAGGGGATTAGGAGGTATAAACTTCCAGTTATAAGTAAGTCACAGAGATGACAAGTACAGTGTAAAAAAAGAAGAAGAAAAGGATGGTCAACAAAAGGAGGAATGGAAAGAAACATTCTTGATCCTCTTGATCGGCCATCGTGGGAAGAAACAGTCTCTTGATGTCAGCTGCTTCTCTTCCTCATCAGTTTGATTTTGAGGTCTCCAGCATTTTCACAGGATCAGCTGTCAAGTGGAGCCTTCTTCAGTTGTGAAATATGTACCCAAGGTTCTTTGACCCCTTGTAATTTCACAGCAGTGTCAGTGGTCAAGTGTACTTGGTAGGTCCTTTCCCAGACGCTCTCTTTTGCAAAAGCCTTAGAGTGAAACAATAACTGTAAATGACAAAAGACTTTAAAATGACCGTGGTTAAAGATCTAATGAGAGTTAGTTATAATGTAAATGGTAAGAAAGTTTGGTTATTTGTGACAAAACTTTTAGGACAAGAACTGGAATTATGATTGATAACATACCAAAATATCAGATTTTTAGAAAGGTTATACAGTTTCTGGAACATTTTTATTAATAACTAATACAAATATAACCTAAGAAGGTTTAAACATCACTTCTTATCTGACATGCTTCCTGTGTAATTTAACATATCAAATCTAATTAATTTAACATCTCTCTTTTATAAGGTGAGAGACAAACCCTTTGAGACTTTCCAGGGATCCTCTGGGCAGCCTATGTGGTTTCAAGGACAAAAGGAATCCATTTGGAAATTTGATTTGGGGAAGTGTTCAAAACATCAAAAGGTTTGCTCATTTGACTAAATGGGATCACAAATAATTATGAAATAATAATTATTTAACCAAGATGCCAATGCGAGATTTTAAAGGCAAATACAGAAGTTGACATAATGTGAAAAACTTAGCTCTTTTAAAATTGAGAAGACTTGGCTTTCATAAGTTATTAAAGACTTAATAAAGACAAGCATGAAGCACAGGAAATTATTTTGATAAGACACAAAATCTTTGCTGTCTAGGCAGATTACTTAAAAGGTAAAGAAAAAACTTTGTTCACAATTTATTATTAAGAGCAGTCCAATATTCTTTGCCCTGTTAACAAAGAACAGTATATTTTTTATATTAAAGCTCATTTTTTTTAAAGATTTTATTTATTGGGGCACCTGGGTGGCTCAATTGTTAAGCATCTGCCTTCAGCTCAGGTCATGATCCCAGAGTCCTGGGATCAAGCGCCACATTGGGCTCCCTGCTCCATGGGAAGCCTGCTTCTCCCTCTCCCACTCCCCCTGCTTGTGTTCCCTCTCTCCCTGTCTCTCTCTGTCAAATAAATAAAATCTTTTTAAAAATTTATTTATTTATTTATTTATTTGACAGAGAGAGGGCACAAGTGGGGGCGGGTGGGGAGCAGCAGGGAGAGAGAGAGGGAGAAGCAGGCTCTCTGGGGCAGGGAGCCCGATGCAGGGCTCGATCCCAGGACCCCGGGATCATGACTTGAACTGAAGGCAGATGCTTAACCATCTGAGCCACCCAGGCACCCCATATTAAAGCTCATTTTTTTAAAAAAACTTAAATCCATTCCAATCTTAGCCAGCTTTACCACACATACAATTCATTTTCCAGGATTCCTTTTCCACAAACCTACAACTCTTTATATCTATTCATATTTTCTCTTGTGTTTTTTCCTTCTTCGTCACTCTGGAATAGTCATTTCACTTTAAGGCAAAACAACTTTCTTTTTTCCCTTAACAAAAACAAAAACAACAACAAGAAAACATGTCCACTATATCTCTCCTTATCCAAAAAACACAATCTACTTTCCTTAGCTACTTTTCATACACAATTGTTTTTTACACCTTTATCATTTCTAACAGCTGTAAATACACATATTAGAGTTCTTAACTCTTAGAATCCTTAATTTCCAGTGGAAACTAAGAAGTAAGCAATTATGGACTGGCAAACTTATAAACACATTTCATAATTTCTACAAGTATGCTCTTTCTCACAGTAAATTTTTCAGTGTGGCACAAAATATGTTTACTAATAGACCCAAATATCTTTAGTTCTGTAAATGGAAACCAAAAGTGGATAAATGTACAGTAATTAATGTTTCAGTATTTTATCTTACTTGGAAATGATCTAGATGTTCAGTGAATATCCAGTATAGCTTTAAGATTTCAAGTTACCTAAAAAGGTTTTGGAAACTATTTTTAAGTAGACACACTGTAAAGCATAATTATTGTTGAAAAGTTTATTTATAAACTCACATCTATTTAATTTGTTTCTTTTTAACAATTATGTTTAGGTTATTCATGAAAATTTCATGAGACATTAAACAGCTAATCATCTTTCTTGCTGACAAATTGTATAACAGAGACAACAAAGGCTTATTTTACTTTTAGTAAACCTAGGTAGAATAAAAGTATTGTGTGCAGTGCTGATAACTCAAAAGACATTCTATTTTAGTTAAATCAACAAATTTTAACTACCTTTTATTTATTGAAGACTTTCTAGATCATGTGAACCTGAACTGTGCTCTTTACAAATACCACTGGAGGTAGAAAAACTTACACATTTATATTGTACATAAATAGATATACACAAACATAGATACAAAGAGATCTTAATAGCTTTAATTTTAAAATTTGAGCCATGAGATAGGAACAATAATACAAAATTCATTAGTTTATAGAAGAAGAGTTGGATCCAAATTGTGTTTCTGGCAGGTGGAATAACTTAAGGTTACCTGCTCAGATGGCTAGACCTTTTACAATTTTAGATGATAAGACTTTTAAGATTTTTTGTTTGCCTAGTTTCCAAATAGCCTTTGTCTTTTTTCCTTCTGATAAGAATTACCTCCCTGAAGTTGTATTTCAAAGAGATGGCCCTCAGGTCCTAGAGAAGACCAGGAAGAATATTTACATCTCAAAGACACAAAGAAAGAATGCAAATTCCTCCAAGAAGGACCTTTCCTTCCTCAGGCCAGAGTTTGTACAAGACCTCCAAACCTTTTGAAATGAATAGAGGGGAATTGGGGATTGAGGAAATAAGTAGACTTTGAGTTGTTTCTAAGGCCACACTTCTGGTCCTGTAAAGGATGGCGATTTCTAATTCCTCAGAGAATTGGATCGTAATCTGAGTGATTTCAAGGCATCAACCCATTCACCCAACTATGTTATCTTCAATTTGCTTCTGTATATCAGGAAGATCTTCAACTAAAATAAAAATCAGAAGATTCTTATGTTCCACATTTCGAGCTATTTGTTTTTGGAATATTTTTCTTACCCTATGGGTACATGGTTTCATTTAGTTTAGGGAAGAAGGCCTAAAAACTTCTTGTCAGACTCTGAATATCAGTTTCTAATTTAGCCAACTTTTGACCATAGAATTACTTTTAAAAAATCCTTTCATATAACATTGTATGTCAAGGATACTTCAACCTACTAATTTTTAAAATCCTTTCAAGTATCTTCTCAGGTTTTAGCTGATACAAATAGTAAATATTCCTGGCAGTATTGAATGACCCCATGAACTCAAGAGACACCCCAAAGAGGGTTGCAAAAGTTATGATCCTCCCAAGATCCAGAGCCGCTCCCAAAGATAGCCCAAAGAAAGAAAGATCATCCCCTTAGAGCAGGCAACTCTTGAGTGGGGCCCTGGCTACAAATGGAACGCAATCCACATTTCTGTCTGACCCTATTTTGGGGCCCCCAACCTGACAGTTGAGCTGCCTGCATAAGGAAGAACCGGCAGCCTGTGTGTCTCAGGCATTCAGAAAGCCAAGCAAGTTTTCAGGATACAAATGAGACAAGAAGACAATTAACTATCCCGGGGAGAGGAAGGATCAATAACCAATGGGCACCCCCAAAACCAAATTCCTAAGAGGGTAGATTGGGAAGGGACAACATGAAATGTTACTTTGTGTCCAATGGAAAAAATAAAACAATTTAGTAATGAATTTGACGTCCTTTATTTAAGGAGAAACAGTCTATGGATTGAGAGAGTTCTGTGCCTCACACGCAGTAGAACGTTCTTCCTGAGGGATTTTGGGCAAGGGCAGAGTTTTACAGACTGTCAGAAGAGGCAACACAGAAACAGGGTAGGAGGTGGGGAATTTCTTTATAAGGCTAGCTAAGGTCCTATTTTGTAGGGTAAGGTAAGCAAGCTAGTTAAAGCTGAGTTGGAGGATTGTGAGTGGTAGATGTTGTATTTCCTTGACAGGTGTTTTTGGTAAGTGCAAAACTTACTTCAGGTTTATATTTGTGATGTGGGTCCCAATATACAGATTATCACTTCCTTTCTTCACCAGTGACTGAGGAGATCCAGGAGAGATGACTCTAGTAAGAATTCTCACCCTTTGTTGGCAGAAGCCAGTTTTCCCAGGATCCCACCTGCAGGTTCCTTAGGATTTAAAGTAGAGAGCGTAGCCCTAGTATCTACCAGAATTTGGCAAAGTTTTCTGTTAATTTTAATTTCAGTTTCCCCTTGTCTTTGTATGGGAATAAGTGGTAGAAGACAACTGGGGACTTCGCAGAGTCCCACCAACACTGGAGGGGCCCATATGGAGACACTCCTCTGAGTATAGATCTGGCACCATTTTGAGTGTGAGTGTGTGAAAGTATTTGACAGAACCTTCCAGAACAATCTTTTTTCCACTATTGATTACAAATGAGACACCAATTTCTGGGCCGGGATTTTGATAAAGGACCCCTAGGTTGGTGTCATGAGGGAGGCCCCGTTATTTTTGTTTCTTCTGGCCTTGGAGCTATTGCTGTTGTAAGTCCACTGGGTTGATGGTCTTTGGTTGATGGTCTTGTGGGCTCTGCAGAGTGGAAAGGCAATGCAGCCAGAGGAGAGTAGACGGTGAGTACTCAAGTAAAAGAGGATAGAGAGGAGCAGTCAGAGTCCCATGAGTTTTATAGTCTTTTGTTTTTGGTGCCTCTTGTGTCTTTAATTTTTTATTAGCCTTTTGTGATGAGTCTTTCAGTGAAGCCATTTTGGAATTTTGAAGACTTTTGGAGGCTTCTGCATGCCAATTAAAATAGGTATCCCATTCTGTTTGTTGACTTGGGAACCCCTGCTTTCAAGTGCACTTTTTAAGTGAACAATCTTGTTTAATTGGAACATTCCCCATAATGGCCCTTATAATTCCAGGTTGTCTTTGTAGGATTTTGCCAGTTCTGCAGTCATCTCTAGCTTCTGTCATCACAGTTATTAGACATAAAATAGATGTGACAGAAGGTGGAGCACTCAGTTCTTCAAAACATAAGGATCTCAT